>NC_057351.1:36613298-36977673 GCF_016509475.1 Prionailurus bengalensis
GCCTGTGTCCTGGGATTGGCGAGGTCGTAGGCTTTTGATTGGTCCTTTCCGGGTTTCCTTTTTGCTCAGCTCCTTCTCAGCCTGTCATTACTTTTGACAGTTTTCCTTTCCTGGTTTTGGAAATGCAGATGTAACTTCTTAGAAACTGAACAGCTGTGTCTAAAGAAGACCTAGCATTTGATGGGCAGTGATTTTGATCACTTACAGCACCATGTGCACAGTATTGTCTTAGCACGGCTACCAGTATTAACTCTCTCAGTCTTTATAATAATGACTGGAGGTACTATCGCGATCATCCCCGTTTTTGCAAACAGAGAAAGTGAGGAACAGGGACGAAACAGAGGCCACACAGCTAATAGCAGAAGAAGACTCATACTCAGGCAGTTTGGCTGCAGAGATCCCCCAGCTGCCTTTTTGGCTGTTCTGTGCTCTGTGGAGGATGTGCCTGGCATTAGAAGTGGGTAGAGGATGTGTGTACATAGTCACGAGTTAGAGGAATGGAGTTGGACTTTCTGAGTTTGCACTGAGACTTGTCCCTCGGTGCTTGTTCTGGAAGGACAGCAGTATCAAGTGGTCACATAGGACTCACTGCATTAGGGACCCCTAGAGCCGGGACAGAGACGACCAGCTTCTGGTTAGAAAATCGTGCATGTGTAGAACTGGATGTCCCGATGGCAGTGATGGAGTAGTGGCCCACATATAAGTGGCTCTATGCCCCTGGGAGGTGCTCAAGAGCATGGGGGATATGGGCCGAGGCTTGGTCGGCTGTATCCGGGCTGGGGAGATGGTTGCTGGCAGACATTTTTTGGAGCTGGCTGCATAATGATTGGTCCTGGAGCCCTGGTTCTAGTCTGGCTCAGTCCAAATGGGAAAGTTTTCTAAAATCTCTACAACTCTGTTTCCAAATGTGATGTCTAAGGAACTTTTCTGGGTAGACCATATGTGTATGCATTTCTTTTTCTTCTCCCTCCACCTCCACAAAATGTATCATTTAGGTAGACATCCTGCTTTAAGGAAGACTATCAGAACCTGTAAGTTTTGCCCATGCCTGATTCCCTGGCATGACTTATTGACCGTGTGATTTAATCAGATGGTGTGTGGATGACAATAACTGAGGCTGTTACCTAGAATTGAGGAAGTGTGCTTTTAACCAGTTTTGCACAGTGAATATGGTAGAACTGTTCTTCACCTTTCTTTCTTTTTCCCATTCCTACCCCAAGTGGGCAATCGGGCTTTGGTAAAATTGCCAAAAGTTACATTAGCATCCTAAGACATTTTAATTACAGTAAAAATCTTCATGGATGGTGTAAGGGAGACAAGAGAGAGGAGGGTTATTGTGTAGGACGACTTTCACTGTCACTGATGGATGTTGACTATAGTACAGTATTAATGAACTCTTGTCATATACTATATTTAATGTAACTGACAGGAAGGCAGCAGATGAAAGGATCTATATCTGCAGGCAGCCTGACCTAGAATGAAGCAAAGTATTCCTAAGCTTACTCTTGTATGGAAGAGCAAAGGACTGTCCACAGGCACTTTGAAGTGACAAAAATACACTTGTGGGCACCTTCCAACATTCTGAGAAATTGCTCATTTCTGCCAAACGCTGAAGCCTGAGACCAAGCATCTGAGCATGGGAGATGATCACCCACAATCTTACAGCAAGGGAGGGAGAGAGAAAGAGAGAGAGAGAAGAACCATTGGCTCAGTTGTGATCATGTGACATTCGGCATCCCGTACTAGTTGTATTGCAAGGCGTTGCTCGTTTATCAAGTTACAACTTATTAGAAATGTTTGCTCATCTTGCAGAAAAGTTGCAAAACAAGTTGCTCACAATCCAAGGGTCTACTGTATATTGAAAATGCCATAAGGCAAAGGATTTTTTTTGTCTTGTAGGGGTTCCCAATGTCAGTTAATTGTTGTGGTATGTGCCACGATTCCCACTAATTTCCACTATGGATAGAAAAAGAACAGTCTAAAGAGTTAAATTTTCAAAAGTGTTATTGAGGAACTAAGCTAAAAAAGTCAGAGTTACAAGATTATGGAAATTGTCAACTCCAAGCTGCGCATTGAAACCAAAACAGAGGCAATCCAGACATGTGGTACCCCAAGAAGAGAGCGAACTAAATAGAAAGTATAGAAGGATGTGTTATACCCACAGTGCAGGGAGAGTCAGTTTGACATCGGCCTTGGGATCTTGAGGCAGAGGTGGGAGTAATGGGAAATAGTGTCTGCAATTAGGTGCTCAGGGAGCATCTGAATTCATCCTTTCTTCTGTGGAACAGTCTTGTCATTTTCTTAATACTTTGGGGTCCTGTGTTCCAAGGAGACAAAATACCCACCCCCAGATTCAGGGGCAGACAACTGATTCAAGCCAAGAAAGAGAAAATGTACTTTCAGAATTCTCCTGAAACAATCGTGAATGAGAGGTTGCACAGTTGCTCAGTTAAAAGCCTGGAGCAGCTATTGCCCATCTTTTCCTTCACAATGAGACAGCTTCATTCAATCTGAGAATGAAGTCAACACTGAGGAAAGAAGAGTCTAGGGAAATAGAGATACAATTCTTATGATATCATGTTAACACCTGAATCACACTGCACCTGAAGCCATCACCCTAGACTTTCAGACTCATAAGCCAATAATTTGCTCCCTTTGCTTAAAGGAGTTTTAGTTCTATTTCTGTCCTTTGCAATTAATATAAAAATGCCTTTACTGCCTTGATGCCATAAGGATTTTTATAACTAAAAGTGTTTTTTTGTTTCTGAACCAGGATCACCCAAAGTTACTATGAAACAAACATCTAATGTTCCGTGTATCAGCAATCTTTCTTTGCAAGTGCAAGGTAAAAAGTATTTTAAGCTTTTTGGGGCCAAGAAACCACACTGAAAACATTATGTAGTTACTTATATAACCATTTAAAATGTAGCCCTTTAAAAAAAGTAAAAACCATTCTTATCTCCCTGGCCAAAAGAAAAAAAAGAGAGAGAGAAAGAAGGAAGGAAAGAAGGAAGAGAAAGAAAGAAAAAGAGAGAGAAAGAAAGAAAGAAAGAAAGGAGAGAGGGGGAAAGGAAGGAAGGAAGGAAGGAAAAAAGAGGAGAAAGAAAAAAGAAAGGAAGGAGGGAGAGAGAAGAGGGAGAGGGAAGGAAGAAAGAGAGAAGGAAGGAAAGAAGGGATGAAAGAAAAGAAAAATAAAAAGAAACAAGTCAGCCTCTTTGATTTAGCCTGCAGGCCCAGCAACAACAAAAATGACACATCTTACTTTGAGCATTCTTTCAGTTTCTGTGTCTTAAGAGAAAGAGGCCATTTCATTTCCATCCTGCAAGACTCGGCACAAATATCCCCTTGCCACAGAGGTTAACCTTGCCATGGAGCTTCTTGCCCACTGCCTAGGCTGGCTCTATGCTCCCTCTTCTCTACTCCTACTCCACCATGCTCATAACCTTTACCTTATTCCTTCATACATTTTGACATTTAAAAATTATGAAACTTCAGCATTACAAAATGATATAAAACTACTGAAATAAGCGCTTGTGTAAAATGTGTAAGACCAAGCATGTTGGTTAATTCATTACCAACACATTTGATGCCCATTTTTATGTTAATTTATTTTTGAGAGAGAGAAAGAGAGAGACAGTGTGAGAGCAGGGGAAAGGCAGAGAGAGAGAGAGAGAGGAGATACAGAATCCAAAACAGGCTCCAGGCTCTGAGCTGTCAGCACACAGCCCAACGTGGGGCTTGAATCCACAAACTATGAGAACATGACCTGAGCTGAAGTTGGACACTTAACCTACTGAGCCACTCACGCACCGCTTGACGCCCATTTTAGACCCTTTTCCAAACACATTACGCCCTCCTCTACAGATGCCGACTACCCAGAGTTTGACACCTGTCATTCTTTTGCATTTCATTTTTATTTTATATCATCTGCAATTATTCTTATATATATATATATATATATGTGGGTATAACATTGTTAAATATGTTTCAAACTTTATGTAAAATATATGGGTTCTTCTGAAATTGGCTTTTTTCCTTTTCCTTTTTTTCACCTCAGGATTGTGTCTGTGAGAGTCATCAAAGTTGATTTATGTAGCTATAGCTCATTAACTTTTACTGCTCTATTGAAATACATTTGATGAATATACCACAATCTGTCTATTTTCCTGTTGATGGACAGCTAGGTTGCTTCCAATTTTTTTCACATGCAGAGACGTGCTGCTCCGAAAATATTTTGCCTGCATCCTCATATACATCTGCGAGGGTATCTGCACAGTATACACACAGGTCAGGAATTGGTTGGTTGTAGGTTATGCACATCTTCAGATATTCTAGAGATTGCTATATTCCTACCCAAAAGCATTCAATTTCCTCCCTCTTACTAGCAGTCTATAAGAGTACTAGTTACTCCAAATCCTTACCAAAATTTTATGTTGTCAAAAATTTTCCTTTTTTTGATGGAGAACTGCAAACATATAAGAAATTGACATAAGAGTATATTAGACCTTATGTATGCATCATTCAGTTCCAAGAGTTATCACCTCAAAGCCAATCTCACTTCATTGGTACTTATACCCACCACCTTTCTATCATACATCATTTTATTTAAAAAAAAATTTTTTTAGCATTTATTTATTTTTGAGACAGAGAGAGACAGAGCATGAACAGGGGAGGGGCAGAGCGAGAGGGAGACACAGAATCTGAAACAGGCTCCAGGCTCTGAGCACTCAGCACAGAGCCTGACGTGGGGCTCGAACCCACGGACCGTGAGATCATGACCCGAGCCGAAGTCGGATGCTTAACCGACCGAGCCACCCAGGCGCCCCTATCATACATCATTTTAAAACAAACATCAGACAAAGGTCTTACTGTCATTTAATCTGTAATTATTTATTACATTAAAACTATAAGAAGTATTTTAAAGAATAACCACAATAGCATTGCTGCACCTTAAAAAATATTTCCTAATAGTACATTTCCAATAGTGGCATAGTCATCACAAAAATATCTTAGCAGTTCGTTTTAACCAGTATCAAATGAAATCTGCGTATCACAATTGATCGATACATCTCATATCTTTTTTAGACTAGAGATTTAATTTCCACTTTCTTATTTCCCTTTCTGTGTTTATTTTATTAAGAAATTAACTGGTTTGGGGGTGCCTGGGTGGATCAGTTGGTTAAGCATCCAACTTCGGCTCAGGTCATGGTCTCACAGTTTGTGAGTTCAAGCCCCGCGTTTGACTCTCTGCTGACAGCTCACAGCCTGGAGCCTGCTTCAGGTTCTGTGTCTCCCTGTCTCTCTGCCCCTCCCCCTCTCACACTCTGTCTCTGTCTCTCAAAAATAAATAAACATTAAAAAATTTTTTAAGAAAAGAAATTAAGTGGTTTGTCTTGTACAAATTCCCGTAGACTAAATTTTGCTGTTCGCCTCTCTATGATGCCTTTTGACATGTTCCTGTAAATTGCTAGTTCATCTATAGATTGGAGGGTTGATGTTGTATTTTTACACCACAATGTCTGGCTGTCTCACTTGGTTTTATTTTAGCAGTTGATGCTCAATCTCTAGATTCATTGATTCATTTGGTGTTGCAAAATACGGCATTCTGATTCTCTCATTCTTTCTTAATTGACTAGCTGGGATACTGATAAAAGTGTTCCTTCCTCTGCTATTAACTTATTTGGTGATAGGGTTCATATAGTAAAGATCAGACAAAGATGACTCACTTCATTATTTACCAGTTCTTGAAAAAATGACTTGGTTTACAACCATCCTTCAATGACAATTAATAAATTCATTTTTGCATTATCTTCTATTTTTAATGATAAAAATGTATAAAAGTTCATGAATTCAAGGCTATTTGATGGGTTTCAACGTATACTGCTTCTTGTCTTTATAATACTCAAAAGTTCTCAGTTGTGGCTGATGGAACCTTCTTGAATTGGATCCTGTGTGCCTTTGACAATTTGATATCTTCCTTGACATCTACTCTGACAAGATATTCCATGTATTATCTTGTATTTATCTCTCCAGACCTGGAATCATCTATTCCCCTGAAGAAGCTCTGGTTTCTTTTAGTGGAGAATGGTATTTGGAATAAAAAATATAGGCATTGAGGTTTTTTCATAAGATATTTTAATTCTTATCAGTCTGATAGGTATATAATGGTATAAATCTGTAAAACCTCACTGGTTTGAATTTGTACTACCTAAATGATTACTTAGATTGAGTGTTTGTATGAGTGTTTTTACCATTTGGGTTTCTTCTCCTATAAATTGTCAATTCATATCTCTTTTTCATTTTGTTCCATTGGACTGTGGTCTTTCTTATTGATTTTGGGAAATTCTTTATGTATTTTGCATACCTGTTCTTTGTTGGCTATATTTGTTTCAAAAAATTCTCCCTATAAGTAACCCGTCTTTTTATTGTTGCTATACTCTCTTTAGTTAAGAGAAGTTCTTAATTTTAGTGCAGTTAAATATATTTTTTATTTCTCTTATAGTTTATACCTCTTTGAGTCTCGAAAAAAATTTTCTGAGAAAGTTTCCTAAGTGGAGGTCTGAGAAGACTTGCAGACCCTCTCCTGAGTAAAATAACTATACCTGATAAAAATTATGAAAATAACATCCATTTGAAGTCTCCAGACATATGTTCTAAGACAAACAGTAAATGAAGAACATTTATCCCAAAACATCTAGAAAGTCTTGGTAAAAACAGTGTGAATCTGTGGTACCAGAGACATGACCCTCCCACCTCCCCTTTCCCAGCTCAACCTGATGGAAGCAATACTCTGATTGGGTTTGGTCAAGAATATGAAGCTCCCTCTCCCGTAAGTTCTCAATGAAGGACTACCGAGTCTCTGTAAGAAATGCAAGCCACCAGTGTTTGCTGTCCCCCTTCTGCCTCCGTATAGCAGAGACCAATTTCCAGGTGAGTGTGGCCAAGATGTAAGAGCTCCCTTCCTTCAACCAAGACTTACTCTTAGGGCAGAGGCTTTAGATCAAGAATACTGATAGCTCTGGGGCACCTGGGTGGCTCAGTCAGTTAAGCATCTGGCTCTTGATTTCAGCTCAGGTCATGATCTCACAATTGTGGGATTTAGCCCTGCTTTAGGCTTTGTGCTGGGCATGCTTAAGATTCTCTCTCTCCCTCTCCCTCTGCCCCTGCCTTTCCCCAAAAAGAATACTGGTTGCTCTGATCACCTTTACTGAGCATGATTAGAAAGCAAAAGTTCCATGCTTTGAAAGCAAAAAAGTGCCAGGGGCTACTGCCTCTATCTAGCACCATGCTCACAAGACAAAAGTGTCACTCAAGAGAAGCGTGCCACTGTCTCCACCCCTAGCTTCACAGCAGTGGCCTTGAAATTTCGCTCAGTTGAAGAACAGAGAGCTAACTGCATATCTCTCCCCAACAAAACTTAGTTTATTTGGAACAGAATGTGGGAAAATTCAAGACTAAGAGTACTCTTGATGGTAAACAATTAAGAGAGGGCTGGTAGCTGCATGAGACCATCAGCTAAACCATAGGCCAGCTGGATCACTACAAAGAACCAGGGAAGAGACGGCTAAGTATAGCCACCCTAGGGTTAAAACAAGCCTGGACAACTTGCTTCAAAAACTACTCTTATCAAAGACTTTTATTTCATTAGATCAAACAATGGAACAATTTAAGCCCTAGGGTATATTGAAAAACAATAGAGAAATTAGTATGCAATTCATGAAGACTAAACAACTGGGTGTGATACCAAGAGAGACAGAGTAACAGAAAAACAGAGAAAGAGACAGTCCTAAAACCCTGCTAAAATCGCCATAATCCCAGGGTGACATGCATTAGGTTGAGTCCCCTAAGGAGCGATATCAGAGGCTTCACATTTCAGGGAGAAATAAAGTCTATTAAAATAGTCTATACAAGTTAGTAAATGAATTAACAAGCAAGCAAGGAAGTGTTAAGGAGGGGCTGTATTAATAAGGTTAGTACTTTGAAAATTATTGTGCTTTTCTTTCTTTTGGCTTCTTTATAAGACATAGAATTATATAAAGTAATAATTAAAGCAAGGTATTGTTGGAAGGAAGAATTAGTGCTCAGAGTTGCTGCAATATATTATCTAAAATGTGCAGTTTTAAGGGAATTAAAAGCAAAAATGAATTACTGGGACCTTATGAAGATAAAAAGCTTCTGCACAGCAAAGGAAACAACCAACAAAACTAAAAGGCAACCAACGGAATGGGAAAAGATATTTGCAAATGACATATCGGACAAAGGGCTAGTATCCAAAATCTATAAAGACCTCACCAAACTCCACACCCGAAAAACAACCCAGTGAAGAAATGGGCAGAAAACATGAATAGACACTTCTCTAAAGAAGACATCCGGATGGCCAACAGGCACATGAAAAGATGTTCAGCGTCGCTCCTTATCAGGGAAATACAAATCAAAACCACACTCAGGTATCACCTCACGCCAGTCAGAGTGGCCAAAATGAACAAATCAGGAGACTATAGATGCTAGAGAGGATGTGGAGAAACGGGAACCCTCTTGCACTGTTGGTGGGAATGCAAATTGGTGCAGCTGCTCTGGAAAGCAGTGTGGAGGTTCCTCAGAAAATTAAAAATAGACCTACCCTATGACCCAGCAATAGCACTGCTAGGAATTTATCCAAGGGATACAGGAGTACTGATGCATAGGGGCACTTGTACCCCAATGTTCATAGCAGCACTCTCAACAATAGCCAAATTATGGAAAGAGCCTAAATGTTCATCAACTGATGAATGGATAAAGAAATTGTGGTTTATATACACAATGGAATACTACATGGCAATGAGAAAAAATGAAATATGGCCTTTTGTAGCAACGTGGATGGAACTGGAGAGTGTGATGCTAAGTGAAATAAGCCATACAGAGAAAGACAGATACCATATGGTTTCACTCTTATGTGGATCCTGAGAAACTTAACAAGAACCCATGGGGGAGGGGAAGGAAAAAAAAAAAGAGGTTAGAGTGGGAGAGAGTCAAAGCATAAGAGACTGTTAAAAACTGAGAACAAACTGAGGGTTGATGGGGGGTGGGAGGGAGGAGAGGGTGGGTGATGGATATTGAGGAGGGCACCTTTTGGGATGAGCACTGGGTGTTGTATGGAAACCAATTTGACAATAAATTTCACATATTAAAAAAATACAAATAAAAATAAAATGTGCAGTTTTCACGAAGAATTATTAGACATGAAAAGGAATAGGAGTCTGTGAAACATGCAACAGAACTAGCCGTGAGAGGGCCAAGATGTCAGACTTAGACCACAATTTCAAAGCAGCTATTAAAAATTCAAAGAACTGGGCCCCTGGGTGGCTCAGTTGGTTAAGCATCTGACTCTTGATTTTGACTCAGGTCAAGATCTCACGATTCATGAGTTTCAGCCTCACATCAGGTTCTGCACTAACAATGAAGAGCCTGCTTGGGATTCTCCTCTCTCCCTCTCTCTCTCTGCCCCTCCCAGGCTCTCTGTCTCTCTCTCTCTCTCAAAATAAACTTAAAACAATTTCAAAGAACTGAATCAAACCACCCTTACAGATGTAAGGGAAGATATGATGACAATACCTTCTTTTTTATTGTTTATTTATTTTTGAGATAAAGAGAGAGACTGAGCCTGAGTCAGTCATGACTCATGGGGGAGGGGCAGAGAGAGAGACACACACACACACAGAATCTGAAGCAGGCTCCAGTCTCTGAGCTGTCAGCACAGAGCTCGATGCAGGGCTGGAACTCATGTACCACGAAATCATGACCTGAGCTGAAGTGGGATGCTTAAGCCACTCAGGCAACCCCCTCGAAAATATTTTTAAGTAAATAACTGTTGAAAACTTCCCAGGTAGGTACAGCATTCCAATGTTACCCAGGCTGCCTCCCACTGACAATGTTTTAACTAATGTTCAGCTCACTGTGTGTCTATTTATCATCTATTTTGACTTGCTCCTACCACTTTGTGCTGCCTTTTTAATTTTTTATAAATCTTTTCTGGCTTATTTCACATTGATATATTTTTTGTTGCATTTTCTTTTCTGCTGATTTGGAAATTATACACTGTTTCTTCTGTTAAATGGCTACTCTTAAATTTTACTGCTGCTAAACTTAATGTCTAAGTACTAGGAATACTTCTGCACTTCTGAATAGTTCAAACAATTTTGGATGGCTTAACTCTGATCACCAATCTATATCTATTCCTCTAATATTGTTTATCTATTTTTTCCTAGCTTATATTGCTTTCCTTTTTTTTCAATAATTGTTTCCTTAAATTTACTCACTTAGATTTATTTGCTACTTTATTTTTTCACCCTTCTTTCTGTATTTTACAATTTCCTTTTGAGATCATTTTTCTTATTCCAGGCTAAAAGGGTTTTTTTTTGGGGGGGAAAACTAATAAACTAATAATATTAATCTAAAAAAAAGTAAAAAAAAAGGACACAAATGACCAATAACAAAATAAAAAAAGACATCTCTTTAGATTTTCCCAATATTAAAAAAGGTATGATTAACCTTATCCTAAAAATCTTTAAATTTTCCTTGAAACAGAAGGATTCTACTCATTGTGACATCACAGAACACCAAAGACAAAGAGAATATCCTGTATGTCTCCAGATATTACCTGAGAAGGGAAGACAATGAGACGGTTGAAGCTGTTTAAACTACACTAGAATTATATTCCTTACTAAATTATCATTTAAGTTCAAGTGAAAAATAAAAACCTTTTCACACAAGGAAAAACTAAAAGAGTTCATCACCAATAGACTCTTCCTAATGACAGTTAAAAAGGTGATGCTTAGGGGCCCCTGGGTGGCTCAGTTGGTTAGGTGTTGGACTTTGGCTCAGTTTGGCTAAGGTCAGGATCTCACTGCTTGTGGGTTCGAGCTTGGAATCTGGAGCCTCCTTTGGATTCTGTGTCTCCCTCTCTCTCTCTGCCCCTCCCCAACTCATGCTCTCTCTCTCTCTTTCTCTCTCTCTCTCTCAAAAATAAATAAACATTAAAAAGAATTTTTTAAAAAAGGTGAGGCTTGAAAACAAGACACAGACTACCAATAATAAGGATAAAAAAGGGGTACCTATCATTAACAATACTGTATTATACCCTTAAAACTCTGTTAAGAGGGTAGATCTCATTTTAGGTGTTCTTATTGCGATAAAATATAATTAAGTAAGAAGGATTAAAAAGAAAAAGTAACAGAAGAAAATATACCAGGCATGAAAAGTAATTCTCTGATTAAGGAAGGTATTTTAACTGACACAATATTCAAAAGGCATACATTAAAACATTTGTGTAAATAACTAAATCATTTAAAAATATTCATATCAAAAACAAAATGTCATGTACAACATCATAAACCCATTTGTCAAAAGACAAAGACAGTGTATTTATTTCTGATAAATACTAACTGGTATATCATTCCAAAGATTCCACTGATGAACTAAACAAGCTATACAATTTAAAAAAATTTTTTAATGTTTATTTATTTTTGAGAGAGAAACAGAGTGAGAGTGGGAAAGGGTAGAGAGAGAGAGAGAGAGAGAGAGAGGGAGACATAGAATCGGAAGCAGGTCCCAGGCTCTGAGCTGTCAGCACAGAGCCTGACGTGGGGCTCAAACTCATAAACCATGAAATCATGGCCCAAGCAGAAGTCAGACACTTAACTGACTGAGCCACACAGGTGCCTCCCCAATTTTTTTAAAGACAAACTGTTGTAGACATTGGTATGCCACAAAGACAGTGATGAGCTTAAAGGTTGAGGTTTATTACTAGGTGGTCCCACTCCCCAGTCTAACATAGATAAATCATGACTGACCACGAAAGTCTAAGTCAAACACATTAATCATCAGTCCTTTCCTGGTTATCATTCTGGGTGTGGGCACAGGATCCCATCCTGACTGACGGGACCTGAAGGGCCGTGTGCAAGGTGCCTCTAGAAAAGGTTTCCTCTCTAATGGGAAGAGTGCCATCAAAGAAAATGGCCTTTCTTCACAGGACATTGCTACATCTGCACGTGACTTTTAAAAGAATGGCAGCCACTGTGTGACCACAAACACAGTGGTGGCCAGCACACAGAAGGAACAGGCACAAAAGGGAAAACACCCAGAGTCTCAGTAAAATGGCATGTTCCTGCATCAACCAATCCTGTGACTAAGCGTCCCCTGGGCTTTTCATTTTATCAGGTGACAACCACCTACTGTCCCAGCCACATTTAGCTGGGCATTGCGATACTTACAGTCAAAGCATCCTGGTTAATAGAACATTCCACCTTGAAGAGAGTGTGGAAAACCAGGCACTCAGTGATGGGTGGTAGAATGTTTTAAGACACCCTCTTTGGGGAATCATTTGGCAGTATCAAATACAGTTAAAACGTTTTCAAAAATGACAGAGCAATTCCAGTTCTGGGAGTTTATCCTATACTATTATGTCTGTGCACAAAGATATACACATAGGATGTTCACTGAAGCCTTGGGGGAAATAAAAGAAGCTGAAAACTACCTAAACGTTCATGAGTATGAGAAAGGCTAAATAAAATACTCATTATATGGAATACTATGTAGCCCTTAGAAAGATTGATGGATGGGGGTTCCTAGGTGGCCCACTTGGTTGAGCGTCTGACTTTGGCCCAGGTCATGATCTTGTGGTTCTTGAGTTTGAGCCCCGTGTCGGGCTCTGTGCTGACAGCTCAGAGACTGGAGCCTGCTTCGGATTCTGTGTCTCCCTCTCTCTGCCCCTCCCCACGCACGCTCTGTGTCTCTCCCTCTCAAAAATAAACATTAAAAAACAATTTTAAAAAGAATGATTGATGGATGGATAAAAAACAGTCCACACGTTATACTGATTTTAAAAAGATATACAAAAAATATATAAAGTGTATGTATAAATTAAAGCATACTGTGTTCAGATTATGCTCGTATGTGCAGAAATTATTTCTGGAAGGATAAAGAAGAAACTATAAAGTATGATTGTCTGTAAGGAAGGGAACTGGGTGACTAAGAGAGACCAGGCAGAAGAATCACTTGCACTGTTTACTTATCTCCCATCTTTAAAATTTGTGCAACTAGTATACGTGTTCTATTATAATTAATGCGTTAATTTTTGCATTAATAATAATGTTAATAAACAAAACATTAATAATGCGTTTGCATTAATTGAGGGGTGAAAGACCCTTGAAAGGCATATCCTTTCTTTGCAAGATGCCTTGATTAAAAAAGACTGTGCAAGGGGCGCCTGGGTGGCGCAGTCGGTTAAGCGTCCGACTTCAGCCAGGTCACCATCTCGCGGTCCGTGAGTTCGAGCCCCGCGTCAGGCTCTGGGCTGATGGCTCGGAGCCTGGAGCCTGTTTCCGATTCTGTGTCTCCCTCTCTCTCTGCCCCTCCCCCGTTCATGCTCTGTCTCTCTCTGTCACAAAAATAAGTAAAAACATTGAAAAAAATAAAAATAAAAAAGACTGTGCAAAACAAAAGCAGCCCACGGTCCAGACTGGTGCTGCCCAATTGAGGCTTGAGGAAAAGGGCAGCCTTGGGGCTGGACTTAACCAGCTGGGTCCTGCAGTTCCTCCTGCCAGTGTGCAGAGGGCGCTGTGTTGGTGCTGAGTGTGCAAGTGACAGGAAGAACAGTTTGAGTGGCTTCTAAGACACGTGCTTGCTAGCTGGACAGGTCCGGAGCTCAACACTTGCAACAAACTCAGCAGTAGAGAAAATGTCCCTGTGTCTCAGGCTTGCCTGCTGTACACGGGACACTTTCAAATAGGGAACAGTGAGATGCAGAGCCCTAGAATGGTCTATTGGAGTGAGGCAAACTGCATTCCCATTGTGGTAAAGCCACATTTCCTTTGTGACCTTAGGCCCTTACTTATTCATTTTTCCTAAAAAGAAGTATCTGAAGCACTTTTCTTAATGTAATTATGCGTGTTTAATCTAAACAAACCTGAACAAAACAGAAACGTAAAGTGAAAGTAAAAGTCTCTCATATGTCCTGTCAGTTTTTCCCTCTGCTCCTGCCCTACCTTGACAATCATGTCTATGGTTTGCCCTATTTCCTCCCAAATATTAATGACTCTAAATATACCTACTTTTTTGACAAAAGTATGATCCTAATGTGCATTATGTTTTCCCATTGTATGCAACATAGGCCAGGAATCAGCAAACTTTTTCTGTAAAAGGTAGGATAGTAAACATTTTAGGCTTTACATAGCATCCAGTTTGTCATAATTGCTTATCTGTGCCATTTCAGCAGGAAATCAGCTACAGATGATACATAATGAATGGATGTAACTGTGATTTAACAAAACTTTATTTACAAAACAGGCAGCAGGGCCACGTTGGGCCTCAGAGACATAATTTGCCTACACACACACACACACACACACACATACTTCATCTCTTTTACTGGGTACCTAATACTCCATTGAATGGATGAGTAAATCCCTTGTTGAAAGATATCTACAGCTATTTCTGTTAGGAGCTCTCTTAATCAATCACTGCTTATCAACTAGCTGATACTCTCTCCATCCGTCTGCTCACTGCTTTCCCTGGCACACTGACATTTTATGCCTGCCCCTTACTGCACTTGTCTCCTTGTGCTTTCACCAGCTGAGCTTACCAGCAACTCCAGGCATGTTTAAACATTTGTACTTGTTCCTGTAGAATGGATTTTAATTCAATAGTATGCTAGCTGAAGAAACAGAAGTACTTGAGAAAGAGATTGTTGATTCCAACCAAAAGTCTTTTTGAAAAGACTGGATTGAGGCAAATAGTTTTAAAAACAAATCTTGCAAGGTGGCTCAGTTGGTTAAGTGTCCCATTTCGGCTCAGGTCATGATCTCAAGGTTCATGGGTTCGAGCCCCACATCGGGCTCTGTGCTGACAGCTCAGAGCCTGGAGCCTGCTTCGGATTCTGTGTCTTCCTCTCTCTCTGCCTCTGCCCCATGTTTTAAATAAACACTTAAAAAATAATAAATAAACAAACAAACAAATAAAAAAATTTTAATCTGTCAAATGAGGTATGGGTGAAATAACTAGAACAGATAGAAAAGCCGAGGAGCATGAGTTGGGCAGTGGGTGTGAAAGCCCCACGTTAGTTCTTTGGAAAGCATAGGCCCTGCTATTATGGTGCATCTGGGCACAGGTACTCTGTCCTGCTTCCTCCTGCAATTTTCAGAGGTTGGACTGGGCAGGGGAACTGCCTTCTGCCCAGTGACGCCCCACACTCCCACCTTGCCCAGCCATCTTTTCCAGGTCTTGGGGGACCTATTATCTCTGATTTTTAGCTTACGTTTTCAGACTCTCTGGCTGTGAAAGGTTAGTAAGCATGAGATTCTGCTTCTTCTCTCAAAGGCCCGGTCCATTAACACTTAAAATAGTGCCTATGCTGGTATTTACATTTTGATATCGTTCATGCTTTATTTCTTTTGCACACTGTCTATTCTGTTCCCCCCAGTTTTTCTCCCAGGCAGAATCTATCTTATCTGACATTGCAAAGCAGTTAACATTGATTCTGGTGAATGGTCTACTTTGATTTTTGCTACAGGGAGATTTTAGCACAAATTCACATATATTGTTTTCTCAACAAATAGAAAAATATGTTCCACATTCATTGTGCCGCGTATGCCGAGCCTGCTCTTTTGTAACTCACTGTCTCGTCTCTTTTATTTGCTTTCTCTGTCACTGTCGATCTTTTCCTAATACTTCATCTTTTATGCAGACTCCTTCCTTGGAGCCGAATTTGGCAGTGGAGTTTGCCTAACTAATGGGGACCATATGCTCTGCAATTACATTCCCCAACAACGTTCAGATTTGTTAGCAAATATTGGAGAAGGCAAGTTGAGAAACTGAAGTGCAAAGACTGTCAGGAATTGGCACATCCTGACAATAAACCTGCTCTTGCTGACCCCTGTGAGTGAGTTCTGGTGTGGGCTGGTCTTGGCTTAGGCAGAACTGGGGTTTGTTTGTGGAAGTATCAGTCGATTGGTAGACTGTTTTTCAAGGAGGCTGAGTGCCTCTTATGTGTTCCCAATGGCATACTGTGCTGACCCCTCTAGATCAGTTTTGAATACATGACTCTTATCTATTTATCCGGTGGTTCCATCCGCTCCCAGACTGGAGACAGAGATCATGATGTTGTTACTTACTGTTGTATCCTCAGCTCCCAGTAGAGAAATGTGAACACAATAGCTATTCAGTAAATATTTGGCTGATGAACAATGAAGTAATCTCTAGAATACATTAAGTGCCGCTATACTATATACATTGCATGTATATAACTTGGATGGCTTTTCTCCACTCCCCAGTTCCTTCCCTTTCTCCAGGCTAGACCAGACTTAACCTTGGGAGTCCAGCCTCCCTCAAAGAGTTTAAACTCTCAGGATTCTGAAGAAGAGGGAAATCATGGCCCTGAAACCACAGTGCTAATTTTGAAGAGGTCTTTTTTGTCTTGAGACAAAGTTTCATCTATTGCTCCGTTGGGGGTGAGTGTGAGTCAAAACTTTAGAAACTTGTCCTGGGTTTTGATGATATAAATGCAGGGGGAAAGAACATTGCCTGGCTCTGCAGATGTCAAGAAAGGGTAGTCAGCTTGGGAGCATGCGGCTGAGGAGAAAAGTTTTCTAGCCTCCAAAGTCCTGTTTAAAGGCTACCTATGTCTTTACAGGCTTTCATGCGGACGACCTCTGCACGAGCATGCGGTCCCTCTGGCACCACATCCAATGTCAGTGGCTCTCCCTCTCGCCCACTGTGCATCGCAGCCTTGCCCGGGCACCCGCTGACCATCTCCTTGGACCTGTAAGGGTCTGTGTGTGCACTCCGAGCTGGAAAGGCACTCGAAAGGCAAGCCCGTGGCTCTTATCAGTCTACAACTTTGCCTTCATCCGAGAGAGCTAAGCTATCTGGCAGGAACTCAGGGACTTTGCCAACCTCATCCCCACCCCACCCCCAAAACCCCCACAGACACGGGTGCTACAGAAACACAAGGAACACTCGTTGTTTTAGAACACAAATACATAAATTTTTAATCTGCGAAAAATACAAAATGAAACCATGTACAAGTTATGTACAAACCCTTTTTACAAGACAAGAGAGTTATCACTGGTTGTTACAGATGACAGAGTTGGGCAGATCATTTCAGAGCACCGGCATTTATTCTCTCCTCCAATTCCTGATCCGTCATGGTAATTAATCATAATCATAATCATAATGCCAGCAATCAAAAGTTTGAAAGACAGATGAATAAGCCACGCTCTTTTTCCTTAATGAATATGTAGGCTGACCTCTGTGTAAGTGTACTTTTTTTTTCCTTTGTCCCTGAAGAAACATTGAGTGCAGGTTTTGGTGTTAAGTGGGGAAAGCTTTTGCTTCAGCATCTGGGTGGTGGGATGTGGGCCAGAAGTTTTAGGCAGGATGCAATCGTGCCACCTGGGAATGGAATGTTTTTAATTAGGATTTCCAGGCTGAGTTTGGTTTATGTCTGAAATGTTGCAGTTCTGGTCAAACGTGTCTTGGGCTGTTCGAAGCGGAAGGAAGGGAAAGGGGGTGCGCCGCTCTGGGGCAGCGAGCCTTTGGTTTAGTGTGGAAATGGGGCTCTGTCAACGTTGTTGGCAGGGATCCCTTGCCTGCTGGCTGCCTCTCACACTGACCCTGAATCCCATGTGAGGAAAGCTCTGGTTTGCTCTGGCAGGCGTGTGTCAGTGCGGTGTATACATTTCCATCTAAGATTCTGAACAGCCATCTCGGTAACGCTTCCAGAGGCAGGGACACTGGAGAGCTTTGGTGTCACGTTTGTCCCTGTTCTGCTGAATTGCAAGGTAGGGGAGAAGAAACACAGATGTCCTCAAGGGGATAAGCAGACCAAATGAAACCTTTTTAAACTTAAAATCTACCTAAACATTAAGGTCAGTTTTCACTGGGCCAAAGAACCTCTCCCCTTCTGCTCCCTGTCCAGAAAAGCCACCAAGGCAAAGGGATGGTCACATTTGTTTTAAGAATGCTAAAACCAAAGCTTCCAGTGTGTGTGGTGTTCAGGAACGGATGAAGAATAATGGAGTGACATGAACAGGGAGGGGAAAGAAGACGCCCACTTCAAGATCCCTCTCTTTTGAGTCCTTCTCCAAGAAGTCCTGCCCACCCTGCATTTCCCATGGCATCCAAAATAACACACAGTGGCCAGCTGACTGTCCACCTTGAGCCAGGCCTCATGACAAGCTCTGCAGATAAAGACACATCAACAAAGTCCTCGCCCTTATCATGTGAGTCTTTTTACTTCTGAGTCATCATCTCCAATACCCTTCAGCACCAATGAAGGTGACTCACCTTTCTTTCTTAGAGTTTCTCTCTCCTTTTTGCCATTTCTCTGTTTTTAGAGTACTCTGGATCCCCTATCACAACGGCATTTACCGATTTCATTCCTTTTAGCTCCTACAAGCATGGCTGTAGCCCCCTATCAGTCTTCTGCCAGATGACCTTCCATACCTATGCTTCCTCCCTTGGAAGACTCAGCCATGCCCCCCACTTCACAAGTATCTCAGTGGCTCTGACTTCCAAATGCACAAGGCCTGCTGGAACCCTCTCCCCAGCTCCACTTGCCCACTCCTTTTTACCTGCAAGGTCCTCCTTAAGGAAAGCTCTCAGCTTCTTCCACTCTGAATGAATCCAATACGACATTGCTCAGCTGCCTACATTTGCTGGCTCCCCTTCCTGTCTTCTTGTTTTCTTTCCTAGTCTTCCACATCATTCTTCCCTTGAGGTCCAAAGGCAGTGTCCCTTTCACAAAGAACCTTTTCCAGAACCAGTTATTGCCCCAAAACCCAGTGCACCCACCAGCCCTTAACAGCCCCAACTAAACTTCTAGTATGATCCATAAGACTCATCTGAGGAGAGCAGGCGCTTCCCATACTGAGTTCTTGACTTGGAACATGCACCCTTGAGAACTCATTGCTGCTGAGAAAACATTTAGCTCTGCATATGTCCTCATGATGACTTCCAGGAGGAACTGACATTTGAAAACTTTCAACCTAAAAAATGAACAGGCATAGGTGTTCATCACTCCATTTACAACTTTTAGCGGCTTTCCGTAGCTTTCTAAATCAAGTCTCAACCCTTGGCCCTTAAGACTGTCTACATCCTAAGGTCTCATCTTAGATTTCTTCAGCTCCCCTACACAATCGTGTCACCGTAGACAAAATAGACTGTGTATTGAAATCACATTCCGTCCAATGAGCCATGGCCCATTAAATCACCTCTTCCTGGAAAACCTTCATTCTCTTGATTTCTCCAGGCATCTATTTCCTATTGAAACACCTCCAAAACCCATCAAGCATTATATCACTCTGTATTCTTCCCAACCCGTATAATTCAATGCAACCTTTCCTTCCTTTCTAAAGCACTAACTCTTGCCACCACACACCTGCCCCTGGCTGATGGTGCTTGAAAATCCTATTTATATCATTTTGTTTTTGTTCATTCTTCCTAGCTCCTAGATGCATGTCCTGACTTGGCTTGTCTTAAGATACTTGAGTCTCAGGCCCTTTTTCAAAAAATGAGGCAAAAAAAGAAGGCCTAGTACAGATAGTCTAATTCAACATTCCTTCCCCAGTCTAACCACATGAGGCTGTGGTATAATGCAGTCTCCAACTGGTGTGCAGCTAAAGGGTTTCTGCATCAGGGCAGACAGGCTACTTTCCGAATGTGTTCCAAGCAATGGCTAAGTAGGGTCTGTAGTTCCTTGGGAAATAAAATTAAGCATAAAAGTGTTCTCTGAACTGTCTTATTTTATGGAAATTTTGAAAATATGAACAACTGGTATTGCATGGGCAACAACCAATCAGAGTAGACTTCACTTAAAGATCCAATATGGCCACACCCATACAAACTGGCTGGAAATTGTTTCTATTTACCACTTTCCATTAACAAATCCAAAGGGCTGTATCACTGCCTTACATGACCATGGGATTTGAGTGTCAAATCATCTCTGCTGAATAGAAAAATAAATGTGCTTTGAGAACATGGGGTGAGTAGGGGAGGAGCAGAAAGGGAATTTACCAGGTGAGTTTCAAATGAAACCTCAGTTCCCTTTGCTTTTTAAAGAGGATGAGTCAAGCCCTAAATAAAAAAGTCCCTTTCAAAGACCACAGTGATTGGTGATTTTACCATCATTCCAAAAGCTGCAAAGAGGAACAGAATAGAAAATAGACTTTAGGGACTGAATAGAAAACTGACAGATTCTGCAATGGACCACCATGTCCAAGTTGAGTGGATTTGCTTGTTCTTCTATGAGTAAGGTGGCTCATGTTCAAATCAGTTGGTTTGATACTTTTTTTCTCTGTCTTCCTACCTCTCTTCCTCCTTTTGCTCTTTCCTTCCTTTCTTTTTTTTTTATTTTTTTATTTTTTTTTAAATTTTTTTTTTCCAACGTTTTTATTTATTTTTGGGACAGAGAGAGACAGAGCATGAACGGGGGAGGGTCAGAGAGAGAGGGAGACACAGAATCAGAAACAGGCTCCAGGCTCTGAGCTATCAGCCCAGAGCCCGACGCGGGGCTCGAACTCACGGACCGCGAGATCGTGACCTGGCTGAAGTCGGACGCCTAACCGACTGCGCCACCCAGGCGCCCCACTTTCCTTCCTTTCTTCCTTTACTGAGATTCTCATTGAAAATTAAGAATGATAGATCAAAATTAGACTTATGAATGTAAGTAACAGAGATGGTATACCAAGAAAGGAATACTAAGATGAAAGAAAAGAAATCAAATAAACAGGACAGGAAATGAAGTGAGAAGTGAGACAGTTGCTTCCTAAAGCCCAGATCCACTTGTGGAAATAAAAAATGAGGAAAAATCCCAGAAATCCAGGGGTCAGAGCTTGTCACTACATATTGAAAAGTGGAGAGATGGGTTAGAGATGAAGGAATTGACTAGAACTTGAGCCTGGTGCCAAGAGAAAAGGTAGGTAGGGATGAGATGGAGAAGACCCTGGGAACACAGAGGAAAGTCTGGACCACACCATGACCCAAGAGAACTTGAAGTCTGAAATTGCATTTGAACCTAAGGAGACTCCAAACCGTAAGATGGAGGAATGAGGAATGAACTTAATTTCTACATTTCGAGAGCAGAAACTGCACACTACTCGCAGGAGTATCACTTGAGTATTGCAGCAAGAGGACCGTCATTCCAGCACAAGACAAGGTTGTCTCCACAGGCTGTTCCCACACTCCCACTCCCAAGCAAGCTCACAGCTTCCCAGACCTGGAAGGGAGGCCATTTAGATGAATCTCTCTCATTTCCAAATGAGGTCCCTGGGACTCCAGGGGTTTCAAGAACATTCTCACATAGCTGGTTATTTGTAGATGTAGTTCTTGAGTACTCAAACCACAAGAAAGGGAGTTGCACTTTTTCCCTTTTCAACCTCAATTTTAGGTGTGCCTGGGTGGCTCAGCTGGTTAAGCATCTGACTCTTCAGCTCAGGTTATGATCTCATGGTTCAACAGATGGAGGCCTGCATCTGGGTTCTGTGCTGACAGTGCAGAGCCTGCTTAGGATTCTCTCTCTCCCTTTTTCTCTGCCCCTCCTCCACTTGTTCTATTTCTCTCTCTCTCTCTCTCTCTCTCTCTGTCTCTCAAAATACATAAAAATATTAGAAAAGAAAACATTCCCAATTTTCTAATTTTCTAATGTTTTCTCAATTTCCCTCTTTCCAATCCTAACTGAACAGTTCTAATTCCCTGTTTTTTTAAAAGTTTTGAATAAAGTTTTGCACAAAATACATCGTAAGATGCCCAACCTTTGGAAAGAAAGAGCTCTGTGTGTCCCCCAACATGCCTTAGTCACGATCACTTACATTTGAAGTACTTTATATTTGTTCAAGGTGATATTTTTAAATATAAAATTGCTTAGATGAAAATAAAAGCTTTCTTAATAAGAAAGATGATGGTGGTGATGACGTTTTATAAATAGGTGGTTTTAAAATAGCCTCTTGGTGAGTCTTTGATTCCCAAAGCACCCAAGAGTCTTTAGTTTGGGTAAAGGACTTTTCTGGAATGCTAAACTGGGATGGGAGATCATAGTCTTACAAGACAGACTGTACCAATGATGACTATCATTGGCTGCTGATAATTTAATCAGAAAATGTGGGAGCGGGTTTGTCACAGTGGGGTAGAATGATGACCTCTTCCCAGTCAGAGAGCTCAACACATAGAAACTAATCAGGAAGCTCTAGCATTGGCTTGAGCCCTTCAGTGGTCATACAATTTTGTTTCTGTTCTTGTGTCACTTTTAACCTACTAGGCACCAGTTTTTGCCAAAGGAGCCACCAACCAGTCACTTTGCACACTTTCTCAATAAAAAAGTAAAGCTTGCTTTTATTTTCTGTTTGAGAACAGTTCATTATTGCAAAAGCAAAACTGCATGAGCTTGCTGCTCTACCTTAGAAGAAAAAATAGATTCCTACCAATTAGTTTTTGGGGGCAGCTCTTTGCTGGTGGGAAACATCTTAGCCATTTTGGTCAAGAGAAAAAATTCCTTTCAACTATACTTGAATGAAAAGAAAAGAAGAGAAGAGAGGAGAGGAGAGGAGGGGAGGGTAGAGGAGGGGAAGGGGGAAGAGAAGGGAAAAGAAAGAAGAAGAGAAGAGAAGAGGAAAGGATAGGAAAGGAAAGGAACAGGAAGGGAAGGGAAGAGAAGAGAAGAGAAGAGAAGAGAAGAAAAGAGAAGAAAAGAAGAGAAAAGAGAAGGGAAGGGAAGAGAAGAGAAGAAAAAAGGAAAGAAAAGGGAAGAGAAGAGAATAAAAAAGGAAAGGAAAGGAAAGAAAAGGGAAGGGAAGAGAAGAGAAGAGAAGAGAAGAGGAAGGAGAAGGGAAGGGAAGAGAAGAAAAAAGGAAAGGGAAGGGAAGGAAAGGAAAGGACAGGAAAGGGAAGAGAAGAGAAGAGGAGAAGAGAAAAGAAAAGAAAGAAAAGAAAAGAAAAGAAAAGAAATTTAGATTCAAATCTCTGGCCATGATGGTCACGGAGTTTACACGTCTGCTTCCAGACCGACTTGGCTGAAGAGATGGGTTTGAGAGGCATGGGACACTGTGTTTCCCTAAGGAAAGATCATTTAGGTGGCCACCATCACCTGCCCCATAGGATACCAAATAGTTATAACAAATTCAGAAATGGTTATCAGGAAGAAGAGTGAAGAAGAGTCCACCAAGGTTCATGAAGGAAAGAAGAGCGTGGATTGCTGTGAATGTACTAAGGTGACCCCAATGCAAAATCATTATGTAGAAGAAGGCATAGCTTTCAGGAAAGTGGTAAAATCCTCACAAGGGATTCGCCCCACAAACCCATTCTACTTCTGTTGGAAACCAGGAAATATTCATAAGCCTGAAGATAGACTGCTGACGTCATTTTAGTCTGCTGTGTAGACTAGTGATTGGTTATAAGTAGTTTTTAAACAATCCAATTGGACATACATTATATTCACAATACTTTTATAGAACTAGTTCTACAAAATGTGACGACAGGGTAACCACAGTCTGACAAGTCACTTCAGGACGGCGCCTACAAGGCGGAAGCACAACTACATTGGCTCTGCAGGGAATAGACGGAGGTGGAAGCCATTTTGCCTACACTGGTAATTGGAGTACTTAGTGGACATATGTTTTCACGGTGATTTCGTTGCTTGGCTCTGATCTGATTTGCACTAATGTACTAAGTACCACAGGGTCATGGCCTAAAGAATTAATGGAATAGATACCATGGGACTTTGGGGGATATTTTAGTAAGTTTGGATTCTTTGAGTGTCCACAGTTGACATTTTTAAGAAAAGAAAAATCACTATCACATCCATGCTTCTCATAGACCCTGATGATTGTATAAAAGATTGATCATTTTGAAGTTGAAAGATTTGCTAAATCGTTTGGAACGTAACAGTTGCCGGGACAGAGAGCATGCAAGCCACAGCAGAGCTCTGAGATTTGGTAATTGTGTCTGATGGCTAGAAAAATCTTTGAGCACAGTTGGAAGTGGCTGATACATTTGATTTCATTGCTGGTCATTTTCAAAGGCCTTTTCTAACAGTCTGTATTGAGCGCATTCATTGCTTTCCTTTTGTCGTTATTATGTTTTACACTGTTGCAGCTAGTTTGAGTGTTTTGTCCCAGCAACTAAAGGAAGGCTGGAAAAAATAAAATCTGGGCAAAAGTAGTCTCTTTGATCATGAAAATGTTCTGACTTTTTAACAAAAACTCAGTGAAAAGAATGATTGCGTTATCATATCCTATTATTAAGTGGAACTACCCATTGGTGTTCACAAACTTTCAGGCTAGAAGCTCTGAGATTTGAGGAGTGGGGAGAAAGCCCACCAGAGCCTCCCAGAGTTGAAATTACTTGCGCAGGTGGTTTGGAGATAGGGAATGGGAAGCATAACAGCATGGAGGAGTCCCCACCATCAGAACAACAAACAGAGCAATATCTTGTGTGAGTCTGGTCCTCAACTTCCACGTCCCAGGCGTGCTCACACCCCTCCTGGCATCGTTAGTTGGCTGGATAAACCTGATCTGGCAATTGTAGCAAAGCTGCAAGAAGGTCTTCCCTTTAAATATACGAACAAAGGGAGGAGAAATACAGAATGAAAACTAAAACTACAAAAATATGACTTTCAACTGTGAAAATAAATAAGTTTCCATTTATTAAGAGCTGGTGTCAGTGCAGCTAAAATACACACCCATCCAGGAAATTCACCTGCCCCCTTTTGTCTTCTTATATGAATTTACTAAAATACATGTTTACATCATTGGACCATTTTAAAATTGTTTTAGCAATCCATTTGCCTTCATTACGATCAATTGTGGTGGTGACCATCATTCTCCTCAAAGAAAAAGACAGAAAGAAGAGAAATACATATTAAGGAGTCTGGCCACTTACTCATTTTGATTTTGCATTGTTTAGATACAGGGAAGATATTGGACAATGAAAAAAAAAGAAAAAATATATTTTCTTTCTAATAAATAAAAATAATTTAAAATGCTAGAGGCTATACATGACTATTTTAATATGTTCATTTATAAATGAAATCATTTTCTTTTCCAAAATACATGGAAGCAATATTCAAGGCAGACAAAGAGAAAGATCTGTCTACTTTATTTTTCTTGCAATTCTCGCTTATCCTAACGTTTCCACCAGTGATTCAGCATGTAAGAGGAAGAAAAGTCACATCACCATTTATGAAGTTTGTCAGGCTTTAAAAAAAGAGTTCTGGTCTCCTGGAAGTCAACATTCATCTTCAACTTCTCTGATTGGTGGGATCAAGCTGCTTGTGGATTTATATTGGTTGATCTGGTTAGCCATGTGGGTACTCATGGGCTTGATTTGAATGTTTCTGGGATAGGCATTATCCGGTTCATCTGTAAACCATTTCTTTTCTGCTAAAGGGCAAAACGGATAGAGAACAAGAAGGAGAAATGAGAAGCTTAATTAGTCCTAGGGTAAAGCCTTTGGAAAGTTCCTTGAAAAAAAAATGCAAAAATGTAATCGATAGAAGCTGACAGTGAATATAGTTGCTAAGAGGGAGTGCAGTGTAGGGAGAATTCCAGAACCTGGGACAGCTCTGCTGCCTGTGGCAAGTAATGACCAGCGTGCCCTTGGGACTTGCAAGGACCATGGGTAGGACCTCTGAGAACAAAGAGGGGTTGGAAGAGGAACTCCAGCAATGTTCTCTGGGGTTCCTTTAGTGGACTGGGAATGTTTGGTGGGAAGGAGATGCTGAATATATCAAATATTGGGCATAAACACTGTGCCTGAGGAAAGATTTGTGTGTTCACTGATTTGAGTGAAACATGAAGGAAGTCGTCCCCGACACAGAGTCAGTGATCTGGAACCTTATGCAGGATCTCCTCTTCCCAACCTGTACTTAGCTTTGTTTGTACGAGACATACTTGAAGTTATATCTCAATATACCACTCTTCTGTATTTTTTTTTTTGCAGCCAGTTTTGAGGGTCTTAAAGGAAGCCCACAGATTTTGCTGGGTAATGAGACTGAAAATCAGAATGGTGACCAATGTTTTAAGACGGTTTTGAGATGGCTTTTTATTTCAAGAAAGAAAGCTCTGTGTTGGTATACAGTCATGAAAAGAATTCCTACTGGCAATATCTTAACCGACTATAATAATCCAAGCTGTTGACAAGGGAGCTTGACGACATCTTGGCATTTCATTTCCACCCTAAACACAGAGATGGCTGGGGGAGAACGCTGAGTCAGAGTGTTCGGGGGCTGGGGAGAGGAAGAAAATGGCCTAGTATCCTCGTGGCACTTCAGTGGTATTTTACAGGATTCAGGCCTTGCCCCCGCCTTTTTCTAGGATTTGAAACTTTCTGCATAATCAGCTATGTGTACAGATATGAAGAGACTGGGCAAATAAGACATTCTAATTTGGGAATCATATTAGTGGCTTAGGAAAAGAAAAGAAAAAAGGAAAAAGCTTTCAGGCACATCCACTGCTCTAGAGACAATGGCTTCTCTTCTACCTATCAGAACAATTCACAACTGCCCTGTTCATGGTTCTGGACTGATACGTAACAAAAATTGCTCACCTGGCTTGATAGAGAAGTGTATGTGTGTGCATGTGCGTCTGTCGGATGGGCTAATGATCTACAAATTCAGCATCTGTGATCAGCTCACGATCGCTCTGCTTATTTCTCCTTGATCTATACTTTCTCTTGCTGTGTCAAGTCTGAGCCCTCAATGTAAACACTGTCACCGGAGTGGGTTAGTGAGAGCTTGCTCACTACCCTTTGTTCAGCAGCTCAGTTTACCCCCAGGAAACTACTGTCTCTCTCTTGGATCATTCTCCACTCCCCTTTCTCCTGCTCTGGCTCTCTCACCTATTATAATTAAGTTCACTTTGATTTGAACAGATTGGACGATAGGAATTCATAATGCTACATCCTCACAGTGAAGCTAACTGATTAAGTGCTTTAAATTATTCCCCCTGACAGAATGATAAAGTTACAATCTGTTCTGAGATGATCTACAGCTTGCCAGACTCCTACAGCTTCTTTCTACATTCATTTATCTTTTTGTCAAGCAGAGTTTTTTTTTTTTCCTAAGCTTCAATTCCATAGATCTTTTAAAGTCATCAGCACATCTGAATTATTAATGAGGCTTTAGAGGCAAGGTTCCTGATGGACTGGTTAAAAAAGGTTGTATAGAAATCCAGGACTGTGTACACATCAAAATAATTTCAGCTCCATTTAAAAAACCATTTAGTTCAAGTGTGACATAGATGAACCATTATGCATTTGTGGAAACCAATTTTTTGTGATCTACGATTAAACTAACCTTTCAGAGAGGAGTAAAGTGTGATGGTTATCATGTTTTAAAAGCATTGCCAGGCCGCTGAAACAATTTCAAACTACGACTTTTTCCAACGGTTTATGTATAAAGATGATTTTCAGAAGAGCTGAACCTAGCGCCTGTGCTGTTTGCCTGAGCTGCCCTTGGTTTTGGCTGTGCCACTGTGTGGACTGATTTTGCAAAGGGATTTAGTGCTGGGTTGGACATGCCAGGTTGGAAAGGAGACTGAACTCTGTTGATGGAAACGAGTAGGTCTTTTGGGCGAAAGACCTAAGACAGCTGCAATTTGCTGAAATTTTTACAACTGCTGCAGAGAATAATTGTTCAGAATTTAGTCTTTACAGTTCAATTCAAAGTTGGCATTTTGACCTTTCACGGCAGAGAGAATATCAATTTCCTTCTGCTGTCGGTAAGATAGAGAGCATTATTTCCCCGTTTAAGCTTCATTCTCTTTCTTTCTAAATTTCTCTCCAAAAAAGAAAATCTAAGAAGAGTAGCCCCTGTGTTTTGGCCACTGAACTTCCACACAAGAAGGACTTGTATTAAAGTGCATCCTGGCGATGAGTTGAGGTTTTTGTTATGCCTGAGAAACATGCTTTTTAATTTGGGTACCTTGTAAGATATAAACATATATGTTGTTGGAGACTTGGTTGGATAGGATGTTGAGGAAATGGAAATATATCAATGCTCTGAGCATTCTAGTAAAATATCCAGGGGCAAAGATATTTCATGAAAAGATTCTCCCACAGGGCATCAGAGGAACACACACTTAACTGATCGCCAGTCGTTTTCTTCGACAGAGAGTGCGTTGAGCATGATGATGACACTTTGGTTCACTGAATCTCATCTTCCAAAGAAGAAACTGTGCCAATGGGAAGCTACAACATTGGCTATAGGAAGAATACTCAGGGAAAGGATTTAAATGGGTGCTGAAGTGGTCCAGGATAAATCCAAATCCCTGGGTTTATCTCCTCTCCCTGCCTCATCCCCTATGCCAAAAAGATTTCCGGGAGCTTCATTTTTGTTCCTAAAATGGGAGGGGCAATGGATCTAGCTGCAAGGAGCTCCTCACTGTCAGAAAAACAAAAAACAAACAAACAAAAAAAAACCCAGCCCTATTTGTTAAGTCTCTTGAGGATGCAAAGCATGACATCATCACTGCAAGTACAGTGCGTGACTTGCCCAGATCAGGAAAGGAAGGCATTTTAGGCTCTGGCAAGTGGGCTAGAACAACATAGTGACTGCAGAAGAGATGCCTCTAAAAGACTTGGCACTACCATCGGGAGAAGGCACCTATCAAGACCAGCCACGCCATGAGCTATCCACCATGGACCAGTGATGAGGTGTGGGCTAAGGAGATGGCGTGGGGCAGTGGGGAAGTCTAAATGGATCTGGAGTCTCACATGGTAGTTGCATGGCTCCAAGAAAGTCACTATGTAATTGATCTCTGCTAGTTTCTCTTCTGTAAAATGGGCTAGTGATCAAGTCTTCCTAATGTGGTCTGGATGAAAGGGGCTAGTGCTGGTGAAGCACTTACTGCAGGTCCAGATACGGTAAATAAACGTGAGCACGTACGTCTGTTAGTAATAGTAGCCACATCACAGCATAGTGGCAGAGTTCATAGCCCAGCTTTAAATTCCACTCTGCCACTTTCTGGCTGGATGCCTTTGAACAAATCTTTCAGATTCTGCATCCTTCAAACAGAGATGCTAACCACATGTACATCTGAGCTTGTGTGAGGATTGAATGAGTTAATGTATGTAAAGTGCTTAGAAAAGTATCTGGCACCGAATAAGCACTAAGGTGTCAGTCAGCTTGTCACATAAGGTTATGTTACACGTTAGCATTAACGTGAATATTCTCAGTACTAAAGGGTTACGTAAGGATGGGCGGTACTTTTCAGTGTGGCTCCAAATGAACCAGGGATGGAGAACTAAGGAACACAAATTGGGGTGCTGGCCCACAGAATGGGGATTTTGGCAGCAGAGATGACAGAGGAGGATTCACTTGGGCTACCTTCGTTTGGAAGGTAAGGAGAGGAAGGAGTGACCCAGTGTTCTTTCTGGGGGGTTCAAGGATGCTACCCTGCTGTGGGACCTGTATCCTTGAAATAATGGCTTTATACTCAACAGGTGCCCTATCCCATCCATGAACCATCTGCGTCTTCCATTGCTATTTTCATCACTGAGACACAAGGGTCCAGGGTATGAGTGAGGACTTCCCCAAGCCATAAGGAGCCTGGAGGAGTGGGCTATGGGTGGGAAAGAATGCCAGAGCTGGGCGGACCTGACTGCCTGGATGCCTGCAAGCAGAGAAATAGGCTGCACTATGAAAACTGAGCCTCGCTGTCTCTGTGGGTTGTCAGTGCTGTGGGATTTAGCCTTTTCACATAACTACTCCCCAGAGAAGAGTACACGAAAGGAGAGATGATAATACAGCAAACGTATTTGAAATAATTGGTCCTCTTCTCGCTGTACCACAAGCTGAGGTTTAGAGAGAGAGGGCTTGAAAGAAAAAGGCTGTTTGGGTAGAGACAACAGCTGAGAACAGTAAGCCCTAACCAGGAGCTGATGCCTTCAAAGGTAACGCTGTATGGTTTCACAGCTCACCTTTCCGGAGGCAGGCTGGCTTTGCCCTCTGCCTGGCAGACCCTGAGGCCCACAGTGGACCCACCCATGCATACTGCCTTCTTTCCTCTCCATGGGCAAAGTATGGCTATTTCATAGAAATGAAAGTCATTTGTACCCAAACCAAGGCAGCTTCCATTTATGAAAACTGTCATTTGCAATTGTCCGCCATGGCTCTAGTTTCCTCTTTTCACTGAAAGTCTGATGCTGCCATTCGCTGGGGAGAGCAAACTTCCCCCTTTGGCCCTTTCCTGGGGCCTTGATTCAGCTGCACCCCGAGGACAGACTCTTCACTGTTCCCTTTTGGATGGCAAGGGGTAGGCCCCCTCACCTCCCTAGGCAATAGATATGTAATCTCCTGGTGGGAGACAGGCAACCAATTTAGTGATAAGTGCCCACAGCTTATTCTTCATCATGTTATGACAAAACAGGGATGGGCTGAAGAAGCTGCTGGAGACACTGATTTTTACCCTGTCTTGACTTCCGTGGCCCCCCAAGTTTCTACACTATCCTCTTTATCCTTCCAAAACCTGAGGGATAGGATCCTGTTGCTATAGGAACCTGGCAGGTTGATTTAATTGTCCCTATTGGGATGCAGATACCTTTAGGCTTTTCCCATGCTGAAGAAGAGCCAGTCTAAGGTTTTTCTGGTCATCTGAGATCTTGACAATACTGGCTGGAGGCACAGTCAGTTCTGTCTCATGGAACTTAGGAGGGTGTTCCCCTTCTCAGAAGAAAGTGCCAATAGCACAGTAGCATCGGGAAGCACCTAGAGGCATTCACTGTTTTTTTTTTTTTTTTTTGATAAGCCAAAGGAGTAAAGATAATGTATAACATGATGAATGGTATAAAAATATTTAAGGTCAATTTATTTCAAAATATTACTGAGCGTTATTGTAATGTTCTGGGTCACAATCCTTAATATTCATAACAGAATCTGATACTTCTCCAGTTGTGGTAGAACTCTATGTATATGGGTCCATCTTTCCCTTTATACATCTGAACTGGCTTCAGGAAGGACCCTGGGTAGCAGTCCTTAGGGGTGTTGATGATTTTATGATCATCTGGGTGAACATTGAGGCCGAGAAAGCTTCACTGCACCTCCCGGTCTACCCACTCAAGGTTCAGCCCTTCAAAGCCTAAAGCAAATTGGACTGAATGGCTCACAGACTGCTTCTCTTCTAGAATGGTACAGATAATTGAGTTTCTAGCTATTGCTCTTTTAAAATGTATAGACCTTCTTTTCAAATAATTCTTTCACTTTCTACCTTTACCTACTTCTTTCTCCTTCTTTCTTTCTCTTTCTCTTCTTTTCTCTTTCTTTCTTTCTTTTCTTCTCTTTTTCTTTCCTCTTCTATTCTTTTTTTTTATGGGGAGCAGGAAAGGGAGAGACATAATATGAGAACCCTGTGTACTTCCTAAGAGAACCTGAGGGGGAATGGGGAAGTTTGGGGTCACATGGAAAACAATGGAGGAGACTCTGTGTTCTGTTGAGGAAAGTATAATACAGTAGTTTTAGCTAACAGAATAGAGGTCACAATGATACCTTTTCATCATTGAATATATCATTGGCCAAATACTATAGTCAACTCTCAAGTGTGTGCCCTAAGTCCAGGGAAAATTCCAAAGTTACATCTCATGTCATAGTCTGTTCCCACTCCATTCCTGTCACAGCATCATCTCAGAGCTGCTAACAGACTGTATATAACACGCATTTTGGATTTACTTCTATCTGCCCAATCTCTGGTTGGGATTGAACAAAGGCAGGTGACAGGAGAGACCTGGAAAATACAGAGACTGAGTCATGAAACCTCAGATCACTGGGTGTGGGCTATGAGTTGATACACATAACTGAACAGTTTTAACTTGGGGTCATCCTGATCAAACATAAAGGAGACCAATGTTCTGTCATTAATGAACCTCCTGGTCTAAATTAAAAAGAGGGACAAAATATTAACCAAGAAGCAGGTTTGCCAAATGGAGTAGCTGCAAATGTTTTCCAGCGAAGTTTATCACCTGGCATCACACTTGTAGTAGGTCTTGCCAAGATAAACACAGAGATGTGGACAGACTGATGGGGGGGCCGGGTTGGGGTAGTGGTAATGGGGGGAAGTGGAGGAAGCTGGGTTTCTTGATGGCAAAAGGCTTTTGGACTTGGAGCAAGGTACCAAGGTGGGCAGGGAGGCCACGTGCAGATTTGAAGGCAAGCCAGATGGAGAGAAGTTCCCCCCAAATTACCCAACCCCAAAACCAAGAACACCAAAACAAACTCTAAGGGATCTAGCGGTAGCAGCAGCACAGCCTCATTGCGCTGAGCAATTTAGAAAGTGGAGGAAAGAGAAGTAGGGAGGGAAGGGGAGGGGGAAGGGGAGGAGGAAAAAAAAAAGCAAAACAAACTAAAGAAAACCACAAACAGAACAATATAAACAAAAAGAAACAAACCAATAACAGAATAAAATTTGTAACTCCTTTTTTTTTTTAATGTCACAAAAGTTTTCACAAGGACAACGTTATAGAAGAAAACCCCCAGCAGTGGCTAGGTCATGCAGAACCATTAATTGTCATACCTTGGCCCATTCTATTCATCCTTGTTGCACTTTAGAGAGAGAAGTAAGCTATGTGAGTTTTACAATGCTTTTAAACTGTCATATTTCCTGTCGAGCACTTTAACTGGCACATTCTTATAGTTATAAATGTTCTATGGGCACAACTTTATAACCTCCTTTGCAAAGAATGCATGAAAAGCTCTTCATGATCCCAAACTGGGGTATACGTGTGTGTATATATATATATATATATATACACACACACACACGTATATGTGTGTGTGTGTGTACATATATGTAGATATAGATATAGTTCTATATAAAAGGATAGATAGTTATACGTAATATAGAAATCGATATATATGGGGACAAAAATAATTTGAAAAAAAATTCTTCCACTCGTAGGGCTTTTTAATATACATGTATACAATTTTTCCCCACCCCATTCCTGGTCTGAATACTGCCCTGTCTTTGGTGTGGGGGCACAGGTGCAGACTGAACCTCACCATTTTGTCAGTAAAAGTGCTTGTCAATTCACACAGCAAGCAAATCTCCAAAACTATCATGCTTAGGGGAGAGAGGGGATCCGAAATCTAAACTCAAAGCATTCACCATAAAAACACCTTTTTAGAGATGGTACCACTGTGGCATATTTCTCCTCCCCTCCACCCCTATTCTGTTTGGTGGAATCTGCTCAAGTAGACACTTCAAACAGGTATACGCCAGCCCAGGGCTAGTCCACACACAGGATAATTCGGTTATGGTGGAGTTTGCCGATTCATAAGAACTAAGGCACCGCCTACAGCATGCATAAACATCTGACAACTGTATGCTGAAAAAGGGATTTTTCTACCTTTCAGCTCATGCTTTACTAACTGTTCAAAAAGGAAGGAAAGAAAGAAAAAAGAAAAAAAAACCAAGAATTATACCAAAATGTGTTTGGCTCACTGTTGCACACTTCTTCTCCCCCGTCTCATGACGATAAGGAGTGGTTCGCTATTACCGTCATTCACCTGCCTAAGTGAATTGGCTGTGTTCAAGAAATTGAGGAGGAGGAATTTTCCCACCAGCTTCCTGCTTTGGGACAGCCAGCGCCATGCAGCTGTGCCCACAGTTTGAAGTAGTAGCTAGCTTTTGTCTCTGTCGAGTCAACTGTGGCTCGATCCCCCCACAATCTGATTTATTTAGCATGTTGGCTCCTAGAAAAACATGATCTGCTGCTGGGTTTATCTTCCTCACACTCTAGCTTGGCCCCAGCCCCTGCTCCTGCCTGGCACTGGGGCCTTAGCTAATCAAACAAAGGGGAGTAAAAAGGTCCCCTGAGAATGCATGGAAAAATACTCGCTCTTTCCTGAGCATTATTTATTCTGTACATAAGGTAAGTAATTCACCTTTTAAAAGATGTAAAAGTCCCAGGAAGGCAGTTTTTAATGACTTACATCTGATATTTATGATACATATGGCTTTTCATCCCAAATGTCAAAAGTGAAAGAAAAAAAAATAGCTAGTCATATGGCATAAGGAGACAGAATAACAATTTAATATGCAATCAAACCTCTGTTCACTTAGATGACTAGAATTTGATACATCCACAAATGGGATACGATTCTTTCCTCCATAGTAAGGGTAGAAATGTGCCGAAGAACTCCCAGAGGAAGCTAGATCTGGGACGAAAGGCCTTGGTGAGTAAAAAAAGCTAGGATGTTCTCTTACAAAAGCAGATGCTTAATAATCTTCTACACAAATGGCGAAAGCCTCTTAAATGCTTCGCGATACTTCAGCCCAGAGAGTGAGAGTGGAAACAATCGATGTGTTTTTGTTGCTTTTTGGTTGCTTGCTTCAAAGAAATGTGTATGTGTATATTATTGCGTGTGTATTAAAAAAGAAGAAGAAAGAAAGAAAGGAAAACAACAACAAAATCAAAACCCGAAGCACCCTGATAATCCTGATCAATCAGAACAAACTTTTCTTCTACATTAACTAAACTTGCTTTGCATAACTGACATGGATGACAATGACGCTCCTCTACTCTGCGAACTCCTTCCTGCAGTGAGCTATTTATGTCTGGAGCATGCCTTTGGGTTATTTTTCCCCTAGAATCATAAATAACTTTTGGTCCTTCTGCTTATTTGCTGTTGTGCTCAAGGGTTTTATGGTGGTGAAATAAAAATGGCAACCACATGCACACTATCATACATATGCAAATATGTGTAAAAAAAAGGGGGTGGCTACAGGGGAAAAGGGGGGAAGTTACTGTTGGAAACACCCACTGGGGAAATGAGTGGCAGATACAGTTTCACACACGGTGGCAGTGGATACACATATCAGAGGCGCTCTTCCTGCACGTACTTCTGTTTGTCTCGGGACTCCCGGGACTTGGGTCGGTTGGGTCGGTTTGCGGTGGATGGGATGGAGTGCACGGAGGAGCTCTTCTTGCTGGATGACTGGGACGAGTGGGAGGAATGGGAGAGGCTGGCCCGGGACTGGCCGGCGTTGTGGTCAAACTGCATCAAGCAGAAGATCAGGTCTGTCGGCACGAGCTCAAACTCGTACGGGGGGTTGGTGATGACGTACCTGGACAGGGAAGCAAATGGGTCACAGAATGAGGACAACTGGGTGCGTATTTCACCTCTCATCGAACCGAAAAGGATCCTCAGGTCTTGCAGAGGATCTGGAAGGCTTCTACCTGGTCCAAGACCTTAAATATTATCTTCCAAGCTGAACTAGCTCTTCCTCTCTTCAGCTCAGCGCAGGTGGCCAGCCGTGAGCCCCGGCACCAGAGGCTCAATTGGTGCCCGTGGTGGGGGAACCACACCGTGCTTCTGATGGTCCCCACCCCTTTCCACTGAAGTTCGAGTTCACTTCTGATCCCGAGTAGCCCAGGTGCGTGCAGGAGGTTCACTGACTGCACCGCCTCTTTTGCTAGAGAATGTTCTGACACACCTTACAGGGTCTTTGTTTCCCATGACCTAACATCTTCTCAGCCTTTTCTCACTCTTTACCTTTTACAAATCAATTTTGGTGGGGATTTTTTTCTAAATGAGAGAAGATAAGATCCCTCCCTGCCTCTGTGCCAGTCCTGCTTTAACTATTCTCAATCCCATCAAGCTTTCTCTGGTTAACACCAGACACTGCTAACACAAAACAAAACAAAACAAAACAAAACAAAACAAAACAAAACAACAACCAAAAAAACCCCACCGTCTCCTCTCTAGTAGTAGGAGATCCCAAAGTGGGTCCTCAAGCCAAGACACATCAGCAACACCGGGGCATCACTTAAAATGCATTTTCTTGGGGGTGCATGGATGGCTCAGTGGGCTAAGTGTCCAACTCCTGATTTCGGCTCCGGCCATGATCTCCCAGTTTGTGAGTTCTGGCCCTGTGTCGGGCTCTGTGCTGACAGTGCAGGGCCTCGTTGGGATTCTCTCTCTCTCTCCCTCTCTTTCTGCCCTTCCCCTGCTTGTGCATGCTCTCTCTCTATCAAAACAAGTAAACATTTGAAAATAAATAAAATGCAACTTCTTTTATTTATTTTTTTTTTTTGAGAGGGAGACGGGGAAGGGCAGAGGGAGATATAATCTTTTTTAATTTAATTTTTAATTTTTTAAATTATTTTCTTAAAATTATATAATTTATTCTCAAGTGAGCTAACATACAGTGTATACAGTGTGCATAGATTCCCATGATACATCACTTATATACAACACCCAGTGCTCATCCCAACAAGTGCCCTCCTCAGTGCCCATCACCTATTTTTCCCACCCCCCAACCCCCATCAAGTCTCAGTTTACTCTCTGTGTTTAAGAGTCTCTCATGGTTTGCTTCTTTCTGTGTTTGTACAGACACATGAAAACATGCTCAGCATCATTCATCATCAGGGAAATACAAATCACAACTACATTCAGATACCACCTCACACCAGTCAGAAATCGAGAGAATCATAAACAGGTTCCACACTCAGTATGGAGCCCATCACAGGGCTTGATCCATGACTCTGGGATCATGACCTGAGTTGAAATCAAGAGCTGGATTCTCAAGCAACTGAGCTACCCTGGTGTCCCTAAAATGCAAATTCTTAAGCAACTTCACTCCAGACCTACAGAGTCAGACATTCTGGGGAGTGGGGTCTAGCAATTTGTGTTTTAACAAGCTTTGTAGGTGATTCTGTTGCTCTCTAAACTTTGAGAACTCACTAGTCTACAGCAATTAGCCGCAACTCTGGCTATATACTGTAATCTCTGGGCACTAAGAAATTATCTACACTTTCAAGCCAGACCAGATAAATCAGGGAAAGCAGAATATTTTTAAAAAGCACCCCTGGTGATTCTAACGTGCAAGCAAAGCTGAGAAAGACTAATCTCTGTAGCATTGTTTCTTGAGATATAGTATGCAAATGCACAGATTTGGGTAATTCTATGATATACTTTTAATTTGGGGCTGCTATGAATTTATTTTAGTGCAATTAAAAATATATAACTAGCACACATAAACTATTATAGTTTTCTGCTTAAGGTGATAACACACAAATTTCTTGAAATAAATCTATAAAAGTTTAAAAAGTGAGTCAATTAAAAATATATTAAGTAAAAGCAGAGGCATCTAAGATATGGCAAAGGAAACATCTATCTTAAACACTAGCAATATGAAATATCTCTATACGAGGTACCGGCAGAATAATCCCAGTAGCTAGAGTTTGGAGGAGATGCTCCTGTTCAGGAACTATTCTATAAAACTTGAATTCTTCCCATAATGTCTTTACATCTGCTATGAGGAATTAAAGAAAAAAGCCTCCCATAACCTCCAAACCCAGTGTTGGATTTAATGCGGGCAGAGTCATTTGCATGTTGAGAGCATGTACTTGGACCTTTGCCTTCACAGTGGGAAACAAGACAGGGCATTTCTGTCTCTGCATTCGGGGTGGGAGAGGAGAGTGGAAATATACTCACCTCTTCGTGCATTGGCTGGGGGTGCTGAGGTGAGCATCTCTCAGCCGATAAATTCCAAAACAAAGCATATTATACGTTTTCAGAGCTTTGCAGAACAGATCACCATAACAACCACCATCCTGGGAGACAAGGAAAGAACAGAGAGAAACATTTTCATTTGCCTGGAAGTAGAGGTCCAGGGGGAACAGAGCCTTTTCGTGAAAGCTTGTGTTGGTGTCTCCTCAGTTGGAGGGTCTGTCCCAAGGGACTGGGGCTAAAGAAGTCAATGTGATTAAGAGCCTACATCCAATACTGGTAATTTTGGGGGATCAGATAATGATGGGGTTCTCCTCCGGTTCTCTCCAGTTTTCCATCTGTAGCAATGAGAGCCCTAGAGAGAATGGGCCTCTCTCTCATTCTAAGTGATTGTGTAAGGCTCAAAGCTCTCAGATGCATGTTTGGCAGAGAAGAAACCATCTGGGCAAAATGGCGATTATGTTTAGCCCCAGCTCAGCTGTAATCACTGTGATCTGACCGTGTTGTCAAAACTGCTCGAGTGATAATTAAAATCACTGCGAGGAGAAAAGACCCCACCAGGTGCTACGGTGAAAGACTCTTTCAGGGAAAAGACTGTGTGAAAAGCACAATTTACAGACCTCAGAGATGGCGCGGGTGGAAGAGAATGTGTTTCCCCAGGAGGTGGAGAGCTGCAGGTTGAATAAGTGGGATTCACAGTCCTAATCAGTTCACAGTCACCTCCCAGAGGGTCTGGGGCCCGACATGGAACGTGAAAGCAACTCCACTCACTTGGAAATGCTGGCTTCACACAGCCAGGTGGCTTCAGGTGGGTGTGAGTGTAGGAAGGGCACTGAAGAATGACATCACTGGGAATAAAGTGGCTGCCTTTGTCCTTCTTGTCGTTGGAATTTCCAAATGGGCATCATATTACAGAACACAAATGGGGCCATATCTTACCGTCATTTAAAGTCTTTATCCTTTTAAAGTGTATCAGTAAGTCGGTGATAGATGAAAGGAGCCACGAGCTACAGAAGCTGCCTTTCCAAAAAGCCCAGTCTAACATAGGTCCTTATCCATAACCATACTAAAATATGGTGCAAGTCAGCATCAGAGTTTCAGAATAAATAGAAAAAGTGACCCTTTCCTTGGGCGACGCTATTGTTTGTGCAATAAATGTATTGGTTGCCAAGACTTGTGGCTCCACCCCTTGAACCCATCCGTGGATGCGGTATAGGGCTGTGAATAAGGGTCAAGACTGCATACTTCTGCCCAAGTGTGAGAACCCAGTTGGTGTGTGGAGCCCAAAGGGAGGCACTGGTCATCCCCTCTGCGGCAGGGAGGGCGTGGGGGAGATTAACTGGGTGCAGCCTCAGAGATGCAAAGACCTAGGTCTGGAATTAGAGACATCAAATGGTCCACATGAGATGCCATTTGTTTGGCCAGTGGCTCGAGATGCACATAATTACTGGTGGTGTTTTAAAAACCTCCAATGCCTGGCATATACCCAGATACAAAAAGTCAGAATCCTGGGAACTGGACATGGCCATCAGTGGTTTTGAAAAGCTCCTCATGGGCTATTAATGTGCCTTGGGAGTGAAGTGGCCCTGAGGTAGGCTAAGACCCTGTGGAAAGGGGTCCCAGCCTCGGTCACATGCTGGAATCACCTGATGCCTCCTAGCTCGTGGTAGAAGATACCTAGGGGAGTGAGTAAAGCCCACAGGCTCTGAAGCCAGGGTTCCTGGTTCAAATTCCTGATAGGGCCAGTCTTCCGTCTCTCTGAGCCTCAGTTTCCTTAGAATGTCTGAGAGTAGAACCTATGTCGAAGGATTGCCGTGGGAATAAAGATGAAGGACTGCATGTAAAACACAGCACACCATACACATCACCTCTAGTGAATCACCACAGAAGACAGAAAAGACAGGTGCCTGGCTCCTCACCCTGGCACCCAGTTCACTCTGGCCAAGCCATTCCCAGTCAGTGGGCTCAGGTGACCTCTGCACCATGAACTCACCCCCAGGTCCGCAAAGGGCCCATCCAGCAGCGCTAACTGGGCCACGCGGCAACGGTCCCTGTTGGCCAGCGTCTGGGGGGTGCTATAGCCCCCTCGAAGTGCATTCTCCTCGGCAATCAGAGCTTCGAGCTCTGGCGTGGCTCCTCCAGTCACCAGCGTCCGGATTAGTGTAAGGATATTGTCATTGAAGTATGTCTGGGGAGAGAGTTGGGGGGTAGGGGAGAAAAAAATTCCTTTAAGCAAACACCCTAAAGTCACGACAACAGACATCCAAATTACAACTTTTCTTGGTATCTCCTGTTTAAAGTTCTGGCCTGTCTCTTCAAATAATTTTATGTGGGAAGTGAAAAGACAGCAGCCTCCAATTATTCCATTCTTTTCTCTCTTACTTGGTTCTGCCATGAGAGCTTGACTTTCAAAAACCACTTTAGGGAACTTTTATTAAAGGGCTGATGTCTAAACAGTTGGTGTTTACCATAATTGGTGTCAGTAGGGATGCAAATACTGCTTCCCCTTCCTCGAATCCCACGTGTCTACTAAGGGACTTTGGACCTGGGACACAAATGCAGCTTGCACAGGCTGCTAACCCAAGGAGGACTCCTCCGAGGTCCTGTCACCCTATGCCAGGAAGCCGCCTTCCCCAATGTGGCAAAACTTTGTGTGTTGGAAGGAGATGCCGAGAGCATCATTAGGGCCACACGCTCAACAATTTACTACAACCTTTGATAACAATCTAACCCAGAAGTCTCTATCAATTAAATATGCCAGATAAAATTGCAAGGAGGAAGATGCCCTCGTGTGTGCACTTTGGTTGTTTTGTTTTGTTTTTAATAATCTCAATAGTCTGAGGCAAATACAGAATATGACAGAAGTTTCCTTCTATGTATACATTTCTCTCACACATTAAACATGACAGGTCTGTCAGGAACAAAACAATTAGGGTTTAAAGACATTAATAGGGGGTCAAATCAAAGAGCTCAAAAAGACATACGTCACCCAGCCTAATTTGAGAAAAGTCTCAAGTGAGGGTCTGCATTCCATTTTCCAAGATAAGAAGAAATCAAGCAGGCTGAAGTGAAATCAAAGCAAAGTTTGCCTGTGTCTTCTGAGGGCATGTGGACCTTTGGAAGTGGGTTAGGAAAGATAGCTAAATTTCATTTCAGTGATTTCTCGGTTTACCTGGCAAAACACAGTGGGGAACAAGCCAGGGAAGGACAATTTCCCATCCTGCTTGGCCATCACTAGTTCTATGGCTTGGGGGAGGTGGACTAACCATTCTAGGCTTTGATTTTCTCATCCATAAAATAAGCACAGACATTAGGGTCAAGCACATATGCAAAAAATTCCATGAGGACTTCTGAGTTCAGATGATAGCCGTTCACGGGGCAAGATTCACTTTCCTTACTGAAATACTTGCAAAACACCCAAAGTGATAGAAAATTCTAACAGCAAAGGAAACTAGGAATGTTACTCAGAAGGAGTCACACCCTGAAGAGAATGAATGTATCCTCTACTAAAGCTTAGATGGGCCCCGGGGACACAGAAGCAGAACCAGGGCAGGTACAGGAGGAAATGTTGCTGGTGTGGTCAAGAGATAAGAGCCAGGCGGTGGGTTTAATGCTGGGCTTCACCACTTAGTGGCTGCGTGACCCTGGAAAGTTATTTGTCATTTTTGTTCTTCAGTTTCATGATCTATGAAATGTAATAATGGAGTGGTTATGAGGATAATATAACTAATACATGTGAGGCACATAGAAAAGTGCTTGGTGCACCGGAAGCCCTGATAAATACTTCTGGCCTAATATCAGAGACTTGCAGCTTTTGCTGGTGAGAGGGACACTCAGCTCATCCTCAAACTTCCCTTTTAAAAATCGTTTACACTTGAGGTGAGAGGTAGGCAAACCAAGGCTGTTTACATCATCCCTGAATCTGCACTTCTTTTTTTTTTTAATTTTTTTAATGTTTATTTATTTTTGACAGAGAGAGAGACAGAACATGAGTGGGGGAGAGGCAGAGAGAGAGGGAGACACAAAATATGAAACAAGCTCCGGGCTCTGAGCTGTCAGCACAGAGCCCAGTGTGGGGCTCGAACCCACGAACCACGAAATCATGACCTGAGCTGAAGTTGGGTGCTTAACCGACTGAGCCACCCAGGCACCCCCCCTGAATCTGCACTTCTTAATCTCCCCCCATTATAAGACCCTATTTGGACTCAGCAGTGGCACAGCAAATGTCACCAGGGTGCTGAATCCTGGGAGGGGACAGCAGTAATGGGAAGAGCCACTAGAGTTGTGTTCTAGTAGGGGTCACCTTGGGGAAAATCCACAAACATGTCCGAAGTTTTCGGAGGTAAATCCACAGCCCTACAGTCATATAACCCACCATGAGAAGCAGAAGACCCCTACTTAACCCTGTGGCACATTAAATGAGTGAGTGCTGAGCAAAGAACTTTGACAAGGGTCTCTGCACTATAATCACCCTTTTAGATCAAGACCAAGAGGAGGAATCTAACAGCTAGCGAGGTGGGAAGCAGAACAGTCAAGACCTCAAATACTGAAAAACAGACCTCTCCTTGCTCAAAGATAGAGAGAAATAAAAAGAGCCAGTATACATATTTTTAAAAAAGGAACCATAACATTTAAGATATAAAGGAAAAGCATCATTTTGACTGATTAAATTGTTAGTGGAAGAAGTAATAGGAAAAGATCAAAGCATCTGTTTTGGAATCAAAATAATTTTTTCTTAAATATGGTTTCTATAAGAAGTAAAAGATCAGATTATAAGAAAGCTGACTTCATACAACTTACCCAATCACTTTTTTATGTAAGATATTTAAATTAAAATGGATATGATTAGAGATGATTAAAAGAATCCAATACCCTTCTTAAGACCAGGAACAAGACAAGGAAGTCAACTCTCACCACCTCTATTCAACAGAGCACTGGGGGCTCTAGCCAAGGCTAGAAAAAAATAAGGTATCCATATCCAAAATGTTTCTGTTTACAGAGAACATGATGTTATATACAGAAAATTCTAAGGTATCTATTAAAATTCAATCATAGGTAATAAATGTGTTCAGCAAGTTTCCAAGTACAAAATCAATATACAAAAAAATCATTTGTATATCTATATGCTTGCAATGAACAATACAAGAATAAAATTAAGATATTCCACATATATTAGCATCATAAAGAATAAGTACTTAGGAATAAATTTAACCAAGGAGGTGCAAGACTAGTACAATGAAAACTACAAAATAGTGTTGAAAGAAATTAAAGAAAATCTGAATAAATATAAAGGCATGCCATGTTTATGGATTGGAAATCTTAATATTATTAAGACAGTAGTATTCCTCCAAACAATCTATAGATTCAGTACAATCTCTGGCAAAATCCCCAAAACCATTTCTCTAGAGACGGAAAAGTTGATTCTAAGAATCACATGAAATTTCAAGCACTCGAAATGACCAAACAATCTAAAAAAAGGAAAAGTTGGAGGACTCAAACTTCCTAATTTCAAAATACACTAGAAGCCTACTATAATCAAGATAGTGTAGTATTGACAGAAGGACAGACATGGGATTAAAGAATGTCCAGGAAGAAATTCATATGCTTTTGTCAATTGATTTCAGCAAGGGTACCAAGTCTATTCCATAGAGAAAGAACATAGTCTCTTAAGTAAATGGTGCTACAACACCTGGGCTTCCACATTCAGAAGAATAAAGTTGGACTCCTACCTCATACTATATATAAAAATTAATTCAAAATGGATCAAAGACTTGAATTTAAGAGCTAAAACTATGAAACACTTAGAAGAAAACATAGGATTAATTGTCATGACTTTTGATTTGAAAATGGATTCTTAAATATGATACTCAAAGTTAAGGCAACCAAAAATAAATAAATAAATAAATTGAACTTCATCGAAATTAAAACTTTTTTGTGCAACAAAGTACACTATCCAGAAAGTGAAAGAAACCCACGAAACCTGCAGAATGACAGAAAATATTTGCAAGTCATATATCTGATAAGGCCTAGTATCCAGAATATATATACAATCTTACAACCCAACAATATAAAGACAACCCAATTTTTAAAAAAATGGATAAAAGATTCAAACATTTCTGAAAAAAAAGAGATACAAATGGCCAACAAAATAAATGAAAAGACATCACTAGTCATCAGGGAAATGCAAATCAAAACCACCATGAGCTATCTCTTCACACCCACTAGGATGGCTATAATCAAAAAGACTGAGGATGGGGAGAAATCGGAACACCAACACTCTACTGGTGGGAATATAAAATGATACAGCCACTTTGAGAAACAGTTTCACAGTTCCTCATATGGTTAAACAGAGTTATATATAGCTCAGTAATTCTACTTCTGTGTATATACCCAATAAAAACTAAAAAAATATATGTCCATATGAAAACTTGTATACAGATGTTTACAGCAGCATTATTCACAACAGTCCCAAAATGGAAATAGTCCAAATGTCTATCACCTCATAAATGCAGAAGTAAAATGTCTGATATCCATGCATGAGTATCATTCAGTTATATGAATATTATTCATACCATAAAAAGGTACAAAGTACTAAACATGCTCCGACATGGATGAACCTTGAAAACATTATGTTAAGTGAAAGAAAATCACAAACGACTACATACTGTATGATTCCACTTATATGAAATATGTAGAAGAGCCAAATCAAGAAATATAGGTGATAGAGTAATGAATGGTTGCTTGGTGCTGAGGGAGGGAGACGGAGGTTTACTGGTGGTTGCTAAAGGGTATGGAGGTTTTTTGGGTTTTTTGTTGCTGTTGTTGTTGTTGTTGTTGTTTGTTTTTTGAGACAATGAAAATGTTCTAAAATTGACTGTGGTGATGATTGTACATACTTGTGGTTATACTAAAAATCACAGAATTACACACTTTAAGTGGGAGAATTGCAGGATTATTAATCATATCTCAGCAAAGGTCCTAAAACAAGAGAAACAGCTAAAAGGTAAACTAAACTTGTAATGGCCAGATTTTTATCCATTAAGAAACAGTAATTAACAGTACTATATGATACACTGAAAAATTTAAGTGGGTAGATCTCATGTGAAGTGTTCTTGCCAAAACAACAACAAAAAATACACAGTATGTTGTAGAACTAAAATCACAGAGTCAGTGATGTGGAAGTAAAACTAAGAAGTTGGCCAAAACCACATGTAGAAACTCTCTTTCATCCTTTCTCCCTCCCTCCCTCCCTCCCTCTCTCCCTTCCTTCTTCCTTCCATCTGTCTGTCTCTATGAGAATGCTGGTAGATACTGAGGAAAGACAACAGACATCAAATTGATAAATAGCAAGTGTTCACAAGTTAATGTTGTAAACAAAATTCAAGCAGGTAAAAAATGAGTAAGCAAGCAAGGAAACAGTTGAAAACAACCTGTCCTGAGCTGAAGAATGAACTGAGGATGTGGATTGAAATGGTTCACCAAGTAAGTGTGGTTAACACCTAAATCTGTATTAGGCAAATATTTAAATTTAAAATATGAAATGAAGAAGGGCATCTCGGTGGCTCAGTTGGTTAAGTGTCCGACTTTTGATTTTGGCTCATGTCATGATCCCAGGGTCGTGGGATCAAGTCCCATATCGGGCTCTGCACTGAGTGTGGAGCCTGCTCGGGATTCTCTCTCTCCTTCTCTCTCTGCCCCTCCCCAGCTCTTGCTTGCTTTCTCTCTCAAATTAAATAAACATCTAAAAAATATATATTAAATAAATTTAAAAAGTAACCTAACACAATGCTGTACAAAAATAAAAAGTACAAGATCAGGTTAGCCAGAGACTTCTCTAGAAAACTTAAGAACGATGCCAACTGAGATTTCAAAGGACACATTTATTCCAAGAATTCTACATACAGCTAAATTATCAATCATTTGTGAAGGCAATAAAAATATTTTTGAAAAAAAAATATTTTGAATCTCTGAGTACCTAAGCATTTATTGATTTACTTCATTAAAAAAAAAAAAACACTCAGAAAAAGGGCGCCTGCATGGCTCAGTTGGTTGAGCATCTGACTTTGGCTCAGGTCATGATCCCACAGTTTGTGGGTTTGAGCCCTGCATCGGGCTCTGTGCTAACAGCTCAGAACCTGGAGCCTGCTTCAGATTCTGTGTCTCCCTCTCTCTCTGCCCTCCCCAGCTCACGCTCACACTCTGTCTGTGTCTCTGTCTCTGAAAAATAAATAAACATTAAAAAAAAAAACTCAGAAAAAAAATTTGCATCCTTTAAGATCATTTTAAACTTTAGAAATTAAAAAATGAGCAAATTTGTTTTAAAAATACTGGTGAAATGTATTGAAATGTGGAATTTAATAAATGGTTGTGTTTTTTATTACTAAACTAAATGCAAATGTCAAAAGTAATCCTTGAGGGAAAAAAATGACATAAAATTATCTGTTAATACAGTAACATTCGTTACTTTTTAAAAGTCCACAAAATGAGGTAGGAGAGAGGAGGATGGATATAAAGGCATGTGAATTCCTTGATCTTATAGAAGGAAGAATCAAGAATTAAATTTTTCTAGACAATAATGCTTAGAAAATATACTTTCACACATATTTATAGAATGCCTCGTAACCACTAACTAGAATCAAAAATAGAATATAGATAGTTCACATACCACTAGAGTCAATGAGCATACAAAAATATAGTCCATACACCCAAAGATGGATAATAAAAGACACAATTACAGAGGCACGTGTAAAGCATAATGCAAAACTATAGCATTATATGTTAATAACTAAACAGATACGAACGAAGTGATTTGGCTGAATTACAAAGATTCTCAGACTTGTTCAAAAGCCAAAATGAAAATCAAACTCTGATATCTTCATAAAGAAACATGAAAAAACAAAATAAAACAGCCATTGAAAACTGTATTTCAAGAGTAAAATGTTAAATGTTACATTAAGCAAGTTAACTTTATATTGAGAGTTAAAATTTACAATAATGATATTACCTATTCATGGACAAAATAATATAACTGAAATGGAGAAAGCAAAACTAATTAGCAATTAGAGTAAAATAAATGTGGACTAAGGGTGGTATGTAAAATATCACTGTGTTTCTAGCTTCCACAGCTCAAACCAAAATATAAGAAAATTAAGGATATAATGCAAGTGATTTAGTAGATTTGTGCTAAACTTTGTGACATTTTTAGATAGCTCTCAAACAATAATTACCAAAAAAAAAAAAAAAAGATCCACAGCTCAAAGTATAAAATCTCAGTATATACAAATAAAGTATGAGCTGTAGGGTCTACATTTAAAAAGTTAAGATAATAATAGAAATAAAAGTAAATATTCCAGCATCTCCAAGTTTAAAAGAAAAGTATTCTAAAACCTAACTATAGGTCAAGATGGAAATCAAACTTAGAATATAGAGTATTTAAAAATTAAATATTTGAAAATGGTATGTAAAAATGTCATAGACTGAGGCCAAAGCTGCAGAAACAAATTCAGAGCCTTAAATGATTTTATTATTAAATACAAAAGAATCATAATAAATAATGCTAAGCATTAAAAGAATTGTCTTTTATTGTTCTTTTTTATCTTAGAAAAGCAGAAGGATGAAATGAAAAGGCATCAATTAATGAAACTGCAGGAGGATATTTATTAAATTGATAAATACCAGAAATGATTCTTGGAAAAAATAAAATAAGCAAGCCTATGACAAATATAACTAAAAAATAAAATTAGAAATAAGAAAGAGAATATAGTGTCATACATGTTTGAGAATTAACTCTCCTATTCCAGAAGCTCTCTTTAATGTCACAGTTACTGGTCATGAGTAAGAAGAACAGCCACTGTTGTTCAACAGGAAGCAAAGTAATGATCATCTACCAACAGATAAGATTATTAGGAAAAAGAGAAAAATAGAGAAAAAGACCATGTTCCTTAACATGTAAACTGGATGTTATAATGTCATATTTTCTCTAGTAAGTTATTTTAAAGTGTCTTTATTTATTTTGAGGGGGGATGCAAAGAGAGAGGGAGAGAGAGAGAGAATCCCAAACAGACTCCACATTGTCAGTCCAGAGCCTGAGGCTGCACTCAGTCCCAGGAACCGTGAGATATGACTGAAGCTGAAATCAAGTGTCAGACGCTTAACCGACTGAGCCACCCGGGCGCCCCTCTAGTAAAATTTTTAAGTTTGATATATGCCTAATCATAGATTCAACTGGGTTTTTTAAAAACTTGATATGAATATGCTAAATTTCCTCTGGAAACAGTTTATGAAGTTGTCCTCCCAAGTGTTAAAATATATATTAAATATTTCATAATTAAACACTGTAGACAATATTAAAAACGAGAAGATCAATCAACCAGAATGGATTAGTGAGAACAAGAGCCTAGTAGTTATACAACCTTCATACAGGAGTTGGCAAATCTGTGGGCCAAATCTAGTCTGCCCCCTGTTGTTTTTTTTTTTTTTTAAATAAAGCTTTGTTGGGACCCAGACATGCCCATTTGTTTACAAGTAGGCTTTTGTGCAATAATGACAGAAGTCAAGTACTTACAGAGTATGTATGGCTCTCAAAAGCCTAAAATATTCACCATCTGGCTCTTTACAAAAAAAAGTTTGCTAATCTGTTGTTTAATATGATAAGGAAAGCATTATATACTAAAGGGAAAAAATGTTTCTTCAACAAATGATTTAGGGGCAACTGGCTATCTGGAAAAAATTCTTCAACAATATGGTAATGATTAAACAAGTCACAATACATTTACATTAGTTATATTGTCCAGATATTAATATTATGTTTTCAGAGAATAATGGCACAGTAACAATTATACGATATAATAGCAAAATATTCATAAAAGCAGTATCCAAAAAAACGCCATGATCTAAAATTCACATTAAAAGTGTAGACCTCAACAGATAAAGGCTTATTTATGTAAAATTAATTGTATTCTCAAATTTTACTTGGTAATTAATTATGGGTGCTAGAATTCTGATTGACTTCAATTTTTTCCTGTAATTTTATTTATTTTATATAGTTTTGACTATGAAAATGTATTTATATTTATATTCAATTTCTAAAAAAAGGAAATGAACGAATGAATTTGTATAACTCAACAGCAAAAATAAACCACAAAAAACATTCTACACAAAATGGACAAAGGAACTGAATAGACATTTTTTCAAAGAAGACATTCAAATGACCACCAGATACATGAAAAGGTGTTCAACATCACTAATCATCAGGCAAATGCAAATCAAGACCACAATGAGCTGTCTCCTGACACCTGCTAGCATTACTGTTGTCAAAAAATCAAGAAATGACACATGTGTTGATGAGAATGAGGAGAAAAGGAACCCCCTGTACACTGTTGGTGGGAACGTAAATTGGTGCAGCCACTATGGAAAACAGCATGATTGTTCTTCAAAACTTACAAATAGAACTACCATATGATCCCGCAATTCCCCTTCTTGGTATATACCTGAAGGATGAAAAATCACTATCTTAAAGATACATCTGCACTCCCATGTTCACTGCAGAACTTTTTACAATAGCCAAGACATGGAGACAACCTAAGCGCCCATTGGCAGACGGGTGGATAAAGAAAATGTGGTATATATATATACACAATGGAATAATATCCAGCCATAAAAAGAATGAAATCCTGCCAACTGCAACAACATGGATGAATCCTGAGAGCGTTATGTTAAGTAAAATAAGTCCAAAAGGGAAATACAAATATAGTATAATCTCACTTATATGTGGAACCAAATAAATATAAATAAATAAGCAAGCAACTGTCTCACAGAAACAGAGAACAGATTGGTGGTTGCCAGGGGCTGGATGTGGGGATGGTGGTCAAAGGATACAAACTTCCAGTTACAAGGTGAGTAAGTTCTAAGGATGTAATGTACAGCAGGGTGACTACAGTTAACAATACTGTACTACATATTTAAAAGTTGCTAAGAGTAGATTTTAAAAGTTCTCACACACATACACACACAAATGTAGCTATGTGAGATAATGGTTGTGTCCACTAACCCTATTGCGGTAATCATTTCTCAGTATAATACATACATTGGATCATTGCACTGTATCCTTAAATGTACATAGTGTTAAAAGTCAATTATATCTCAATGAAACTAGGCAAAAGAAAGGAAGCAAATGTTTATAAAATAGTTAAAGGCAAAAAAACACAGCCACAAACAACCTGATGAAAATATAGCTGAATACTGAACTGATCTCAGGATACCTGAGAGTTCGCTTGTTTGGCAAGCACTTTTTCAGCATAAAAACTATAGAAAAGAATAAAACAAAACAAAATAAAGCAAAACAAAAAAAAACCAGTATAGAATAATTCACAAAAGAAAATATGCATTTACACGACTACATACAAATTAGAAGTTTATATACTTCAAAACTGTCATAAACGCAGTTAAAAGAGAAAATGATAGTGTCCACTAGAGTGCATAGGATGTCATTTATATAACAGTTATGGTAGTGCAAATTAATAGGAGATAACCTGGCAATATTAAAAGCATCAAGAGCTTTAAATGTTCATATTTGTTAAAAACTCAGAAAGTTTGCCTCAAGATAATAAACTGCTTCTTGTTCAAAGATTATGTACAATAATGTTTATCACAGGGTTAATTATTATTACAACAACAAAAATGTTAAGTGAAATGCCCCACAATAAATAGGTAATGGTTAAATAGATTCTGGAATAGCTATATGTTAGAATCTCATGAAATCCTATGAAGGCTTTGCAAATCATGATACCCAGTAAGACGACATGATTCAGTGCTCTGGATAAAATACTAACTGTGGGGGTGCCTTTGTGGCTCAGTCACTTAAGGGTCTGACTCTTGATTTCGGCTCAAGTCATGATTTCACAGTCATGGGATCAAGTCCCACATTGGGCTCCTCTGGGCATGGAGCCTGCTTGGGATTCTCTCTCTCCCTCTCTCTGTACCCCTCTACTCTGCTCATGCTCGCTCAGTCTCTCTCTCAATTAATAAAAATAAAAAAAATAGTTACTGTGAAAATAAAAGGGAAAAAAACCAACATAATAAAACTGAATGATTCCATACTTATCTATCCATCTGGGAGGAAATATACCAAAATATTTAAAAAAATTTTTAATGTTTATTCATTTTTGAGAGAGAGAGACAGAGACAGAGACATAGAGACAGAGCATGATCAGGGGAGGGGCAGAGAGAGAGGGAGACACAGAATCTGAAGCAGGCTCCAGGCTCTGAACTGTCAGCACAGAGCCCGATGCAGCCTCAAATCCATGAGCTGTGAGGTCGTGACCTGAGCTGAGGTCAGAGGCTTAACTGACTGAGGCACCCAGGCACCCTGGAAATATACCAAAGTATTAATCATGCTTATCTTTGGGTGTTGAAAATATGGTTCACTTTATATATTTATATATATTTATATTTATATATATTCTTTATATATTTCTTGTGCTTTCAAAATACCCCACACTGAGTATGAATAACATTTCTAATGAAAACAAGTCAATGATTTTTAAACAAAAACCACTATAAATTGTTTTGCAAAGTCTAGAAGGTCAACATGAAAGATTATTGTTTTGTTAAATCTTTAGGATTTGGCTTTCCCCTTCTGTGTTGAAACCAGTTACACTGAAACAACACAAACTTCAGATCAATCAGTCACTGACATTTATTGAGCATCTAATAATCCTTGGGTCTTGGTTTGTGCCTAAAATTGTATGCTGCTCAGAGTGTGTCACTTTCAAAATTTCCCATCACACAGGTATAATTTCAGGGCAGGCCACAGGGTTTCATGGGTGCCCGAACAACACAGAGTTCACTCATAACTCTGAACACAAATCTCTGCCCTCTGACCTGGCTCTGTATCCCAGACCTCTCTCCTTGATTTTTCCATGCAGGCATCAAGAAGCGGCACTGCGGGCAACAATACCGGCTATGACAGAGAATAATGACATCTGTCTGTCAGCAGAGCACTCTTGCTCCTATTCTGCTGCCTCAATAATCAGCCTGCAGAGAAGTACTTTGAGCATTGCGTATGGGTGTGTTCTAAGCATGCATCAAGGTCTCTTTGTGATCTGAGTGACTTGGTGGAAAGACCATGCTTTTCTTGAAAAAGGATATCCAGCTGGTCATAATGGAAGGCACAGATTTCTTCCTGTGGTCTGCAGGAAGCATAACATCGGTCTGCAGCTAAGCACCAAATCCAGACCTTTCTGCATAGAAAGTGGCTGTTTCTGCACCACACGGCAAACCAGATGCTAGGACCTCAAATACCAATCATCACAGACAATTCCTGTGGAGGATGCGCCAGCTACAGCAAACTTCCGTACAACTCCCTTGACCCAGAAGGCACAACTCTTTTCTGGATTAATAGAAACACTAGAACTGAAGAAACACAAACTTCTGGAGGGAGGACTGCAGTATGGAAGTGTGATCCTGTGCCTCCTAAGCTTCTGTACTGCTGGCCTTTTCTGTGACTGTGTTCATCTTACTTCTGCTAGAAGCCTTGTGAGGGACTTCCGTATAGAGCCTCCAGACTTAGCCGGACTAGTCTTCAGGGATGCTATGGGCAGAGGCCATGGCTGTTCCTGTGTCACATGGGCTTTGGGAAGCCTATGGGAACCAAGTTAGGGTCTTTCTTGTGCTTGGAATAAAGAGACCCATGTAGGGGCGCCTGGGTGGCTCAATTGGTTAAGCGTCCAACTTTGGCTTAGGTCATGATCTTACAGTCTGTGAGTTTGAGTCCCGGGTCAGGCTCTGTGCTGACAGCTCAGAGCCTGGCACCTGCTTTGAATTCTGTGTCTCCCTCTCTGTCTCTCTGTTTCTCCTCTGCTCATGCTCTCTCTCTCTCTGTCTCTCAAAAATAAATAAAGGTTAAATGTTAAAAAAAAAAAGAGGGAGAGAGAGACACACACACATGTTGTCTAGGGAATAGGGGAGCCCCTCTTCCTACTACCAAGGTCAGGACTCCATCCTTAGTCAGGAAAGCTTTTCTTCCAGGTAAGACAACATGGTCCTGACTTCAGAATTCAGCTGGTATGGCTTTAAATCCCTGATTCGCCACTCAACAGCTATGACGACGGGAAAGTTACCTGACTTTACTATGCCTCGAGTTCCTCATCCATGTAACCGGAATCCAAGAAAACCCAGTATGAGCCAGCTTACAGTGTTAAATGAGATACTTTGTGTAACTTTTAGTGCACAACAAATACTCAAAAAATGGTAGTTTATAAAAGTAACAACCAACTAGCAATGCAAGCAATTTAGAAAATTCCGTCTCCCTACGTTTCTGTGTTCTCAACTCTCCTATCAGAGAGCTGGACCACGTGCATGACCTCCTTGGCCTCAGAACTTTGACCTTTCTCAGATACAGAGGGAGTAACAGGCCTCGAGGAAGCCGAGAAACCCTGGGCAGAGGACCTGACTGCACAGAGAAATCTGAGGCCACAGTGCCACCTAGCCTGCTCTGCAGACACCCCTCTGTGCCTGTGTTTCTAACACACTGGAGCATCTTCCTCTTTTTATTTTTTTAAAGTATAATTACCAGAGCTTATGTTTCACAGTTAATGCTGTCAAGCCTGTTAAACTAATTGGTCTTTTATAGAAAATTTAACTGAAAATTAACACATCTTTTAATAACATTGCCTTAACTTTAATGGCACTTTGCCTTTCGTTTATAATTGCTCTAAAATTGTCATTTTCCATGCCATAGCTGCCATTTTTTATATTTGCTAGTTTGCATGGTGTAGATTTTTATTTTTAGTATTTTTCTTTCATGAGGGATGAGAACGATTTGATTTTTTTTTTTTTTCCCAATCCCAGGCCTTCCTGGCCTGATGTGACAGCAGTGGTATGTTCCAGGTGCAACACAGCTCACTACCATTTGCTACACAGACATTGGCGCTAGCTGGTCTCCCTCAGGATGGCCCACGGGCTGTCTCTCACCTAGTGAGCAGAGGAAGTGAGGCTTTAGGGTGGAATGTAAGGAAGAGGGCCATGGAGGAATAATCTGTCTATGTTAACGTGGCACTGGATTAGCTTGGGCTGACTGAGAACTTGTCCCCTCCAAAACACCCTCCTTAATGCAAGTACAACTAAGAGAGTAAATCGTGTGGGGGAGCCTGGGTGGCTCAGTCAGTTAAGCAACTGACTCTTGATTTTGGCTCAGGTCATGATCTCAGTTTGTAGGGTTGAGCCCTGCATCGGGTTCAGTGCTGACAGCGCAGAGCCTGCTTGGCATTCCCTCTGCCCTTCCCCTATTTGTTCTCTCTTTCTCTCAAAATAAATTTTACAAAGTAATAATTAAAAAAACCCAGAGAGTAAATCATGTGGGTCCATCTTCCAGATGGTCACATTCTTCATTCTTCCCAACATAAGCTTGGTAATTTCTGGCAAACAGAGACCAGCTCTCTGATATTAGATAATAGAATACAGAAGCATAACATATATGTGTCTGTGAGTACATACACATATGCATATATGTACATGCATAGATATGTACACACACATATATAATCTACTTCTTTGTAGTTACATTTGATCTTAAGAAATATTTGTCAGCTCTGTGAAAGATTTTCATCTACCTTTGTCCTTACCTGATTCCTTGAATGTGGGAAGAGGCTGTTAATATCATTCTCATTAACAGTTAGACCCAACTGAGCCCCAGACAGTGGAAAAGACAGACACAGGATGCTGCTGAGCTGGGACCAGAAGCTCTAAGTCCTAATTCATGGGCTGGTGCCACACCGTTTCTCCTCTATGTCCTTGCCTTTTTTATGAAATACTAACTTATTGAACACGCAAACACTCACCCTGGGCATTGGTGCAGTGGGCAAAGCAGAGGTACACATGGGATAAAATGCTCATACTGAAGTTTTTCTTGGGCTCCTGAGGGATTCAGCAGTGGGGGTCCCTCGATACGACGGCATCCTCTGTTGTACCTGCAATGCTTGTTGGATGTATAACACACTGGAAAAGGGGGCCTCTGGTTCTCCTCTGCCCTTTCCCTTTACACTGGTAGGTATGTCTTTCTCTGTATTTTTTTCCGGGTTAGGTAGAATGTACAAATCTGAAACTTCAGGGAATCTTATTTTCTAAAAAAGCAACAACACTGCGACTGTGCAGTGGAATTCATCAGCTCTCATTACAGGATGCCCTCTTTTCTCCCCAGAAGGGGTTGTCTTCTCAGCACTCCTTTGATAACGATGGTACAGTGTGGTATACTATACCACACTGATGAAAGGAAGCCTCTTTGTATTTAGAGCTAAAACTGGCACGCTAGTATTCAGACTTCTTTTCCACAGCTACATACTCTTCCCATCCCTCACCCCCAATGTGAGTTCTACCTGGACCCTCCCTAGACAGAAAAGATAAGTCATGAACTAAGAGTCCGACTGCTTGGATCCAGAGCCCAGAACCACCATGTACTGGCTGTGTAACCTTAACCTCTCTGTGCCTCAGTTTCCCTATCTTTAAAATTGGGATCATAACAGTACTACCTTGGCTCAGTTGGTTAAGTTGGTTAAGGTTGAGGGTTCAAAGAAAATGGACATCACATGTTCAACCTCCTGACTCAAAGGACAGGCAAATGGCCAGAAGACCAAGGATGCTCTCTGATGACAGTCGTGAGGGCTCACAAAATTAGAAGCAGGAGGCCTGTAAGTCTGGTTCGGCAGAATGGACAGGCAGGGACCAGTGGCACGAGTAAAACAGGCCTGGTAGAATCCAATGGGGAATAGTGTGGGCTGTAGCTAAGGGGACCATCGCTCAGCTCTAACCAATTGCTGCTTTGTGGGCATCTGGGAATCTGCTTTGTGACTCCAATCAAAATTAGCTGGAAACCCATATTTTATGTGTAATCTTGTAATTTTAAAACATTGGCAGCAGATTCCATTTAAACATTAAAAACCTTTTGGAAATGCAGAACCTGTCTGTGGGATGGGTGTTGCCTGCCTGCTATGTGCTGTTTTGAGACTTCTGTGATAGACCCATCATTACAAGCCAAATATCATCAGTCCAGGTACTCGTGCCAAAATATTGTGCCGTTTCTCTTTCTTTCTTCTCTTAAAATGAGTGCACTAGGATGGCACACTGGACAGAAAAATAATCAGAGGTTACTTCAGAACTCAATTCAGTGATGGATTTGTCCTTCCATCCAGAACACACAGGAAGCAGTGCCCTTAGGAGGATGCCAGTGGCATCCGAAGGAAGAAGCATCCTCTAACCAGGACTGAAGCGTTTAACCCCGGACTTAGAACCTTGCGGAGTGTGACCTTTTGGACGCAGAATACTCACAGTACGGACGACAGCTTCGCCTGTCTGACTGCTTATTGTATGTCCCTCCCCGGTATCCACTATCTTCCAACCATGATGGCCTTCAACTACTCTCTCAGACAAACCAAACCCAGCTCAGCACCACTGTTCAGCCTTTGCCCTGTTCTTTCTTCTGCCTTGGAAAGCTAGTCGCCCTCACCCCCAGGCGCTTTCTTCTTCTGCTTTTTTGGTGTCAGCTTCCAAGTTTTCTGTTAAGATAGCTTTGCTCTGACCATGGTTGCTAACACAGGTCTCTACACCCATGCAAACTATTTTATGTTCTTCAAATCAGTCTTGCCCATTTCATAGTATTCATTTACTACTACTAGCAGTAATGATAGCTGCTGTCACTTACATAGTTATCCCCCACTAGAATGAAAGTTCTAACAACAGGAGGGCAGGGTCTTCCTCTTTCTTCTTCACTACTGAATCCTCAGCATCAAAATAGTGCCTGGCATTTAGTTAAGTGCCCAGTGAAGGCATCGATTAGTAACAATGAATGCATATAGAGCTTGTCATGTGCAAAGCACGGCACTAGTCACTTTACAATCTTAACTCATTTAATTATCTCAACAATTCTGTGAGGAAGGTACTATTATTTTTTTTTGATATTTGTTTATTTTTGACACAGAAAGATAGGGCGTGAGTGGGGGAGGGGTAGAGAGAGAAAGGAAGACACAGAATCCGAAGCAGGCTCCAGGCTCTGAGCTGTCAGAACAGAGCCCAACCCAGGCCTCGAACCCACAAACCGTGAGATCATGACCTGAGCTGAAACCAGACGCTTAACCAACTGAGCCAAGGTAGTACTGTTATGATCCCAATTTTAAAGATAGGGAAACTGAGGCACAGAGAGGTTAAGGTTACACAGCCAGTACATGGTGGTTCTGGGCTCTGGATCCAAGCAGTCGGACTCTTAGTTCATGACTTATCTTTTCTGTCTAGGGAGGGTCCAGGTAGAACTCACATTGGGGGTGAGGGATGGGAAGAGTATGTAGCTGTGGAAAAGAAGTCTGAATACTAGCGTGCCAGTTTTAGCTCTAAATACAAAGAGGCTTCCTTTCATCTTTCTCGTCTGTGTGTGACTGGCAAGCTGGTACCATTCTGAAAAACACATTTCTTATTTTGCGGTCGTCTTCCTAGAGGCATCCACCCACAAGCGTAATTACTCCCTCTCATCATGTGTTTCTGCTGCTGATTAGCAGGAGGCAGCCGTGAGGCCATGTCTGCAACATCCCTATCTGTTCAGGAATGCCTGCGATGAATCAAAACATTACTCTTTTAACAAATGAAGCAGGAAGCAGCAGGAGTTGACTTATGAAGGACAATATTCAGGGGATGTTTGGACACATGATTAAATGGCAATTTGGGGGCTAGAAAAAGGAGATCATGGACATCTGAGGAGGTGTGTGTGTAAACGTCGGCATGCTGCTTGTAAGCGAGTGCCTGGGATGAAGCTTACCTCTGGCTCCCGCTGCTTGGAGAGGCCTCAGTTTCTCAATTTACATTCCTGCCAACCCTCTCAGTTCCTTCTAGTTACTGCCTTGGTTCTTGACTAATCTCCTGGTTTTTCATACATGAGGTAGAATGCAAAGGAATCACAGGTAACATTTTTGTCAACTGGGTCTGAGGAACCCGACTCAATTCAAGACCTCACTGTGCAACTTGTTCGTCCCAGACAATGAAAACCAGGCCTGGAATAACTGGATACGCATTTTGACTAATGATTTGAAAAGTCACTGTCAGTAGATTGGTTAAATATGTCCTGCTTCAGGTTTGTGCACGTTATTGCCCAAAAGATCAGACGCTAGAGCTGAAGTGCCTCTCACGGTTCTGGGCCCTCAACGGATGAAGCTGGTGATGAGTACAATGACAGTTACTAGATTCTTCATACCCTTTTTTCCCAGGATGGAATTCAGAAGGAATGCTGCTGGCAGACCGTAGCATCCATACATGCCTTAGCCACTCTCTCCCAGACACTTCAGTTTGCATTTCAAAGGAGATTAGAGACGGCTTTTTAAAAAAGCTTTGATTTCTCATCTGAGTTTCCAAGAACTGACTCCCTGGTGGTGCTACAGACAGACAGTTGTGCAGCTCAGATCCAGATGTGCCCCCTACCCCGCCCTGTGGCTACCGTGGGCCCCTTCAGTTGTGTAGGGGTGAAGTTCTTTGTTGCTTAAAATCAACTTTATTGGTTTTATCGGTACGAAGGGCTGGCTTCATGGGTGTGTGGCCTGTGCAGTCACCCAGGGTCCAGGTTCAGGAGAGCCCCTCACTTGGCTTAAAGCTCTGCTGTCATCATTTTGAAATTCTTAATAATGTATGAAAAGGTGGGCTTGCTAATTATAGAGCTGGTCTTTCCTGGACTATTCTGAATGTCTGACAGGTAGACACATAAATAATTTTATAAATTTGGATTTTTATAAATTGTTGATAGAGTATTTTGTAGTTCTAGGAAAAAAAATCTACTGTAAACAGTTTCATCATCTCTTAGTGACAACAATCTTCTGTAATCTCTCTAATTAGGATCAGAAGTCAAATGAGATTTCTAAAGAGATGAATTACAGAAATCCGGCTGAAACTGAAGACCATACAGACAATTCGGCACTGTATGAGCGCATCCTGTAGCTTCTATCTTCTGGCTTGCTTAAGGTATTTGCCCAAACTGAGCCCAACATCACTAGCAGGTAGAAAGGTTACGCCTGGAACCAGCAGGCAGTCAGAAAGAAATCACAGGTCCTGGGAAACCAAGAGTACCTTCTCCAGGGACAGTTTTCTCTCCTTCTTGCCTTGGAAAGCTAAGTTATGGCATGATGCCTAGTCAAGCTTAATTCAGATGAATATTGTCTCATAATTATTTTTAAACCCATAATTCTAATTTTTTAAATAAGATGTGCTTGCAGTTGGACCACATTCAGAAATACCGAATAACCTAAATTAGTCTTAAAAAGCTTTATGTTTTTTTCTTTCCTCAAATAGAGGTTCTTCTGGGATCAGCTTTAATGAATAGAGGAGAATAATGCATAATTAGCATATCAGTTGTTTAACACATTCAGGAGAATAGCCTTCTTAAGCACTTTAAGGAATGCATGTGTATAAAAACTCACTGAGCTATGTTTATGGTTTTAATGTGTTCAATAAAACACTTTTTCGTGGATTCCTCAAAGGTCAGTTTTTATCCAGCTTGTGTCTGTATTTTCATAAATTGTGAATTTGAGGGCTCCAAAATAAAGAGGCTTTTCTAATAAATAAAGACATTCGGTGGGAACACTTCACAATCCTCAATAATAACCTATTCTAGTGTCTGCTTTTGCCTTTTCTGGTTCAAGATAGCTTCATGAACCGGGCCTACTTTTAATTGTTATTTGTTTTTAAGTCTCAAAAGTGAAAAAATAATGCCTTGACTGTTTGGTGCATATCAAGTTAGAAAAGAAACCAATGATGCTTTTGACCTCCTGAGCCAGCCCGTCCTCCTCTCTTTGCCACTGCTTCATTCCTTCCTGGCAGCAGAGAACCGGCTAGGCCTGGCCCTCATGCGAGGTCTCCTCCCAGGACTTGCGTTTCAGTGATGGGCAGGGATGGAAGAGACACCCTTGACACCTTGTTCTCTTCCATCTTCTGCTCATATTCAATCTATCTCCAAGTCCTATCAATTTTCCTGACCAACACTACTCAGATGCACCCACTCCCTCCAGCTCCGCCAGCTCTATCCCCGTCCAACCTTTGATAGCCTCATATGCTCAGACTTCCTGCCACCATCTTGTTTCCTAAGCCATCCTCCACACACCAGCCAGGACAATCCTCTTAAAACATAAACCTGATCACATGACTTGCCAGCTTAAAACCACCCTTCAATGCCTCCTCATTTACCTTGAGATAAAAAGCAAAGCCATAAAAATGAGTTTTCTGGTCTTGCAGGTCCAAACTTGCCTCGCCCTCCCCTCTCCCTCTTTCACTGTGGCCCAGCTACACAGGCTTTCTTTGGCCTCCTTAAGATTGTCAGTTTCCCTCACCGCCAGGCCTTTGCATTTGCTTTTCTTCTTCAGGGGATGCTCTTCCCACAAAATCTCCCCTCTTCCTTACCTTCCTCACACTTTCAAGAATTCATAACCAAATATTGTGTTAGTTACACAGCAGTCTAACATCGGTATCCCCTTCTAGACTGCAAGCTTTGCGTGGTCATGCTCTCCCTGGGAGCTCAAGCTCCGGGCCTAGGCTGCTAACGTTGGAGGTCAGAGGTGCTCCAGTCCCATATCCCGCACCCACTCACCGCACTCATGAGCGAGTCCAGGACACTGACTGCAAATGCTGTCCCGCATGCAAATGGCTGCGTGAGGTACAGTTCTGTGTCGGGATCGTCATCATCGTCTTGGTCCAAAAACTGAACATTAGTATCGTTCACTAGAAAAAGTGTAAAATGAGAATTAGCTCCAAAGACCATACACAAACAGTGAAGCCAGAGAAAGAGCAGGCTACTTGTTTAGCAACACTGAAGTCACTGAAAAAGAAAGAAAAGCATGGGAGAAGCTGTAAATGAATCTTGGGGTGGGAGCCAGCAGACTCAATGGACTGCTTCTACGTGACTGTTCAAGTTTCTCAGGCCTGGAGAGCAATGAGTTCAAGCAGCCTTGCTCCCTGGCAGGCTGCCGGAGAACTGCTGGACAGTGCTGGTCAGTCCTTTGGTATGGTTTTAGAATCATGACCGAAGAACACCCTGAAGTGTTTTTCGGTAGCCAAGTCCTTTGAGAGATGAACATATTTCAAGGATGAGTAGCCATGAGTAGCCATGCTGGGATGCTAAGTTTAGCCACAGGAAAAGAAAGCAATTTATTAAGACTGAAGAGCGATAGACTGGGAACACAGCAAAGGCACATAGCAAGGAATTCACCTGCAGGCAGGACCTAGCCCGCCGGGGGTCAGCCTGGGTAGAGCCTGGTGTCCCTAGCCCTGAATCCAGGCACACACTGACAGGCCCTGTCTGACAGACCGGTGACCCCAGGTGGGATGGATTCCTGGCTGTCTCCAGCTGCTTGCTGATACAGACTTGCTGTGCATTCCGAGTTGCATGGGGACGCCCACGTTCTCCCTTTCCCCTTCTAAACAGCTCAATCTTTTATGTGCTTCAGCTAAAGTAGATGCAGCATTTGATGCTGTAGTTCATTTCCATCTGAGGATTCCTCAAGGACTCCTCCGGCAGGCACGTGCAGACTGATTGGCTGTGTCACTGAGATGTCTTTAACTTATTAAAAATTAAATGACAAATTAATTTCCATTCCCATCTTGGCTTCAGAAATTATCAGTTTTGCAGAGCAAGTAATAGGGAAGAAAGTGTGGGGTGGGGGAGGAGATGAGCACTCATGATTTCTGGAATAATTATGGTGCTTTTAGGAAAAGAATAGATGAGGTTTCCTTTTTTTGATTCCTTTCTAAATGTATCAGTTGCTAATTCTCTTTCCTAGAGTTATTGTTTTAATTTTTTTTTCCTGAAAGTTACTTTTTGGGTAACTTTTTTTAACTTTTGTTTGTTTATTGTATGAGGCAGAATAAATGATAATAGGCTAAGAGGCTAGGCATGGAATTATTTTTAAGTGACACCATCTTGTTTCCCTACAGAAAAATTTTAATGGGGGAACATTTTTGCTCAGCAACACTTGAATTACAGGCTAGTGGGTTGAGGTGCAAAATGCAAGATCTGACAAGTCAGCTTTGAATCTGGGCTCTGTATAAACCCTGTACAAGCAAGGCACTTCATCATTCCACGGCGTAGTTTGTCTGTCTGTAAAATGGGAGAAATAATAGCCGCTCTCATGAGGTTGGCAGGAGGCTCCTATAAGATTGTGTTTGGTGAGCCTGGCCCAGGACCTTGATAGACATCAGCTGCTCTCAGGATTGCCTTTCTGAGTCAATGTTCTGTCCACCTCACTACATTATGAAAATTCCCAGCTTCCCTCTGCCTCTCTCGGAAGCAAGTAAGACCTTGCTGAGAGACCCTACTGGGGCCATATGGTAGCTTTTCCTCTCTTCCCTCCATTTACCCAAAAGTATCTTAGAAGCTACAGTATAGGCTTCTTGCTTTGTGGATCAGAAATATGAACTCTGGACAATACTCAGAGGAGTGTGGTTTCAATTACTTAGAATAGCCAAGGACAGCATGTGCACTGACACTCCAAAAGCTATAGCATCTGTTACCTCTTTTCAAGACCACGGGGAACGGGAGGTACTAGACTTGGAGGGGATGTGGCCACAAGTAGGGAGACACGAGTAGATTGTCAGCGAGCCAGGCATTTCAGTCATTGGGAAAGAGCTCCAGGGCAGGAACCAGGGTTCCCTGAAAATCCTGTGTTTTGTTCTGGGATAGTCTCAGAGGGAGAGCAGACAGTGTAATCCAAAGCCTATTTCACAGAACAGTCATTATGTGGATGCTAAGAGGGATTTTTTTTTAATCCCTCCCCAAATGTTGTACAGTTTCCTAGAACTGGAAAGCAGGTGAAATAACTTTAAACAAATTTCCTTCTTGCGGAACTTCTGGGAGCCTTCAATCCACTAACATCAACTGAAACTCTCCAAGTGGGTGAAGACTGGAATATACTACACAGTTTTAAAAACGTGTTTGGTGCTAGCATCCCCTGTGCTTTTTAGAAGGCATTCTACTGGTTGGCATAATGTGGAACGTGACTCAGAACATGAAGGTAAATAGTAGATATGTGTGGGGATGCAGGGAGGCCAAGTGATTGGTGGATGATGGTGTACTTGCAAACGTGGTATGAGCACTAGGAAAACAAGGCTTAAGGCAGAAGGTAAGGATGATGTGAACACATGGAAGGTTCTCTGAGCTCCCAGAAGAGATCTGGTGAGGAACAAAGGCTCAGGAGATTCCATTATGCTAACTGAATGCCTGCATTGTTGCCTCCGATTTGGGCCACCCAGCCTTTTCTTTTCTCTCCTACTAATCACAAATAAAGATATCCTAGTTAGCTGGCGGCACATGAATTCCAAACAGAAAAAGAAATTCCTGGCAGTGATGATGTTGAAGTGCCACTAAAGGTTTCTGAGATGGAGATATCTGGATGAATTTTCCAACCTGCCGTCCCGGCCGCACACGCTCTCTGGGTCTCTTACAACCCTATGGTTCTGAGAAGAGCAATCCCGAAACCCAGGCTTTTAGCCAACTTCTCTAAACATGAAAAAGACACCTCTCCTACTGTTGGAAACAGAAAATAGTGCAATCCTCCTTGACCTGAGTGAATTTGTCCTGATAAATAGCTACGTCTCCAATAATGCAGTGCTGAATGGTGGACAATTTATTCCTTAGTTTCCAGACATCTCACAAGCAAGATTACTGTGTTAAAAGCCTGCTCTCTTATTTTGAAATATATTTGGGGGCCACGAGAATGGCATGTTCGTTTCATTCGTGAGTCATTCGAAGGCAGGTGCTCCCCACCTCTCTATCCACCCCTCTGCAGAGCGGCACTTTTGCTGTCTCTATTTAGAAGATCAATCCCCAGTTCTGAGACCTGTGCTGATGGGTGCCTTTTACAGAGTTATTAACCAAGTCATGGGGAAGTGTGAAGGGCCTGACAAATGTAGTCATGACCAGAACCCTTCATCTTCCCGGTGAGTCCACTCTGAATCTCCCTGAGGCTCTGGGCCGGGCCGGATGGGGGTCAGAGAGCAGGACTGTGCCTCAGTGGTGGCTCACCTCAGCCTTGGCACCCTTCTTGAAATCTTGCCTTTTGTAAGAAAAGGTCCCCTGGGAGCTGGCTGCTTTTTATGGTTTCAGAACCAGAGGTTCTGAGAAAAGGCCTTGTGGTGGGGGGGGAGGAGGGGGGGAAGGCAAATAAAGTCAGAATAAAGGAAAATAAACAGCTGGAGGGAAGGCTCCGTCTTAGGTTTCTTATCTTAAAATTTTTATATTTCTCCTTTGGCTTCTTCTGAGAGCTGTGAAGACATGTCAGTCAAACTGACAGTATGTTGGAAGAGGAATATGAGGGAGAAGGCGGGGAAGCAGGGGGACACATGGAAAAGAAAAAAAGAAAAAAAAGGCCCAGGCCAAAGAAAATGAATTAGAGCAAAGATGCTTTGGAAACAACTGCCAGGTCAGATGGGTGTGATCAAAGGTTTACTGATGCTGTGTGGGGAAAAAATCATTAAGAAAGGCCAGAACAAGACAGTCGATTCCAACCAGAGCCACAAATAAAACACATTCAAAGCAGTGCCATGGGGTAGTCTTTCTGTTACAGCCGGTGAAATAAAAAAACAAGCCGATGATAGTTGGAAACACCAACCACGGAACAAAAGGAGATACTGATGTGAAGGAAAACAGTGCTTCTTACCCAGTTCAGTTATCATTAGAATGTGCGTCCCACTGTTTTTTTCCTGATTGACTGATACCAAAGGCAACTTGCCAGGTTTAGCTAATTGGATACAGCATTTAAGGGTTGGGGAAAGGGAGTGGAGGAAAGTACAGAAAAAGAAGAGAGTGAGGGAATAACAGAGGAAACATTGTAACGTAAAGAGACCCAGCACCTTAGGTGGTTAGTATTGTCTTGGGGGGAAGACACCACTCAGCAGTTTTGTAAATTCACAAATGGTAGGAAAAACTGTCACAGCCAGGTTAAAAGTTGGGTTCCACTGGCCAATAATCATGGCCCTCCAAACCCCATCCTACTTTAGGCCAGAGTGACATTCACTGAAAATGACCTTTAGCTGAGAAGTTCAACCAGGATAGATTAAATGGAGGGTTATTACACATTAGCCCAACGCCTGCACCCAGTTCTCAAAATGGGTTTGGCTTAGTGCTGAGGCTTTGTACCTCAGTGGGAGGGCTCTGATTGTGGGAGCTGTCTTGAGGTGCTTCCAGTGAAAATCACCAGGCAGAGTCCATGGATTATGCCTTTCCTCCTTTCCTCCTCCTTCCCTAATTTATGCCCCAATCTCAAATCCATCATCTCAAACTGCTTTGAGAATAGTGACCAGCACGAAGGAAACTGTCTATTCTTCTCAGAGGAAAGATAGATCAGTTTTCCTTTTAGTAATCTGTCACATTGCTACTCATACCTTTCTCCACCTCCCCCCAAACAAGCCCTACTAGAGCCCACTATGCTGAAGGAGCTAAGAAACAGGACAACTTCCTCATATCCTACATGGTTGGAAAAGAGAACAAAAAAATCTACCCAAAGCTGACTTTCACCCCTACCTAGTTCAGTGATGATAGGGATGTTGACCCCAGTCGTGATGGATGGTTGGCGTAACATCCCGTGCACTGGGCTGTTATCTGGAGAGGATCTGTCCATTCCTGGAGGTGTGAACCCTAGTGAAAAAGAAAGAGAAGGAAGAAAAGCTTGGGAATAATATGAATATTATGTATATACATAATAAAAAAAGTAGCTTATGTTTTATTTACAGGTCAACAATTAGCACTCCCAGGATAAGCTCTGATGTGTTGCTTTCATGAAGCACAAAGTAGGAGGCCATTATAAATAATTCTAACCTGCCTTATAGTTCCCAAAAAATGAGTCTCTACACCAATTACTGATCTTGCTCATAGATTTTTGTTCCCCTCTCCCTCTAGGCAGACACGAAGACTGTACTCTGTGCTTCTGTGTGACACAGGAGATGCTTTGGCCCATGAAAAGTGAACAGAACAATGTACACCATCACTTCTGTTACAAATATTTGACTTGACTTTCTGCCTCTTTTTCCAGACTGTGGCAACCATGGGAATACGGGTTACTATGGAGATGAAGGCTGGCCAGCAGCCCTGGACAGTAACCTAGACCCAAAAGCATTCGGAGTGAGTGAAAAGGTGATCTGTGTTGCTTTAAGACACCAGGGTTTGTGTGGTTGTTGTTACCACAGCATAACCTAACCCATCCTGACTATTATCTTAAACCAACTGATTACTTATTCTCTTGCCAGTGAGTGACTCAAGCCAGGGTTTTTGATAGGTTCTGGCCAAAGGGAAATGGGAGGAAATTTGTCGGGGACTTTTAGGAAGTGTTTCTTTGCTATTAAAAAGAGTCACATACAAAGAGATTCTCTTTTAATTCACTAGACATTGCTCTGGTACCTGTAGTGCCTAGAACTATCCTTGCAACAAGGATGGGCACCAGCTGAGGACCAACTAAATGACATTGGCTGAACTGAATGATGGACAGCCTTAATGATAGAAAGAAATATCCTTGAGTTCCCAAATTAACCAGCCCTAGAGCCAAAACCAATTGACCTCAGGATTCTTACTACGTGAGACTTTATACACAGTATACACAAATGAGATTTTAATATACAATATGATAATGAGATTATGTATATATTTTATATATAATAATTATATATAATATTTATGTATATATATGCATATATATACACACACACATATATATATATACACACACACACATATATATATAAAATTTCTTATGGTAAAATATCCTGAGGTAGGGTAGATTGGTTTTGTATATACACTCACTCACGCACACACACACACACACACACACACACACAATTTAAGATCCTGACTTTCTTATAACATTTTCTTTTCTTTAGTTTACTTCATTGTAAGAATATAGTACATAAGACACATAACATACCAAATGTAGGTTAATCGATTATTTATGCTATCAGTAAGGCTTTCAGTCAACAATAGGCTATTAGTAGTTAAGTTTTTGGGGACTCATAAGTTACACAGGATTTTCAACTGTGCAGGGGGGCTGGCACCCCTAAACTTCCTTCATTGTTCAAAGGTCAATTGTACATATTTTTTCCTTTTTGTTTAAGCCAAAAATGAGGGATTTGGTTTTGTTTTGTTTTTACTTGCAGCAGAAATCATCCTGACGGCTGCATATGCCACGAGCTTATAGTGGACCCTTGAACCTCCCAGCGTGCCTAACACAGACTTCATAAGGTAAACATGGGCACAGTAAATTGGAAAGTAGCCTACTTGGTTTCTGATTTTTGCAGTTTGAGCTTCTCAGACCCAAATCCCAAGTACATACAAGAATGAGCCTGGCCTATGGGGCGCCTGGGTGGCGCAGTCGGTTAAGCTTCCGACTTCAGCCAGGTCACGATCTCGCGGTCTGTGAGTTCGAGCCCCGCATCGGGCTCTGGGCTGATGGCTCAGAGCCTGGAGCCTGTTTCCGATTCTGTGTCTCCCTCTCTCTCTGCCCCTCCCCCGTTCATGCTCTGTCTCTCTCTGTCCCAAAAATAAAATAAACGTTGAAAAAAAAATTTTTTTTAAAAATTAAAAAAAAAAAAAAAGAATGAGCCTGGCCTAACCATAAGTTCAAATTTAGTGAGGGTGAGAAATCATCCCAGCTAGGCTTAATGGCTGCCTCTTTAAGGATGTGCATAGAGACCTATAAACCTGAGACATTTATTTACCTCAATATATTCATTTGGTGAAAATTAATTTTATCAAGTAAAACACCTGGTAAGTGGTACCAAGAGCTCCATGCTGGTTGTTGAGACCCAATCTCCTCCCCAACCTTACAGGACAGGCAGATAGACGTTCACATTTTCTTTGGTTTCTCTTCTTTGCCCTTGGTGGATTGGCTATACAGACTTATCAATGAATTAGGGGCTTATAGATACAGAGTCACTTGCTAAGTTCCCAAGGACAAAATTCCAAAAAGATTGTGTGGCAAGATGCCCAACTTACTCTCCAGGAACGTAGCAAGGTTGGATTCACTCTGGTTTATGGTATGTGTGAAGCTCTATCTATCAGGAATGAAATGACAGGTGCTCAATAATTGCCTGTTGTTTTGGAGGTGCATAATGCATGAAATGCCAGAAAAATATGAAAGGGTTTTTTCCTATTTTCTGCTCGCTCGTGTATAAATTTTACACTGTGGAATGCCATACTTTCAGAAGGGAAAAAAAAAGTTTTATTTACTCTTCATTCTCTGATTGCACTTAATTTTATTCTCTGTGTTGATAGACTGTGCACAGGGGAAGTAATTTCAAGTGACAATGCAGTGTCCATCTTTCTAAACTTTGGAATGCGTGTTTTTCAGCCAACCACATCACCGAGAACATGCATTTTAAAGGCTAGTTGTTTTCTTCCCCAGAATAGCGACGGGGAAAACTAAACTGTTTTCATCAGAAGTTTCATTCAAAAGCATGAAAAACTGCAAGTGGCAGCTGTGCGGATTCAGTGGATGTGACGTTTTTGAATTTCTTCAACTTGACAAGTAAACACTTTAAATCGGTAATGCTATATGCATAATACATGGCCTGTATTTTGACATCCATCATCAAATGCTGACTTGAGAAAATACGGGTTTGTACGTCAAGGAATAGCACCCATAAAACAGGGAGAAATGCAGGTCACACGGTATTAGGAAAACTGTATTTCATTACAGAACCTGCAACAAGCCAAAGCATCCTTTTATTCTATCTTATTTAAAGATTCCATTTTCAGCTGTGAAAAGACTCAACTCCTTTGCATGAAACCTTCATTTAGAAATGACATGCTTGCCTCATAGGCCTATTCCATTTTGCTTTCATATTCCATTTTCCCCTTCAGTCGCCAAGACTGGTTCCATTAGCATCTGCAACTGACAAACTATGGTGGGTATCCAAAGACATCTCTCCATTAAAAGTCCTTCTCTCTCCTATGCATAACCCCAAGAACAGGGTGTTTTTGTTGGCAAGAAAACTTCAGCAACGATAATGTCTCTTTTTCTTTTGCTAGTTTTATAGCCACACATTTTTGAAAGCAAAAAGCAAAGACAAAAGAAACAGATTTCATCTTTTTCCTGTTCCTTTCCTGTAGAGTTGTGTTGAAGATAAACAGAATTCATTAACATTGTTCTCTCAGAGGTCCTAATATGGGAAAATTGTGGTTTGAAATGGCAGGACTGACCCAGATTCCCTAAATGACCTTGGAGAAAAGAGTAATTCAGACACCTTCCTTCAGAAGAGATGAGGCAATCCGGCCCTTAATGACATTTGATGGCATCTACCCCATTCATCATAGCAGCAGTTGATAAAGGGACAGGTCCAAATTGTGTCCACGTTTCTTGATTGTCTTGCTCCCCACCATTACTGTTTGCTGCAGTGGATACATCTTTGGTTGAACTTGAAGTCTCTCTCCATAAAACAGTGCTCCAGTTATGCATGTGAACGTGCTGGCACATGGAACCTACTCCAGGGATCATAATCTACACCTGGAGAAGAGTGAAACTGGCAAACTCTCCTTTCATTAGTTAAACTAACACTTGTGAAATTAATTTTAGAAACCAGCACTTATTTTGCCAGAAGAGGTGACTAAGAATATTGGCATCAGAGAGATAGGATGAGAAGTTCTCAACCAGGAAAGGATTCGAGTTCAATCACCTACAGCCCATGCTCTTACCAAGATGGTCTTCTGATTCTTTAGATGTGCCCCCATTCTCTCTGTTAAGCATGGCCACAAGAGGCAAGTTTGAGGCTACAAATGACTTCCAAAGATTACCTGATCTCCTAAAATTGAAGGCCCTTCCCCATTCTAATCCTCAGGGCCAGATGTAAGGGCCTTATGTTACCTTTCCATTCTTTTGGCATTAGGCATAAATGGGACCAACATTGCCCCTCTGCTAAACATGCTCACTTCACATGCTGTATGAGAACTTTAGCCCAGAGACTGGGTTTTCCATCTTTTTAAAACTTTCCCAGATCAAGCCATACAGAGAAAGACAGATACCATATGTGTTCACTCTTATGCGGATCCTGAGAAACTTAACAGGAGCCCATGGGGGAGGGGAAGGAAAAAAAAAAAAAGAGGTTAGAGTGGGAGAGAGCCAAAGCATAAGAGACTCTTAAAAACTGAGAACAAACTAAGGGTTGATGGGGGGGAAGGGAGGGGGAGGGTAGGTGATGGGCATTGAAGAGGGCATCTTTTGGGATGAGCACTGGGTGTTGTATGGAAACCAATTTGACAATAAATTTCATATATTAAAAAAAATAAATAAATAAAACTTTCCCAGATCGTCTTTGGAATTCCTGGCCTGTAGACAAGAAACAGTGTGGAACAGTTAAAAGTATGGACTTTGAAGTCAGATGTCTTGGGTTCAAGTACTGACTCATCTACTTATGAGCCACATAACTGTGAGCATAGCTCTGACTCTCTGTAAGCCTCTGTTTCATTGTATATACACTGGAAGTGTCTCCTACATAGGGCAATTAGAAGGATAAAATGAAATAGTGTATTAAAAACACTTAGTATAATGTCTAGTATAAAGCAAGTACTCAAACACTGGACAACTGATGTTACTGTTTCACTGGGTACACAATAAATATTTGTGGATAGGTGCAGCATCCATTGCCCCTTGTTCCCTATGGATAAAGAATTGAGGAAGCTTTTGACATATTTTCTAGAAAGAATTTTCACATAGAGAAAACCATAGAAAAGTAATGGGAAGGCAATGAGCAGTGTGAATACATTTTGGTAGAAATAATCAGATGAATTCAGTGATAAAAATGAATTCCAATATATCTAAGGAATGAAGATTTTGTGTATGGATGGTTAGGATTTTTTTAATTTTTTTATTAAAAAAATTTTTTTTGTTAACGTTTATTCATTTTTGAGAGACAGAGCATGAGTGGGGGAGGGGCAGAGAGAGAGGGAGACACAGAATCTGAAGCAGGCTCCAGGTTCTGAGCTGTCAGCACAGAACTCGACGCGGGTCTCCAACTCACGAACTGCGAGATCATGACCTGAACCAAAGTCGGATGCTCAACCAACTGAGCCACCCAGGCACCCTGGTTAGGATTTTTTTTTTAAGTATGGGGAAAACTGGGGGCTAGTTGATAAGAAAGACTAGGAAAGTTTCTTAACTCCTTATAGCAACTGTAGAATCTCTCTGGAGACTTCTTTTTCCAGATGTAATCTCCCACTTATTTTTTATTTATGTTTATATATTTTTTAGTTTTAGAGAGAGAGAACACAAGCAGGAGTGAGGGGCAGAGGGAGACAGAAAGAGGGAAGAGAGAGAGAGAGAGAGAGAGAGAATCTTAATCAGGCTCCACACTCATCATGGAGCTCCACACAGGGCTTGATCCCATGACCCTGGGATCATGACAGGAGTCAGATGCTCAACCAACTGAGCCATCCAGGTGCCCCTCCCACTTTTCTTAATTATTTAGGGATATAAACTCCTCTCTTGAGTTCTAAGGCTCCTAAAATGGCTTTTGCTACTCTCTGCTTTCTTTTCCAGTATTTGTGTTCCTAACCATATGTGCTACTGTTACATTCAGATGAACAGAATCAGCAGCGTGTGATGTTCTTTTCGTGTTACTAATTATTCCAGGAGCTGGCAGCACTCAGCCCCTGCCAGGGAAGTTATCTTAAGTAATTTAAGTGACATTTAGTTAAATTAGACAAGGCCATTTCAGTTAGGGTGGCTTCCAGTTAAAGAATTTAACAAACATTTGGGCTATTCCTAAGAAGCACAAGAAGAAGAGACAGAAAGGGGATAAAAAGGAGATCACCCAGGTGTCATTTTAAAAATCAATTGTTTTGGGTACCTGCTGCATGCATGCATCTATGTGCAGCATCCAAGAGACACCATGTGGTTGTAGGGGAAAAAAAAAAAGCTGTGGCTCAGACAAGATCTACCATAGGGAATGCTAGAAATGGGTGGGATTCCAGGATAATGCAGAGGTGAGTGCATTAGAAAATGAGAAAAGCCTCAACATCACTGTCTATATGGAACTCAAAACAAAGTTCTAGATTTAGACTGATTAAGATAACTAGGCATGAAGAAAATAAGTTTCAAAAGAACCTCAAGAAAAAAAAAAAGCCAACATTTGAGTGCTTACTATATTCTAAACTCTATTCATGGAGTAACTTTAGTTCTCAAAACCATCTTATGTAGATAAAACTATTTGGCAGACGAAGAAACCGAAGCACAGAGAAGGTAAGTAATCAGCCCTGGGGCACACATCTAGGAATTAGCAGATCTCACATTTGCACCCAAGGGAATTGAAATGAAATGCCATGACTCACAATATGTGTTATAGCTGCACTAAGAGCTTTTCATGGGCCACCTCATTTATTCCTCTGAACAACCCTATGAATGTAGGCACTGTTAACATCCCCGTTTTGTAGATAAGGAAAATAAGATTCAGAACAGTCCAAGAACTTCCTCAAACACAACCAGTTGAGAAATGGAGGCTCTGGGAGTTGAGCCAGGCAGTCTGACATCACAGCCCATGGATAACCATGCCCATGTTGCCTTCTCCCTGTGTGAGATGCTCCCTCCTTCTCAGGGGCTGATCCAGGCAGGTAAGTTGGAGGCCCGAGCCAGTCGTACTCTTTTGCTGTTTTCACTTTTAAACAATAGCAGATAACAACTGGGACCCATTGTAGTTATGCTTAACTTGCTTTGGTACAGTAGCATGCACAATTCGGTACATATAATAAATGCTTTATTACAGTCCTTTTCCATGGGGGAAAACACAAAGTACTTTCTAAATCTCCCCTACTTAAATCCCCAAGCCTTTCCAGGGAGAGAGAGATGGAAATTCTTATCAATCACCTCCCCTAGAATAGATGGGAGAAATGAAGGTAAGTGCCTCTCCCGCCCCCATAGATTTAACATAAAGGAATTGGTTCAAATGGTGGGCCAAATTATCTTTTATTGTGTGCATATAAATGATGGTTAGAAATCCATATGCTACGTTAAACTAGGGAAATAAATTAGGCCAAGTCATCTAGGTTTGCTGAGACAGGTATTCAATATGAAGTTGTAAAAGGAAAAGACCACCGTTAAAAATGATCTATAAAGACATGTTAAAATCAAGAGAAACATCTCATATGACATCATCTATGAGATGAATTAAATTTCCTGTTAATGCCAGGCAAAAAAAAAAAGAAAAAAAATCCCAAAGTGAAATGTCAGATGAAGTGAAGATCAATAAAAATATTTTGATAAGTAAATGCAACAATGCTATTTAACACATGATTGGCAACTGTTGAAACATAAATTATCCAAATTTCCCATTGCTGCTTATGGGAAAATTATGCAGATTAGAACTTGATTAGGCTTATATCATGAGACTCAATTTGGACTTTTAATCTATTAAGCTCCAATAAATGAGGCATCTGAATAGCTCCCCTGAGCAAGAACAGTAATAGCCACAGCAGTGATTTTGCAGGATGTATTCCAACAAATTCTTCAGCAGCTGAAGTCAAGAAAATTCCACCTACAGAAGCACAATTGCTTTCTAACTTGTAGGGGGAAAATCTACATGCCTAGGCTTGATTTGGAAGATAGATTTTTGGAAAAGTCTGCAAGAGCAACCTGTCCAGAGAAAGCCTCAGTTTAACCTTGCAACAGGGTTTCCCACAAAGTTGGAGTCCTAGAGTCATGAAGACCAGGCAGCTGACCAGTGTTGACGCAATAAAAAACAATGATTTACTAAGGCGGCATCTTCTGACCCTGTCCGAAGGGTACTCCCACCCTTACTTTGCGCTTCGGAGCCTGAGGTGTGCTAGCCCGAGACAGGGCGCTGGAGGGCAATGTTGGGGAGCTGCGGGGATGGGGGGGAAATTTCAACCAAAAACTCACGTGCTTGGAGTCGATTGGGTCTCCTTTGCCTCTTTACCAATCGCTCTATGCTAGAGATTCAAGAGCTTTAGAAATCCTCTAATCAATCTCTCCATTTCAGAGATGAAGAAACCAAGGCTCAGAGCAAAGAAGTTACTGTGCCCAAGGTCACAGAACCAGTTGGTGGCAGAAGAAGGACAGTTGATTATCTGCTCTCTTCCAAGTCCTTCTCCACATAAGGAACCCATTCCACAGTGTTTGGTGGGGAGAGGGAGAGGGCAACCCTGTCCCCAGCCTGGCACAGAAGTGACAACATGAAGCCAGACAGTGTGACTTCACAGGCCCATCATCCTGGGGACACAGCTGGTTTAAGATGAACCTGTCCCCCGAGCTGGGGCCAAGCCATGTTCTCCCCATCTCTCCCTGATGTAAAAGATGTTAAAGATGTTGTGGTTGCAAAGCCAGAAGGAGGTAAGTATGGGGCTGTGGGTGACCATTTAGCCCACCATGGGGCAAATGAGTCAAGAGGGGAAGAGGATGAGACAGAGTTCTGACATCACTCAAGCTCATGGGCTCACATGTCTGAAGCCATGGGCACCTCAGTTCTATGACTCCCTTTTTATTTAAGCCTTTTTGAGTTGAACCTCTATGTTTTCCAACCAAAATGCTCCAAATGGTACAGTACCCAAATATCTGTTTGCATGGTGAAATAGCTCATGCATGTCTGATGTTGTATTAAAACAAATGGTTGTATCTTTCTTTATTCAAGCTTTCCTTTTCACTTCCAGTAACCAAGCACAAGACGTGGGTCAGCGTCACCCTCCATTTCCTCTATTCACAGTAAGTGACATTGATATTTTTAACAGTACTTTTTTCTAGAGACCGTATTCAATGAATGCCTTGGGCAGTTGGCTCACCCATTGTGTAAAATACCTCACTTTTTTTAGAGTTTGTGTTTTGGGTCTGAATCAAACCAAAGCAGACTAAACCAACCAACCAACCAACCAACCCACGTTCTCATAGCTGTTTGCTCATTAAGTTTCATTATGCAGACAATTTCTTTTTAAAATAAGCCTAAAGAGCTTACTGTTTCCAGTATCTATCTCTCAAAGGAAAGAGGGAAGGAAGGAAGGAAGGAAGGAAGGAAGGAAGGAAGGAAGGAAGGAAGGGAGGAGGGAAGTAGAGAGGGAGGGGAAAAAATTAGTCACAACTCAAACACAACTAAGACCACAGATTTGGAAATAAATCTAAGATTCATATGGTCTAATGTCTTCACTTGCCCCTGAGCTCATAGTGTCATAGTGAATTTTCCACAACTTCTCAATTGCTTTTTACCCTCTCTGAATTCATCTTACAACTTAAAAATAAGATTAACTTTGGCGATACGAATCAAATGAGTTAAAATTTTATGTGCCCTTTGGCCTAAGCAATTTCACTTCTAAAAATATGCACATACAGCCATAATTTCTTCACATTAAAGATCTGGTTACAACAGTCTTCATTTGTGGTTATTAAGTAACAATGTTAAGTTGAAAACAATAGGCATGTTCAGTATTAGGAAACTGATTATGAGAAGTATGATCCACTAAACATAGAGCAGAAAAATATTTACTAACATAGAAAATGGTCATAGTAAAATATTTATGGAAAAACACAGGTCATATACTAATATATACGATCCCTTTTTGAGGGGGGAAATATTCATATCTACAGAAGCAAGACTAGTATGTCAATACTAATATGTCCAAGTGGTAAAGTATGAAGAATGTGTGTTTTCTTCTTTTTGCTTAGATGTAGTTGCTAAAGTTTCTTAAATGGATATATTTTATTTGTGCAATGAGAAAAAATGATCAATTGATAATTATCAAAATTATAGATTGATAAAAGAAAAGAGCTTGAAACCTTAAAACTTCATGTGATCTTTATGAGTTGAGAGCAGCTGGCTGGATATGGTAGATGGACTCATCCTGTTGAGCGACACAGATCCTAAATGTTATTTTTGAGATCCTCAGTTTGAGGAAACGGAGGTTCTGGGGTGGAAATAACAAGTTGAAGTTTACACATTAAAAAGCGAGTCTTCAAGGATCCCGTTTTCTGCTATGCCAACCTCCAATCACTTTACAAGAGCCACTCAAACTCAGAGAAAGGATGGCTAATACTCACGGGGCTCTAAAGAGCACGGGACTCATGGTCAAGGTGAGGAACAGTCAGAACTGGTTTCCATCACAGAGGAAACTGTGTTTCCAACACAGTGGCACCTGATGATTCTCATCCCTGCTCCCACCAAGACTCACTCACTTCAGAAATGCCGTCTCCTCTCTTCTCTCCCAATCCAGCTCCCACCCCTCCTTCACCTCCTCCAGGGAGCCTGCCTTGACTAACTTCTCTCCCCCCTTCAGATACTTCCTGAAGATGCCTTTTCGGTACTTTTCCCATTTTCTTTATTTATTATTTTAAACTGAGCAAATAAATCACTAGTAATTATGAACTAATCACTACATTCTAATGTTTAAATGTTTTTTAAGTGTCTTCAATGTGTCCTATTTTTAGTCTTCCTACTTATCAGATTCTTCATTTCAATATGGCATGGACTATGTCAGCCTTTTCTTTATTACTATTATTAATTCCTAATTCCTATTCTGGACCCTCCCTCTTTGCTGCCACCACAATAGGTCAAAGGCTGTTTTGCCACTAATATAGGGTTCCCTCTTTCATGCCGGATCCTGTTTCTAGTAAACGAGATGTGTGCTATGCCAGGGAAAAGGTAGACGTATACATTGTGAGACAGTGATATGCAGCGGATACTAATAAAACACACAGAAACCTCCTCTGTGTTTTCTCATTTTGTTTCCATTACATCAATTTTTTTCTCCCCCTTTTGTGAGCATTAATCAAAGAAATGCAAAGAGCTCATTAAAGTGATAGATTGACTGAAAATGTAACCACCTTTACATTATAAACAGTTTCTTTATGTTCTCAATGCTATGGGCTTTGTTTTTCAGCATTTGTCATGTAGTTCAAGTGTCCGTTTACTTTTAAAACGCCAAATGCCAAATGGGCCCCAGTTGTTTGGTTTAATGGGAACCAATGGCCAGCATAGCAAAAACCAGAGCTAGGAAATCACAGGCAAACTAAAACATCCGTATCTTAAGAGCACAGAAAATTAAGGAGCTGTAAGAGATGGCTTTGCCAAGTGATCCAAGGCAACACAGTTCAGGAAAAGCAGAATCCCATCTCTGGCAACTTTCTCTGTCAGAGACAGCTGTCTCTGAAAGGTTCTCAAGACAGGACGCCTGGCCTGAGAGAACAGCCCACGTTCTAAACATTTGAAAGTCCTTTGAAAGAAAGCACAGTAAACTTTTTTCTTTTAAGTTTTAAAGGCTTTCCTGCATACAAGTTCAGGCTGGCAGATGAATATGTAACTAGGATCAGGTATTCCCAATCCACACCAATCTTCACTAAAGAAGACGTTGATTGGTGCTAATTTGATTTTGAAAAGTCATTTACACCATGATCAATATCCCTTGACCATAATCTGAAATGAACCATAACGCTGTGGTTGAAAACTTGAATTCTGGAGCTAGACTGCGTTCGTGTGAGTGCTACCTTGTTCAGTTTCTAGTTTGTGATTTGGGGAAATTTTCTTAAATTCTGTGTCTCAGTCTGTTCATCTGTAAAGTGGGAGAGTAGTACGTCATGAAGATTAAATAAGTTAAATAATACAGGTAAATTGCTTACAAGAGTGCCTGGAACAGAGTAAGCACTTTATGAATACTAACTTTGATGATGATGATGATGATGAATGTCGTCAACAATAGGTTGGTAATGCTGACAAAGAAATGGACAGGGAATCGAAGGTCAATCCTTAACTCCCTATGAGAACTTAGAAGGACTCAGTGTTTTATCTAAACTTGGTTTTCCCTTCTGTAAATTTGAGGCAGATAAGGCAATGCCCAATCCCTTCTGGTTCTCAAAAACTATCATCCTAATTCTGAGGGCACTGTATATGACAATGGAACCATGATAACTCTGGGTTTAATCCCTTGGTATTCAGGAATGACTGCAGAGTCATTCATGGGTTTTTAAAAAAGATGTTTTTATTCGGTTTTGAGAAAGACAGAGAGAGCAGAGGAGGGGCAGAGAGAGAGGGAGACAGAGGATCTGAAGCAGGCTCTGTGCTGTCAGCAGAGATCCTGATGTGGGGCTCAAACTCACGAACCATGAGATCATGACCTGAGCTGAAGTTGGACACTTAACAGACTGAGCCACCAGGCACCCCCATGGGGTTGTTTTTTTAAGGATGCGGAAGACATGAGCCTTTTCTTCCAGTATCCTAGCACACAGTCCGTTAGCAACAAACATACTGACAGATGCATACAAGAGACACACACTAAGTGCACCATGAGAACCCTGCCACTTGCACATCACAATTCACAACATGACATCATATCCTCTTTCAGGAGTAACCCAGAAGGCACGATCTTCCAATCAGGAGCCCTGCATCCACTCCACTCAGTAACAGACAATCCGGTTCATCTCCTGCTCTGTGATTATAGTTATAACAACTGCTCTGGTCCTCAGTTTCTTCACCTGGGAAATGGGGATGACTCTAAGGTCCTTCTTAGCTCCAAGGTTTAGGTCTCTTTCATGACCCCAAATTTTAAAAGTAAGTGTGTACAGACAGAATAAACAAGCAAGGAGAATCAAGAGGATCTCTTTTCAGAGGCTCTGGTACAGAAACTGCCTTTCAGTTGTATTTTATACCTTTGCCCGGAGAATGAAATTGCAGTGCTCAAACCAATGAGAAGGATGTACTTTCTCCAAAGTTGCTATAATGGCCAAAAAGGCCATAAATAACCATTTATTAAACAAACAGTATGGGCTAAAGGAAGAGAAACCGCCACAATTAGGCTCCTGGGGCCTGCAGGCATGGTACGAAACAGTGGGACTCTCTCATAATCCCAGCAATATGTTACCAGTTGTTCCATTTTCTTGAAGTTATCTTCATAATCAAGATGCTATCCCAGCCATTGTGGGCTTTAGAACTATTTTTAATTTTAATTTAAAGAGCAATTAAAGAAAGACAATGGATACTCTGGATAATAAAGTAAGTGATTAGCAGCATGCAAATGACAAAGGCTTAATGATAATATGGTTCTAGTCTCCAAAGGGCTTGTCAAGAGAAAGCCCTTTCTACATGTGGTTGTTCAGCTAATGCGTCTCAACCCACAATTACAACATTGCTGACACCATTAACCAGTGAAACAACATCACTTCGCGAAATCCTTGTTGTCTCATTAAAATGGAAAGGGTCAGGTAATTTACCAGCGTTGTATGTCTAGTTTTGTTGTTGGTAATTAGCAAACATTACCCAGCATGGACTCCCACTGGGAACTGGAGAAACTTTGTGAAATATTAAAGAGGAAAGTCTTTATATTTCACTAGAAAATTGAAACGAGATGCAGTGATATTCTCCCTGTCACTCTCTTGCGTTTAGGAGAAGGAAGGAGCAAGCTGGAAGGAATTCTTTAACTTAAGGAGAAATGTTCAGAAAGCACTGGGAAGTCACTATTGAAATCAATACCCTGAATCAGGCTGTATCCTGGCCGACAGGGTTTACAAAAGGGGGTGGGTTGGGAGGACAGGAAAATTGCAAACTACATCTTTATTGCTCTTACTTAGGTTTTTTTGAATTAATCTCCTTGAAATAGAGGAAAGGGGCTATAAAAAGTTTTCTCTTTGGAAGGCTTTGTAATTTAAATAAGCACCAGAATTGTTTATTCAAAGTTATTTATATATATATTTTTTTAAATGCAGAGATTGAGGAAATATATCCCAGTGCCCTGACTTCCTGCCTTTCTGCCTCTTTAATGAAAGCCTCTGTAGACACTGGAACTGAGACCCCACCCGAAATGTGGCCACACTTGGTGTGTTGTCAGGAAGCAGAATGGTATCTTATTCTTTAAATGGAACTTTTGGAACATAAAACACATTCCAATAAATGTGAACAGAAAATTATGAATTCATTAAACTACTTTGGTATCTTGTGCTATATATAATATTTATATTCCGACTACTGTAAAATATGCTTTAATATCTTTAGGCAGCTATAAGGGCTTAAATATTTATAAAATGGCTAAAGATAAAGTATGGCCCTTTTATTCCTACATACAGATGATGTAAGGCGTGCAATCAAAGACAATAACACTCTCTGCCCATTTGTCATCTTAAAGGAGCCGATCAGTGCGCCATCCCTCGTGTGCCATCTACATAAGAGTTGTTGCCGACACAGGCAACTCCAGAGGAGTTTGCGCCTTAAAAACTACCTAGAGTGCTATACTTCACAGAAAACAGGGCTTTCTGAAAATGGAGACAAAACAATAAATTTGCAGGCAAAACAGCTCCAAGAGGGGCTTCAAAATACTGCCGTATTTATCTCTGGGACATCTGGGAACAGGAAGCATTTTGATTTAATATTTCATAACATAGAGGCAATTGCTTCCTTGCATGGTATATAATTAATGCTCATAAAAAGAAGACTTTAGAAAAAAAAAGTCTATGGTATCCTAAATGCAAATATAAATAAATAAATAAATAAATAAATAAATAAATAAATAAATAAATAAAATGAGACACACACCTGGACTTCTCTTAGAAATATGGAACAGCCTCATGTAATCCAATACAAAGAAAGCCACCCTGAATTCACAATCACCTGGGGGCCCATTAAAAGTAGGTTTATAGATTAAGTTTGAAACTTCAACCATGACGTTCCCATTATTTAGTCTGCTTCTCTGTCATTATACCCAGGGGTTTGATTGATTTTCAAAGTTCTTCCATTTCCTATACTGCTGATTAAGCATCCCGAAAACTACCTGCACCTACCTGCCTTGACCTCTCCCATGCACATTCCCCTGGTCTATTTTCCCCAATCCTTGCTGATCAGGATGGTGTATATTTGGGAACCACCTGGAAGTTCACGAGTCAAAGTTCATTTCTCCCATAGTTCCTATTTTTATAATGTCCATGATATGCCTTCCAAACTTCCCCGCAAGCAACCCTGGGAGGCTGCCAGTTCCATGGAGATGGAAGCTTACTGAACTAGCAGTCCCATGTGAGAATCATGGACGGTTACCTTGAGTAAAGAGGCTCAGTCTGTACTTCTCAATGCAGGCTGCACCTTGGAATCTCTGATGCCTGCATCCTATGTCTAGAGTCTGGTGCAATCGCTCTGGGATGTGGCTTGAGTGAGGTTTGAGAACTCCTGGTTGATTGTAATGTGAAGCTAAGGTGGAAAACGCATTAGGCTAGGTAACTTGTTACCTCCATATGCAAATATTTCTGCATAAACTCTGGGGAGGTAAAGGAAGGGGCAAAGAGAAGATCCATCATTTTATTAGGCACTTAAAGGGATCCAAGACCCTTTCCCCAATTAAAAACTCAAAGTTCCTCAGATCTTCTGGCTGAGAGCCCAAATTAGTTTTTTTGAGGTGAAAAGAGGCCAAGGGGCAATGATAGGTATAACCTATCATCTAGTCAGAGCAGTATGGGCCCTACTCTGACAGTAGCAACTCTGGATAGTTTCATTTTACCAGAACCTCAGTGAGCTGAGACCTAGCCTCTCTGCTTCATAGAGAAGCCCCATCATGTGGCGCCATACTAGCCTGTCTATGGAGGAAAAATCTCAGTGGTCACTGTCAATGTGTCCCAGTTTTTCCTCAACTCCTCTGTAGGCTTTTGTAAATCTACTGTTCCTGGATTTCTCACCTCCCAAAGGTGTGTTTTGTTTTCTACGTGTTATTTATTGACAAGCACAATCAACAGCTATTCTGGCTGCTAGGTACAAAGGGATAATTCTTCTCTTGCTATTTGTTATCTTGGGGGAGCAAAGGAAAGAAAATAGTAAAACTCTCCAAAAATAATAGTAATAAATGTAGCTGATGTTGCGTGATCTCTTACTACATCTCAGTTACTAAGTGTTTTATGTCCATTCATTCAGGGCTGCCATGTGTGGTTGTGAAGGACGTGGTTTCTGACCCTATTTAATTGTGTCATATATTGAAAAAAAATTGTGTCGTCACTCTGACAGCCCCATTTGTGACTCGCCACCATGAATTAGAGTGACAAAACCCATCTGCTGAATTCTCCCTGCCCAGGTATTAGGGCGACATGGGCTATTCTGCTGCTAAAAGGAGTGCCCATCTCCACGTGGCCAGGAAAGCTCTAAGGAACCATTCAAAGCTCCCTGGAGCAGAAAGTAGAGATGGTTTCTGCCCTTCGTTAAACTTTGGAGGTCTCAATCCTACAGCCTCCTTAGGCCTTGGGCTGGTATTGTGCAACACTACCTGCAGTGAGGCCAATGCAAGGTTGAGGATCAGGAGCTATTAGTAAAGGTTCAAGGATTGGGGTGATTTACTAGAGAACGTTTGGACAAGCCTGACAAGTTCAACACCTTGGATCTTTGTAGCCCTTGCCTACTGCTCAGCAGTCAAAGGAATGGAGAGTGACTGAAGCCTGTGAGGAAAGTATGTGGTTTTTAACAAAGTATCGAGCTGCTTTGTCTCATTTGAGGGCAAACGAAGATAGGGCAGGCTGCAAACAACAGATATTAGGAGTACTCATTTGTTCACTCCACAAACCTCTACAAGCATCTAGTAGGAGGTGCTGTGCTAAGCATTTAAATGCATTTCTGACAGTTGGCGGGAGTGGGGAGATCAGTAAGGTGATAGACCAGGCCATTCTTTTGAGGTCCCACCCAAATTAACAGTGACCTCACCTACCTCCTTTCCTCTGACGCCCTGAGACCATTAAGGCCCCTCTGTTCTATCATCAGCAGACAGATAGCTAAGTTCGCCTGCCTGAACTACACTTGGCCTTTCTTGTTTATGTGCCTTCTCTCACTCAGCCTCAGCCCCTTCCACCTGCCTGTAGCCCCTTTACTTATGATAATCATACCTATTTTCAAATTGAACTTCACTTGTTCTGGAGCCCCTGCCCCCAACCACTGCAGCCCAAAACGGCCCCTGGCTTCTCTTAACACACTGTGTGGTGACATCCCTGTGGCTCTTATAGCTGGTAGAAACTCTTTACTGGGGATATGTAACAAGATGCTCAGTGACTGCTTTTCTAGACTTTTCTAGAATGACTGCTTTTCTGGAATGATTTCCACCAGAACATTCCATGAAGTTTGACTGAAATACTTAAGGACAATCCACACTCCTAAATACTCTATAAATCCAGAACTAAGGTCATTTATAGATCAGTGTTTCTTTGCAAGGCCATTTTTAAGACAAGAAATAAAGGTTTTAGGACTTCATATGAGTTTTTTGGTTACACATAGATGGGTGAAGACAAAACTCCCTTGGATGGTTGGTTAGGCTCATCTACCGGCTCGGGGCACACACGTTATCTTTACAGCATATGGATTAAACTCATGCCTCAGAAAATTACAAATGACTCACACCTTTTACAAGCTACTCTGGAATGATGCAGGCCCCATATCGTTAAATATGTGTATTCAAGTTGTGCCATACAACTTATTTTATATGTCTGTGTCATTTCTGTCTATGGATCCCATTAGCTCCGTGACAGCATGACCATGGAAAGAGTGGGGACACTAATCTCAGCCATGGGGTATAAACCAAAGTAATGCTCAGGAAAAGAACTCTTGATGGACCCATCCTTATCCAGAATCTCATCTGGGGCCTTAGAGAGTCCACGGGATGACAAGACTTCTTTTACTTTTCTTTGATTATACAGTCACACTTTCCTCCCAAAGGACAATTTATCTGGACCATTTTCTGAGTGTAACACACCATGTGAAATCCTAGGCTTTGGGGGCTAGAGTGGTCTGTTTATTCTCATCTACTGCCTTTTATGGAAACTTCCACCTGGAGAGTGAGATGAATCGATAAAACCTGGAAATATTTTGTAAGTGTCTGGACAACAGAGAGCAATATCAGGGGTCTCTAACTTTCCACCTTTGTTCTGACAGCTCCAAAAGCAAATCTATAATAACAGGGAAAAAGCTGCAACAATTAAACTGCTCACAGAGGCAGGCTAAGCAGAGTTCTTGATATTTCTCTCAACTCTACTCTTGTTTGTTTAGCTCTTGTAGCAAGGAAGACCAGAACCAAGAGAATCCCAGGGTCTCTGATTGCTGAGGGGAGGAGGGCCAGGGACCCACAAAATGTGGATGCACAGAATAAGAATGTTAAAAAGACCCTTGAGTCTCTGGGTGCAAAGAGACATTTAGCATGCCCGGGGATGCTTCCATGACCGTTAAAAGCAGACGTACAGATTGAGGCCTGTTCTCATGAGAATAACACTTATTCTCTTCTATGGGGCTGACTGAGGCGGTAAGAAAAGCACAGGCTTTGGAATCACACAATTTGGGCATCAACTCCACGTGCCCTTGACGCACTATGAGACTGTGGGGAAGCTGCTGAAGTTTCCTCGGCCTTAGTTTTCTCATCTGTAAAATGGAGATAGATGACCTCCGCCTTAACAGGTTATCAGGAAGAGTAAATGAGATAGTGCATATGAGTGTGCCTGGTGCATGACTCAACTGAAAAAAAGAGGGCCTACAATTTTTAAAAAGAGGCATTAACTACACACGCAGGTTTTAAGGAGTAAAGCCTGATGTGAGGACGATGAGTTCAGCCCAAACCCAGCACCACCCCACATCTGTTTTCTGTCTCCGAAGCTAAGATTTTCCTTCACTGCAGTTGTCCCAAGCTGGGCACAACCTGAGAGAGGAACTCAATCTGCTCTGCATGTAGTCGAAAGGAAAACGTTATTTTGTCCGTTTTTATTTTTAATCCCCCACATCCACTCCCCAAGGAAGAGCCCCATCTAGGGAAGGCCTACAAACCACCACCGGGTGAGCAAAGAGTCCAGGCTTTCCCATCTCTTGTTACAGCCATTCTTGTTTTTTTGTGTGTCCTCGTTTTCGTCGCTGGGAATCTATTACCAGAATAGTAAACGGCGGTCTTCAGAGGATCTCTCATGTGGTAAAATATGCTGTGTAGGAAAAATTCTCCCAAGTTGAAGTCATTTAGAAGAAAGCAGCTGCAGATGCTGCTTTGCTGTAATACATGTGCACTCCTGTGCTGAGATTAGTCTTGTAATGTCCGCCACAGAAACATAACGGGGCAGGCCCCTTTCTGTACTCGAGACCTGCTCGAGCCCTAAGCCAGATTTTCTTTATTGGTTAGTAAGCTCTTTTAATGAAATGTACTACTCTTATTATAGAGGACTCAAAATAAGATCTAAATCACAAACCAATAAAAGAAAATTATTGGGCTGGGTATCTAAAGTTAGTACCTAGAGGCTATTCCAGTGTGGTATTTATAAATCTCGAAACAGTTAAGTATAATTGTCTTTCTGGTTTGGGGGACTGAAGCCAACCGCGGTTTCAGTTACAACCGAAGACAAATATTTTAGCACAGAGCTTTGTTCATTCGGCGGGTAGAGAGAAATGGCTTCTCCCCGCCCCCACCCCCCACCCCAACCCTTTCAGAATTGAGAGACCATATTGTGGCAATGAATGTCATATGGGAGCCGCTGAAAAAAGATGCTTCTCTGGTTTCAGGAAGGGAGAATGTGTGTAAGGATATGTGCATAGGTATGTTTGAGATTGGGGCGGGGAGGTGTGTGGCCTGGGTGTGCAGGCGTGAGGCAGGGAGGACAAAAAGGGGAAACACTGGCAGGACAGAAGTTGAGGGTGACATGGGAGTTGAAGATGGGGTGGTCGTCAGATTAACGGAAAAGCCAGATGTGCACTGCTTACCGCACTGCACACAGAGACAGTGCCATTCTGGAAGGATGTGGAAGCTTCCACCAAAAGACCCATTATAACCCCAATTCTACCAAACGCCATAGCTCTCTCTCTGGAGTAACAATGTAGATCATCAAAAACACAGATCCCCATGTAATAAACATAAAAAGCATACCAAAGACCCTCAGTTATGAAGGACCAAAGAACTCATCTGGTTTGATGTCCCTCTCATCACAAAGATCAGGTCAGTACCTTTCCCTTGGCAAATGGACCTGTGGCGACAGAATGCTCAGTACATTTTTAGGCAGCCCATTCTATTCTGGAAATGTCTTCCTTATGCAGGGCTAAAATCTGTTTCTCCTTAATCATTAGCCATCGGCCGTGGTTTTTCCAGTGGAGCAGAAGGTAAAATGGCCCTTTCAGTCCACTAACCCCCCACTCTCTTAACTGCTTGGCAAGGGATAGGCTGTCCTAGTGCTTCCCCATTCTGACCATCTCCTTGGCTGCATTCTTGAGTTGGTTAGTTTTTCCCCTCAAATCTTCATAGCTCCTGACACACTCACTCTCAGACCAACCAGGATGAAACAATCACTACTCAAAATAAATTACACTTCCATCAGCCAGGTTTATGCAACCCGTCTTCAGTGATTATTTGAAACTGAACGCCCAGTGGACTTCATTACATTCCATCCTGTGGGTTTTGTCCTGAAGTTCTAGTTTAGGAAGGTCCTTTTGAATCCTGACCCTTTGAATCCTGCCATAATTTAGAGGTCCTAACCCACATAGCCTCCCCCAAAGATAAAAGAGAAGTCACATTTTCTTCTCTGGAACAGGAAAAGAAATCTCAGACTTTAGGATATGCCCTATGCCCCCAATTAATGCTGTCTCTCTAAGAACCTTGGCCATTCTTCCAAAGAAAAAGGTCATTCCCTACTTGAGGCTCTTAACTTTTGTTGAAATGCAGTCAAGGGAGAGCATCTGCTTATGTGTGGACATCATTTAGTGTCACCGTGGCTGAGGGTCACGGAGGGCTGGAGGTATGGGTGTGTGTGTGTGTGTGTGTGCCCACATGCATGTGTGATGGTGTGTGTACACATACATGCTTGTGTGTCTATTGGAGTGTTTGTGTGAGCCATTATACATTTTTTAACTTGTAGCTATAAAGAGGCACAGAATATAGAAAAATAAATTTAGAGGGGTGAAGAAAAGCAGGCAGGGGACATTCATTTCGGGTTTGTGACATATGTTTCTCCATCCCTTGGGAAGTTGGGAGCCCAGCTCAGGTTGTGGTTCCTTGGCTTCTACAAATGTGCCTCTCTGCCCTTTCTAAGGTGCTTCGCATCCTTCTGCTTTTCACATTTCTTTCCTCATACCTCTCTCCAAGGTTCTACTCCACTGATAGAGAATGAGCCATGGGGCAGACTTTTAGCTGTGACCCTCTCCTGAATGCAGGACTTTATTTCCAGCCATCTGCATTTCATGGTCACCTGGATTTTCTGCCAAGTCTACATGGAAATGAACCATGGCTAGAACCCAACATTACCAATACCACTTTCTCCCGCTGCCAGGCCCTGCCTCCTGAGGCCTCTTCCTGTGAGCTCATCACTATCTTCTGTCACTGAGAAGGAAGCTGACAATCACGTAATCTGTTTTACGTCTACTACGTCTCACAGTAAAATAGTCTCCCCTTCTGTTTCCAGCTCAAGGTTCCTGATCTCCTGGATATCCACAGTTCCTACCCAGACCCCTGCATTCTCTTCATTCCCACTCCAAACAGTGCTTCACAGGCTGCCAGATCAATCTCCCTGAAGCTCAGGTCTGATCCCATCACTCTCTTGCTCTGAAACCTGCTGTAGCTCCCCAGTGCCTACTGAATAATTATAGCTTCATAACTCAAAATTTAAAAAAAAATCCCTCAGTGCCTAACCCACATTTCTGCCTCAGGCCTCCCTGCTGTCTTACACATACCCTGTTTTCCAGCCAAACTGTACTCATCACTGTCCCTCGAACACATCTCCATGCATTCTTGCCCCTTACTTCAATTCTTTTCTCTGACTGCAGCCAGCTCTATTTGGTTCCACCAGCTGAAATCCTACTCATTTTTTCAAAGTGTCTCTCAAACCCACTCTCTTCCTTTTTCTCTTCCTGTCCCATATTTGCCTCCATGGACTGTAATTCTTTCCTGGTAATATACCAGCATTCAGAAGCAGTTGCACATTTGCATTGGAGGTTGCAAGGACAGGGAATGTGCTTCACGCATCCCTGTCTCTCTAACAGTGTCTGCCATGCACAGTCTGAGCACACAACAGGTGCTTAATAAGGGTTTGTGGACAGGGAGCATGCATCTGAGGAATGCGGAGCATGTAACAGGAAAGGGAACCACAGAGAAACCTTCACACCACATCCAAAATGAACCCCGATGTTGAAATACACACACTCTATCTTCTTAAAGAGACCCAAGCTCTTTAGGGAGCACACTGCTGGCCCTGGGGGTGAGCGATGTTGCTGTTTAGTAGCAGCATAGTGGTGGATCTCTGCTTGGCCATCTGTCAAAAGCTGTGGTCAGGAGGAAGGCCTGTCCACTGGGCAACTAATATCCTTCGCTTATCACCATGAGACATGTGACAGAGACAAGATGACAAATGCAGCCAGTTGGTAGAAACTAGAACCTGGGCTCCAGCACAACCCCAAGCCCCTTTTTCTCCACTTAAGGTTTTTTTAGTCTTACAAAGCTAATGACCATCCAGAAAATATGAAAGAAAGAAGGCAGACCAACAAGCTGAGCCAACAGCATTGTCCTAAGGAAGTAAAATAGTAAAGTTTAGGATCCCTGGGAGACCAGAAGGCCCAGGTGAAAACCATTACTTCACCCCTCAAGGCCTCAGTTCCTCCCTTTCCAATCAAAATGGTAACCTCCCGGGGCGTCTGGGTGGTTCAGTCGGTTAAGCGTCCGACTTCGGCTCAGGTCACGATCTCGCGGTATGTGAGTTCAAGCCCCGCGTCGGGCTCTGTGCTGACTGCTCAGAGCCTGGAGCTTGTTTCAGATTCTGTGTCTCCCTCTCTTTCTGACCCTCCCCCGTTCATGCTCTGTCTCTCTCTGTCGCAAAAATAAATAAACGTTAAAAAAAAAAATTAAAAAAAAAAACAAAATGGTAACCTCCTTACCACATATGCCTCCTCAGAGGACCAATTCGGGCAGTGGTTCCACTCTGGCTGCACCATCTGGGAGTTTATAAAGCTTCTAATGTCCAGGTTGTACCCCAAATCAGTGAAACCACAGTTGCTGAGGTGCGACCCAGCCATCGATATTTTTTTTTAAGTTTCTCAAATGAATACAATGTGTGGCCAAGGGTGAAAACCTTATCGTCTCAATTGGCAAAATGTCTATCACGTAATGGCAGCAAACTTTCATAAGCATTAGTGTTATTATTATAGTTGTTGGTGGTGCTGGTGGTGCTGGTGGTAGTCAGATGGGCTTTGCCTTAGACCCAGAATCCGCATGCAAAATGAGCATAATACCACCAAACTCTGTTCAGGATCTGCAATATTTCATTCTCCGAGCTCATCACACACTCCTCTCTCACATCAAACCTCCCATGCTTCAGCTCTCCCACGTTTTTGCTTCACACCCTGTTCTTTGATCACAGGGCTTAATTGCCTGCTTTGTTATGGCCTCTCAGTCTGTAAGCCCCAACACTGGTTTGACTTCCCCATCTACCATTTTAGACCTGGCGACCATTCATTTTAATATCCTCTGAACAGCTCCATGGAATCCTTCGCCTCCTCTGAATTGCTATCCCAAACTCAAGCCATTTTGTACATTTTCTGCTGTTTCTGCCAAGAGCTGCAGAGAAGATCGCAGAGCTGTGTTGACTGGCACCATAACGCCTTCATAATTCCAACCCCAGCTGGCCCTCACCAACACTCACTCACACCCTCATCTCACTCCAGCCAGCTTCCTTACATGTTTACTGTAATGTCTGCCCTGAACCTTTGTCACCATCAGTTCCTAGTCCCAACTGTCCCGGTCCCTCAGATCTTCAAGGAAAACCAAACTGGCAGCTTCGTGAAGAAAGGAGAGCCATCTGACTGCCTCCAGCTTATAATCTTCCTCATCTAGCTTTCCGTTTCAGAGGGACCAGGGCCATTCCTTCTCCTTTTGAAGGCCACATAGTTTTCTCCTGCTTCTCTCTGTTACGCTATCATATAATGACTTCCTCCTAAAGCTTCAAACTCTCCCTCTCAATGGGGTTTCACCTCAGTCTACTGCAGCCAACAAATATGGTGGATTTCTCCACGTTCTAAAAACAGAAAGGAAATCTCTTTTTTGACAAGATTCCCCTGAAATACCCTATTTCTCTCCCTATGTGCACTTGAAAGAGTAATATATGGTTTCAACTTCTCACCTCCCATTAATGCTTCAGACCCCTCAACGCCAGCCTCCACTGGCAACAAGCTACTCAAGCTGCTCTTGCCAAGGTCGTCAACAACTTCCTGAGGGTCAAATGCACCATTGCCTCTTTTCGGACCTCATCTACTTGACTTTCCTGTAGTATCTGACAGTGCTAATCATTGCTTTCTTTCAGATCAGTGCAGCCCAACAAATTCTTATGGCGTGTCAACTCTATGTCAGATCCTGTGCTAGAGGCACTGGGGACATGAAGATGAGCAAAAGAAGAATGGTCCTCGCCTCTCAAAGAGTTCATAGTCTATTCAAGAAAACATATGCATCAACATTTAATTAGGATACACCCTAAATTGCTATCTGGAATTTATTCAACTCTCTTCTCCTTTACTTTTGATAGTACCCACTCCTACTTCCTCAATCTTTGCCCTCAGGCCCTTTCACTGGGTTCTCTCCCTCTGTTTGTCACTTCAGTGTTGACATTTCCAAGGTTCCAGGTTTGGCCCTTCTCTCTTGGTTGCTCTGCCTTCTCTCTCTGGGAAATATCCACTCTCAAGGCCTATACACCATCCATCACCAATGATTTCCAAGTCTGCAACCTCAAACCTGACTTTATCCCTATATAGTCAGGGTATGGTTGTATTTTTTGTTAGATATCTACATATACTGTCAACTCAAATGAACCAGGACCATATTCTTTGCCATCTTCCCCGAGCCTGTTTCTCCTCCTGAGCCCTCAGCTTACTTTATATCCACCTAGTAGTCAACCTCAGAACTCATTACCAGCTCTTCATCCTTGCTCATCCACACCTCCATCCCACCTGACTGGCCTTCAATGGGCTATCTTTGCTGTTACAAATCCACCTCAATCTCTGCCTGGCCCTTGTGACTGCCATCGCTATAGCTGTCCTGTCATCTCAGCCCTATAATCCCAGCCCTTAAAACGGCAACAAGCTGATGACTTAGACCTGTGCCATCCAATATGGTAGCTACTAGCCACATGCCAGTATTTAAATTCAAATTTATTAAATTAAGTAAAAGGGAGAAAAAAAAATCCTCAGTCACACTAGTCACATTTCAAGTGCTCAAGAGCCACATGTATTCAACTCATCCACAAACGTCACCTCTTCTTGGAAACTTTCACAACCACTTGAAGTATATAAACTGAGGAGCTCTTTTGTTTCTAGCCTCATCCTTGTCTCATTGCACGGTAATTGTTTATGGGGGTATCTCATCCACTCACCTGAGCCCCACAAGGATGGCGAGTGCTGAATCCATGCCATCTTTGTGTTCTGGGCTTTTATAGTGCCTGATGCATAGCAGACACTCATTTACTCCTATTTCTTTCTCTAAGAGTTACCTTCATGAGGAGGTCAGCCAGGAAGAAACTATAAGATGCTCATTTCATAATGTGATTCAAAAGCACAAAGGGAAACTCAATCACATGCCCCCTCTTTTCAGGTACTGACTCAAGTGGCTCTCTGAGAATGGGCCCTTCCTTCCTCTACCCACCCTCCCCTTCAAGATCAGGCTCAGTTCTTGTCTTTTAGAACCACAGGGAAACAGTCTGGCAAGAGCCACTGTTGTACCAGCTGATTTAAATTGAAATGTTTTCCCCAGATAAATACGTGCTAAATAATATACCAGCTCTCCAGCCAAAGGGAAGTGACAGGCGCTCTGTAAATAAAGGCACTTAGTTGCTGGTAAAGAGCTGTAAAGTGGTTCTGAGCTGATGTTTGCTGACCAGCAAGAAGCAGCTTCACCTGCTTTATATAATTGTCACTGCAGTCTTGCCTGCTGTATATTAAAACTGCATCTCATAGACCCAACTGTCACATCGGATATACCATCCAGCATGGGGTATGCCACCTTTCTCTGTAATTGTTTTTGACAACCAGCCATCACATCTCAGATCTTTTCAGAAAGCGTCTGGTCCAAAGTCCCTAGGCTGGGTCAGTTCTGACACCATGTGGGCTAGAACAGTGGCACCAAAAGGGAATGTGAATAGAGAAGAGGAAAAAGAGGCTTTGTTAGTCTCAGAGACCAGATAATGCACACTGGCAAGTGTCTGAACCCAAATCTCAACAAAGACTCTACCTCCTCAATGTTAAGGTACATTTTTCATGTTACATGGTATCATGCTAGAAAAACTTTCCATTGAGATGCACGGATATTTTGGCCCCAGAGCACACACGCTTGCCCTGAGTCCACATTTCTGTCCTGCTGAGTTTTGGAGAAATGGTAATGTAGCTCTCAAGACAAAGCCGAGGATGCAGCTTCATAAGGACTGCAGAATAAATAGTGATGAAAAGTGGGTAGCAGTGGCCAGAAATCTATGTTGCTATCCCTCAGGGGAAGTTAGATTTGCTTCCCAACATGCAAAGAGTAACACGAAATCCATTTTGTACCCTGTAATTCCAATCTACTTGGAGCGTGGTCGTGACAAATACCTAGATGAAGGGTAATTAAAATATCTGAGGCCGATGAGCATTCCAGCTGGTCAAACAGTTCTCAAGGAGGGACAGTGACAGGGAACCCTAGTTTGTCCCTCCAGCCCCATGGGCTGGGACAAACCCAAGGAGTGGGCTGTGTGATGAGCAGCCCAAGATGAATACAGAGCACTTGCCCGTCAGAGAGAAAGTCACTTCCTGTGCTGATGGCCACCGCTGGACTTTTGGAAGGTCAGAGTGTCCCCAGAGGAGGGTGTTAGAAACCAAGGACAAGAGAAGGGCAGACAGAATAAGAAAACAAGGGGAAATATGGGCTCAGTGTGCCGGTAGCTTTGGCAGTCTCTCACTGAGAGCAGAACGAAGTGCTTGCTGGCTGCTGGGGGGCATGGGCTCCACACCACTGCTGACCTAGAGTCTGAAAATTGCCACTGGCCATGGGGTACATCCTTGGCCTCCTTTGGTGTGCATGTGTGTGTGTCTGGGGGGTGGGTGTACTAAAGAAGGAGTGCCCTTCTCTTCTGTGTGCAGGAAAAATATGCTCCCGTTCCCTTTCTTCCTTATCTCCCGCCAAAGCCTATTTTCCTTGCTTATGCCTGTCCTAAAACAGTAAAGAAGGCTTTTGAGAATCAGGTATGTGCGGAGGGGAGGGGAAGCCTTTTTATCAGCGTGGCCATCATACAGGATCTGAGAGGCTGGGGTCAGGTTTATGAGAGCTGGAAGGAACACCCATGTCAGACACACACGTAACTCAATCAGGCATTGAGATTCTGATCTATGGACCTTGACAATCACAATTATTGAATTGGGAGAAAACAGACATGCTGGGGAAAGGGAGCATTTTCCGGCCCCTCCTGCTCAGTTCCATCTGCCCCCCACCCCCCGCCCGAAGGGAGCGCTTCTCCTGCTTCCACTTCTTTCCATTCCCCTTGCTAGCTCCCGCCAGGAGAAGAGGAGCGTCTAATCGGGTTGGTCAGCGTGTTCACTGGACCGGGCTTTGTTAGCGTGCAGAATATTGTGCCTTAAAGCAGTGCACACGAGTCACCTGGGGACCCTGTTAGAATGCAGATTCTGACCCAGGAGGTTTGGGGTGGGCGTGAGATTCTGCATTTCTAACAAGCTCCCCAGGGGACGCCCGTGCTTGGACGGAGTTGGGAGGACACATGAGGAAGAACAACTACTTAAAGGCAGGAACCAAATGGTGGCTTGCCTCTTCCACCTCCCAGAAGGCCAACTTACTGTCTCCTCATATCCTCTGTCACCTGTGCTCCCTGAGCAGGCAGGACAGAAGGCAGTCTCTGGCTCTCCAGTATACAGCTGGGTAGGTAAGACTCTCTTTTAGAGCCTTGGCATGTTGCTATGACCTGAGGCCCAGCTGATCAAGTGGATACCAAGATTTAGATTTGGGGGAGAGGCAGAGGATGGCAGAGTGGAGAGGTGAAAACCAGGCTTCAGACCATAGCAGTCAGGGTTGCGTCAAAATAGAAGCCACTCTATTCCAAGTATAAAGAAAATTAGATGTGGATGCCACCATCGGAAGGGCTGTAGGAACAAAAGTCAAAGAGGCCACCACAAGCCATTGCACTCGCAACACCAAGTTGCAAGCCCCACAGGAGGTACTGCAGATCTCCAGGCAGCTCGAAGAAGGCCACACCACGCCCCTCAGTTCCTAGCAGCAAAGCCAGTGATTCTCAGAAAGCTCCTTTAAAAGCTGCTTTGAACCTCGCATCTGCTCAGGGTCTGGCTGCCGCTGCCTCCAAAGAATCAAGGTCTCTTTGTCTCTTCCAAATTCCAGTTCTCGTCCCAGTGCCCGGCTCTCATTGGCAGACTCCAGCCCAGAACTGTGCAGGGCAGAGGATTCTAGGAACTGCCGTTCCCAGCTTTGCTGCACTGTTGAGCAGATGTTGGAAGGAGGTGGTGCTGGTGCTGAGCTGACAAAAGATCCAGCAGCACATGTCTGGGCTGCAAGATGGGGCTGAACTTTATCCCGTCAATAAGGTCGCGCTTCACATCCCAGCAGCTAGAGTTCTCACGGCTGTGCTCCCTCCACCTTTGGTCATGGAATGATGGGATTCAGGCCCCCACCACGCACCCAATGTCACCCATCCAGCAGACCACTTATGACAACGATCCTGCAGTTCATGGCAAGCCTGCGCAGAAGCAGTCCTGCCAAGGCTCAGATTAGTCAGGCTGTTTGTTACAAGGTTTTGCTGTGCTGCCTCTCTGAGACTTCTAGATGACATCTTTACTAGCAGCTATCTGCCCAGGATCCCAGAGAAAATGACAGGGAAGATGGGGGCAGAGCAGAGAAGGTGGATGTACATCATTTCACTCTGGCATGCCTGCTGTAGAGAACGTGTGGGCTGACGAGCATCACCTCTTGCTAAATGACTTTTTGTGTCCCTATAGTCCCCGCTGTCCGGGGGTCACCATCCGTAGGTCAGCGGATAACAAAGTAAAGCTTAACACCCCCATGCAGCTATAACAATGGCAACGCTTAACATAGGTCAATGGCAAAAATATATACTGCAGAGAAACATTAGGAATTGTTCAGCCAGCATCTTTTCAGTGCCTGACATTTAGCTGGTGACCCGGGTCACAGAGCCACTGTTTGGGAAGACTGAGGGCAGTGGCAATTGAAAGGCTGCTTTCCTCTCTGGGAAGGCAGGCTATTCGGAGTGTGGGTGTTCAGGTGTTCTCAAGCCTGCTTCCCGAGATGGTAAGAAGACGCGGCAGATGCCCCTTTGAAAGCCATCACCCGGACCACAGGTTTTACTGCCAGCAGGCTGGTGTGAGCCTCTTTGAATTACTGAGTGAAGGATATCCCTCTTGCCAGCCCCTGTCCCCTGTAGGCACAGCAGAGAAGTATTACAGGCTGTCCTTACCTTGGGAATTAGCCTGCAAGACCCCGATGCTGTCATCAAACTGCATAGATTTGATGTTGAGTGACGCCAAGATGCATTCCTTGTCCTGCAGCGAAGTATCATCAATATTATTCTGATTGGCTGACAGGATAACGCACATGTCACAGAGGTTGATGTTGACGGCCCTTAAATCAGCCCGACTTAATGGCGTACCCTTTGGCATCGAGGAAAGGAAAAAAAAAAAAAAAAAAAGAAAAAGCAAAAGTGAGACCGAGGGACGAGAGGGAAAGAGGGGGAAAAAAAATAAAAACAAATTAAAGATGGAGCCAGAGCTTTGGGAAATTATTTAACAAGTATCTTTTTTATGCCTTGACATTAAGCTGGCCTAACTACATTCAAGGGAATAGGAGCTGTGTGCTAATCTAAAGGGTAGTCGGTGCTGATGGCGGCATTTCAGGCTTGCTCTCCACACTCAATCAAGCCGTTGCTAACAAACGAGGGAGAGGAATAATGCCAGGGTTCTACATCTCCTTCCTGCCTGGAAATTGTCTTGATTTAAGAAACTGTCCTGTGGCAACCTCTGGCTTTCAGAATGTAACGAGGGGGTGGGTTTCAAATGCCTGTTTATTTAATAGCAGGTCACTTCTGTCTCGGGCAAAAACAGCAGCTCTGACTAGAATTTCCAATGCAGCCAAGGGGAAATAGCCAGTGAGCATGGTATGATGAGGTGGGACTGATAGCACTGCTCAACCTGGAGGACGTGAGAGGGATGGAATTAATGTGCATCTTGTAAAGGGGAGGGGGGAAGAACTTAAGCTTCAAGTCATATAATTTTATTGTAAATTTTCAGCAAGAGAAAAAAAAGCACAAGAAAATCGCCTAATTGACCAACAACAGAGTGATGGTTGAATACACCACTGGACATACATACAAGGAAAGTCTATGCAGCAGGTAAAGAGACCAAAACAGCTCTCCATGTAGGTGTAGCCTGGGCAGGATCTCTAAAATAGTGGGATAAGTGCAAAACAAAAACACAAAAAAACAAGTCCTAGATCATTTAAAAAGTATTATTTCATTTATGTAAAAAGAAACCCACAAAATAAAGCTATATATTTATGAATGCACTCGTAAATGCATGTACATTTGGAGAGAAATTTCAGGAAAAATATACACTAAACTAATAACAGTAATTACCTCTAGGGAGGAGAATAAGATTGGGGGTAAAGGGAAAAGTTTGTTTTTGACTTTACATACTTCTGTCTTGTTTGAATATTTTATAACAAGAACGTATTTGTATATTACCGGTGTAATTAAAAATAAATAAGCCAGTAAACAGATTTTTTAAAGTCCCGTAAGAACGAAAAAGCAGTGGGGGAAAAAAAACCCAGAACAAGGAGGTAATGACAGAGAGGAAGAGAAGGCAAGCACAGGTAGCAAAGAAGGGTTAAGTGTCAGAGGGGAGAGGCATGACCTCCACACGCTCTGTGCCCTCAGGAGGGATCAGAGAAGAACTAATCAGGCCATCCATGTCAGGGCTCCCCAGGGACCATGTGGCATCATTTTGGAGTTCACATACTTGGTCCTTCAGCCTGGACCCAGCTTCTGCTCTGCCTACGTGAAGATTTGAGTTGCCTTCAACTCACTGACCGTGTAGGGAGAGGGTTTGCCAACCCCCATATATCCCCGGATGCCTTCCTCCCATTCTCCTTCCTGGAGAAGGGGCTTTGGGATGATGGAATTTGGCCGCTCAGATTGAGACCATCAACCCCCTTTGATGCCTCAGTGAGAGACATGATTCTGCTCTCAGGCCCCAAAATACTGCTGCAAAGTGGCATTATGGAGCAAGAGGCATTTAGTGCTTCGGGGCTGGGAAGCTACTAATTCCAGCCTCTGGAGCAGTATCTTCTGAGAGAAGAATCCCTCTTTTCCAGGGATCACTTGGTACAAAGTAAGTCTGACCAACTTCCTGAATCATTTCGCCCGCGCATAAGCCTCAATTGCCTACATTCATATTCTTTTAATTTTCACCTTGTAGGGAATCCAGCAGTAATTGTGATATAAGACAATCCCCGCATAGTTGTATACACACGATTTCAAAACTCAAGAAATACTGATGACATATATAGAAACACCATGTTTCTCTGGACTGACTCCATACGTGGGGCACTGTTTAAACAATGAAATATGTGAAGACATAGAGGAAGGCCCATTTGTACAATATGCTGTGCTTGAGTGTGTTAAATTTCGGAGGGTTTAAAAAGGACCAGCAAATATGAGAGCTCATTCATATGTAGGCCAACAGGTGAGTGCATGTATACAAGAGCACACAGGAGACACACACATATACACACACAGAATGCACACACACACACACCAAACATTACCTATACACCCAACACCCATACATACAGAATGCACACTCGTGTGCTTGTGTGCACATGCACATACACATACACATGTGCGTGCACACACACACAGCCCAGCAAAATAATAAGCTCTTTACAAAACACTTTTAGACCTAGTCCATGTGTTCCAAGGGACCATGTGTAAAAGCACATGTACAAAAATAATTGTGGAAATACATAATCAAATCTAACATGACTGAAATTAGCAAGGTATATATCTGCTTATGCTCTTCTATGTGTATGACTATTTGTTTTTCTTCAGGCGATTATTTTTAACTACATGTGTTTACTAAATCAGCTTACTAGTTTCCTAAATCTAGAATTGTTTAAAAGTTTATGAAAAATATATTGATTAATGATCAGGAAATAATTACGTGCCTCCTAGATCATGTATCCTGCATCTTTACACTAAATTGTCGAGTCTCAAACTGTTCCTTTTAGATTTGGGCCCTAGCATATTTTTCAATCAAGAATATCACATGCACATATGTGTGCGTACACATACAAGCCTATGAAAATATTGCTGGCTTCTACATGAATGGGAGGCAGGGAGTGGCCAGAGGAAGGGCCTGGCCTTCCATACAACAGAAATAAAGAAAGAACTCTGTTAAATCCACTTAGTTAAAAACAGAAAGCAATATGACCAAGATTCACAGAAGCATTAATAATATCATAAATAAAATGCTAAAAATAGTTCCATAAGTAAATTCTGCTATGAGCATCATAATATCTCAAAGCACTAGGTTTGGGTAGGCAAGACAGAGAGAGAGTGTATAGACATCGATATGGTTAATACATTTGGTATCAGCTAAACTTCATGCTTGATGAGCAGCTGAACTTGGCTGCAAATTCCTTTTAATAAGGTCTCCCAGGGTTTAGATATTCCTAGACAGAGCATAAGGGAAGGGCTGAGTCCTCAGGCCCATAACCGGATGAAGAAGCAGAGGCATGATCAAAGCTACAGCTATTATATCCATCTGGGATTTTCTTTTGTGAATGAAAAGAAGGAAAAAGCATCGATAATGTGACCTTGGACTTACAGGCAATATGGACACTTTGGGGAAGTTATGAAGCGTCTCCCATTCCCGCTTGAGGTACTCAATGGAGCCCACAAACACGATGTGCTTGAGCTCGTGGTAATGAAAGTTGCTGGCACGGAGTGGCATCACCAGGTTCCGGAGGCCAATCAGGGCTGAGCTGACATCACCAAAGATGCAGACCACGACGTGGCCGCTTAGGACGGTCATGGCGGCTTCACTTCGAGTCTGCAACATGGAAAAGCGCACCAGCATTGGAGAAAAGACCTCACAGTGTTTTGGTAAGTATTTAAAAAAACACTTTCATAAAGATAGACATTTGCTGAGTGCTTACTCTGTGTTATTATTTTTATTTCATCAATGTTATGTGTATGCCACATAAACTTACAATTTGAGTATGTGTGTGTGCATTATACTGGGGTCACAAATATATGTAAACATATACCCACATATAACCTGACCTTCTTTGTCACAAGATTTAAGAAAGTTATACCTTCATACATATGAGCAGGTGGTCTTTCCTGATGATATTTAGGTGGGGGGAAATATGAGAGAATAGTAATATTTATGTTGTTTAAAAAGAGAAGTCTTAGTTCACATGAAATTTTTGATAAAAGGAGTTGTCTTTGCTGTCTCTCTTGCTGAAATGATATTAAATTGGTCAGATCCTATGCTAGTCTCAGCTTGAGAAGTTTCAGTTTTGAGTTCCAGACTCATCAAAGGGATTTCACACTACGTTATCACATCAACAGGTAGAACATCACATCCTCAGCCAGGGGCTGGCAAATTATGGTTCATAGGCTAAATCTGGTCTACAACCTGCTTTGGTATGGCCATGGCTGGTGAGCCAAGATTGGTTTTTACATTTTAAAATGGTTGCAAAAAAAATAAAAATGAAGATTTCATAATATGGGACAATTATATAAAATTTAAATTCCAACAAAATCTTATTGCAACTCAGCCAATCTTACTCATTTAGGTATTGTCTATGGCTGCTTTTACATTGCAATGGCAGAGCTGATTAGCTGTGACATAGAGCGTATGGCCAGCAAGACCTAAATTATTTATTATATGATCCTTTGCAGAAAGAGTTTGCTGACCCCTGTCTACTGCTGCCTTGCGTTTTCCAGGGACTGCCTGGAGTGGCCCACCTGTGAAAGTCATCAGACTATTACTTTAGTCATAAGACTATTCCCAAATAACAATTAAAAGGATCTAGAGAAAGGTCAGCCAGAGAAACAAGCCCATGTCTTCTCCCAACCCTAGGTTTGGATCTACAAAGGAGACAAATAAACGAATAAAATCGCTCCAGTGAGAGGAGGACCCCAGCTTCCCACAAAAATGGTTAGCCACTGCTGCCCCTTTGCCCACTGTGTTAGTGAAGAGAATAACGCAGGAGGCCAGTTAGTGGGCCTTTCTCTGCTTCTCCTTCTGGTCCAATGCCTCCTATTCTTGCCTTGCTTGCTCCCTCTCCACTCACTGCATGCCTGGATGGTCCCATGTGGCTCACAATGCTTTGGGGGAGGCATATTAATGTTCACTGCACATATCAAACTCTGCTTGATTTAATCCCTAGAATTGACCAGTGTATTGATTGTTTAAATGCCAATATTGCAATTCACGACAATGTCAGGGTTATTACAGTAACCCCCAGGGAGAAGAAGAAGCTAGCTTTCACTCCCTGATCGTTACAATAAAGCAGGGGCTGTCACCATTATCGGTTTCCCTCTGTGATAATACAGTTATACCTAAGACAGGGGCTGTAAGAAATGTCTTATAAATGGTGACCATGAAGGACCCACTGGGAAGTCACATCCCACATCACCGCTTCATGGACAAGACCTGGAGTTAGTTATCTTGGCTGCTTGGAAGTGTGAGTGCCTGGGTACCACCAACAGAGCATCAGTGAGTCTGTAACATGCTGTGATGGGGTTTCTAATTACTTTTAATTGGTCGGGTCACCTGGGAGTCTAGCTCTCTTCAGTGAGCCTCAGGAATACAACCTGGGTTCAGAGTGGGGGCTGGAAATCTGGGGAGTTGAGGAAGTCACTGGGAGGTGAGGAAGGCACCATCTAGCAAAGTGGCTGACCACAGGAGCTTAGCTCTGGGGACCAAAATACCAATCTTTAGATTGGCCACAGTAACATGACCCACAGAATCTTGTCAAGACCCCAGTTCCTGGAGAGTCTGATTTTGCCAGATTTAAGACCCAGTACAGCAACTCACATGCACATCTTGTGCTTCTGACACATCCTTGAAGGCTTAACCCAGTCTGGGCCTTCATCGCCTTAACCCCTTCAAAGCACAATCTGCGTGCACCCAATAAGACTTCTCTGGCCACTTAGATACATCCTAGTCCTTCTCCCCTAGATTTGAATCTTGTGCCTCATAACACAGCTTTAAATATATTGTTCCATGGTTACATTTTACATCTTCTAATTAAATGATCATTTCCTCAAGATTGAGGCCATTTCATATTTTCTAACCCCCAGAGCAGTTAGTGTCCTGCATCCAGGGGGTACATGCAACCCCAAAGCATCTTCACACAGCTGGCTCTTCTGAGTATGCTCATCTCTGCTCCAGTGTGACTTTGGAAAGGGCTTCTTGGACCACACTAACTAGCACCTCCCAGTCCCTTTCTAGCCCATGGCCCTGCTCGATTGTCTTCATAGCACTGTAGCAGTATCTGAAATGTTTTTCTATACTCATCATCTACCTGGAGATCTTCTCTTTGCCCCACTAGAACATCAGCTAGTCAGGGACTGTACCCCCAGCAACAAGAGCAGTGCCTAGCACATAAATGGCCTGTTAAAAATGTTTTGTTAAATGATGTTATTTTTCAGATGACAGGTAGTAGTAACTCACTTCCCTAAACTCTTTCATGCCAGAAGGGAACTCAGTTTGGATGTCAACTAGCCATACGCTCTTCAGGAATATAGGCAAGCCATTAAGACGCCGGATTCCAGATAGAGCACCAAGCCCTTTTACCTGCCACAGATGGGTAGTGCCACTCTGAGTTTGGTTCACCAGGGCAAAAGTGCAGTGAATACAACAGGATGTAAATACACAGAGCACCTTTGTGATTAGAACCATTTGCGCTCCTGGTAAATTGGACAATTGCTGTTTGTTGAGAATTCTGACTTTCTGTGCTTTTGTCTGTGACTTTCACACCTCCAAGACAGTCTCTAGCACAACCCTGTATTGGCTCTTAATTGCTTGATTATAATTAAACTGAGAAAACACACACATACACACATTCCAGTAAAATGCAGGGAAGTGGATTAGAGTACAAAGCCATTCTGAGGGACTCCTTTTCTAAGAAGGGTGGCCATGACATCAGAAATGATAGGATTTTCCCCGCTGACATAAAGAAGCAGGGCACAGTGATCTGCAATGAGAAGGCGAAAAAGAGAAAGAACCCTTCCACCTGACCTTCCTATTAATCCATTTTTCATGGATTAGCAAGACAATGAACTGTAGGGAAGCTGGTGTGGGCATTCAAACCTAAAGCTGTTAACAAGACAAGTCTGGAGAGTAGATGGATTGTTCTCTAGGCTGACATTCTTAGGACAGACCAGAAAAAACCCACTGCTGCTGCCGAGATGACACAACCACAAAACGGGGCTCTGAGCTCCCACCTCCCCGAGATAGACCCATGCATGGGTCATCGTTGTCATCATCGCCAAATGCATTTTGCATCATGCGTTAGGCAGGATCCCAAATACGCAAGGCTATTACCTAGAAGAATGCAAGATGTTGTTATAAACAAATGACATTGTTTACTATATTGGTAGCAGTCACATTTCCTCATGGCATTTCATAATAATAATGATAATAATAGTAAGTAACTATTGAGTCCCATGTGGGTTTTACTCTTCAGTACAACCCTAGGGGTTAGGGTCAATCTCATCTCACCTTCTTAGATATAAGAGAACTAAGGTGTAAAGAAGCCAAGCAGAGCCACATTCGTAGGGATGACTGTACTTACTGCCTCCCATGATGCCTTTCACACAGCATATGACCATCCCCTATCATGATGAGCCAATAAATATTCAGAGATTTAGAATTCCATCCTTGGTTCATATTCTGATGAGGGTTCTAGTTGTTTCGATGTGTCCCTAATTTTATTTATCAAAAATAATTAGGACCAGGGACTGTATCTTCCCAACATCCAGTTAGGGAAACCCATTCCTGGCAAATGTAGTTTGGGACAGAAGTGAACGGCATGGATTCTGTGGCCCGTCACTCACCAGGATGACTTTCTCTATCTCCTTGGGTGCACACCAGTGAAACATGCCAGTAGAATCATACTTCTTCACGTTAGAGTCCATGTTGTCAATCTGATCATTGCCAGGAATTAACAAGGGGTCATGCCTGGGGAGAAAAGGACAAGAAAACCTAAGTGGAAAATGTAATAAATTATAAATGGAAAGTGCCCCCTGAGTTAGATCTCAGAGGAGTTGAAAGATGCACAGGAAGTGGCTGTCACTGAAGGCCATTCTTTTGCTTACAGAACCCATTCTTTGAAAGACAACTACCCCAACTGCCATCGCCACTTGGAAATGCAGGTGACCTTTATCAGCTAATAATTCTACCTTCCCCTCCTGTTCCTATTTCTCTAAAATGGCCTTCACGTCATTCTGTGGATTTAGCCTCCTTTTCATGGATATCCCTCCCTCCTATTCTCATTTTACCAGCTATCCAATCTCCCCAGTGACCGCACGCATGCACGCACACACACACACACACACACACACACACGCACACGCACATGCACGCACTCACACCAAAGGGTTGTTATTAGCATTGGCAATGAAGAGGAAGGAATAGGAATAGAGCCTCATGCTAACTGACTGGCATGAGGATGGAAAGCCAATTACTTGCTCTTTCTGACTACAACTTCTGACGTGATGCTCTTCGCAGTAAAAGCTTTAACAGGCTGCACTTTAAATATTTTAGCAATTTGCCCAATCAGATTTTGCTCTCCCCGGCTGAAGCCCTTTAAAGATTCAGCAGCATGTCACTTCAGAGCAGATTGACTACCAAATGCCCACATCTGGAATACATGATTTCAATACCAAACAACACCCTCTCTCCTTGCCGTGACAACTGTATTTGCACTAACGGTCCAATGACGGTCTCCCCACCCCCACTTCGCCTCCCTGTTGCAGCATTCCTTGGATGGGAGCTCACGCTCAGGTGCATCTTAATAAACTTGTCTTGAATTCGCTCTCTTGCCTTGTTTACTGGTGGAAAGGGAAGATGCTGCTCTAGAGACTTCCCCTCCAGTGGGTTGGCAGATCTTCGCCAACAACCTTAGGAATTATAATAAAATCAGGCAGGTCTAACAGGCTTACAGCATAAGAAATATACTCCTACAGCTAGGACTATGTCCATTGTCAGGTTCCATCTGTGATAGTGATTTCATATTCCCATTTGAGGGGAGGTCATTTGGGTTTCTACAACATTGACTGCATATAATTGGGACAATGTTCCAGGAATACCTAGCTCTCATTGCAGGGGAACTATCTTCCCTAAATAACACTGCCGATTTAAGACAGAAAATATAAATAGGTTCAAATTCCAAAAACTTACTATAAAGTGATTTTACCTTTTAAGTTATCTATTTCAAGCATCAAAGGGTAATCTTTATTGAGTTTTCAGTATTTCTCCCTCTGAAATTTCTCTGATGCTTCTCACTTATATATCCACTACACAGAGTGGGACAGGAATGGTCCACATACCTAGAATTAATCTTTCAAGATATCTATTGTGATTCCCCTCCCTTCAATATTCCTTCCACCCCCACTCAAGATGGGAAAATTCTCGCTGCATTTATTTATTCCTGAGAATTTGCTTTTAGGCTATACCAAATGACAAATACCCTGTGAGGCAATCCTGCAAAGTTACCTTCAACAAACATGCTGGATTACTATAGGAACTGTCATATCTAATCTTCAAAGGGGAAAAACACTCCACCTTGGAATAGCGTCTCAGTAGCTAAGCTGTTGGGAGGTCTTAAGGTGTTGTAAACTACCAGGCCACCTTTCAAATACTGAACTCGGTCAAAACTGCTAAAATAAAATGGCAGTTTCTTTTAAGAACTGGTCACAGATCAGGGAAAGAGCAACTTTTGATTTTTTTTATCCTTGAAGAATCTTCAATAGTTGTTGTAGATACCATCTGGGATAGGTAGGTGGATAGAAATCACCAAGAGAAGAGATTTAAGAAAATGAACAGAATGAACTCTTCCCAGCCCTAGAAGAACATATTTTGCAAGAGGATCTTAATAAATTTACCTCAGAGAAATAGAGCCAGGTTCAAATTCTCTTGCCCAGTTTATTGGTTAGAGAGGAAGTATTATCTCAAGAAGGTCTGAGTACTGCCCCTAATGCATTCAGGATTTAAAAGACAGCCAGGAGAATATTTACATAAAATCTGCAAGCAAGCAAATGATATAGCAAGCTGGCCAAAATTCCTTCTAGAAAATATGTGTCTTGGGTGGAAGAACATACATTTGGGTTCCCTACCTTTTTGGGAAAGAATCATTCTTTGGTCACAAAGGCCTCCAACTTTCATCTTAGAAAAGTAAATAAACAAGGCTGATGATCAGTCGTCCCTCAATAAGAAGAAAAAAGACAGCCTTTTGTTTTCTTTTTATTTTTTCTTAACATTTATTCATTTTTGAGAGTGAGAGTGACAGAGCATGAGTGGGGGAGGGGCAGAGAGAGAGGGAGACACAGAATCCAAAGCACGTTCCAGGCTCTGAGGTGTCAGCACAGAGCCTGACACGGGGCTCGAACTCTCGGGCTGTGAGATCATGACTTGAGCTGAAGTCGAACACTTAACCTACTGAGCCAACCAGGCGCCCCAAAAAGATAGTTTTTTAATGTCAATCCTCATTAAACTGGGGCTGGGGTTTGGAGGAAGCAGGTATAATTTCTTTTCAAAAAAAAAATCCTATTTATTCTTGAAATAGAGTTGATATACAATTTTATATTAGTTTCAGGTGCAGTTTGACACTAGGGTTGTGAATCATGATTGGCACTGGAATATCTAGAAGCATCAGAGAAGTCTCAGTGGTATGCCTTGTTGCAGTAGGTACTCCCTACACACCTCTCACCCTGGCCTGGACAACTTAAATGTATAATCCAAGATATTCCTCAAAAAGTTTTATCTGAAGAACATTAAAAATCTCCTCAAACAAAGATATTTTCCTTTCTGACCAGCAGGGTACCTGGAATTCAAACTTTGATTTCTTAAATCGTCAAACAGCCAATAAACATAAATTTTCTATTTTGATTCATGAATGGGAGATATCCTAATGATGAAGACACAGTCCCTAGTCAAAAGGAGGGTCATAATACAGCAAGAAAGAGAAAATGTCAATCAATAGTTGTGATACACCGTGATGAGTGTCATATCATGCAAGGTGGTATGATAATACCAAGAAAGAAACTGTTAATTGCCTGGTATTTGAGAAACATTAAGGAAGGCTTCCCAGAGAAGGTAACATTTTATCTGAGCCCTGAAAGGTGAGGAGCAATCTAAGCATATTTTAGTGTTGATCCACTAGCAGCCATTAGAACCTGCTCAGAGAACTGAGGCCCAAATGAGCCCACACATGGCACCCCCAACCACGGTTGAAGATGTTGGCTGTGGTATTGGCCCAACCTGAGGTATAGAAGACTCAGGCCAGGCACATTAGCTGTCTTTTTTTTTAATTTTTTTAAAATGTTTTATTTATTCTTGAGAGAGAGAGAGACAGAGATGAGCGGGTGAGGGGCACAGTGAGAGAGGGACACAGAATCCGAAGCAGGCTCCAGGCTCCGAGCTGTCAGCCCAGAGCCCAACGTGGGGCTCAAACTCACAAGCTGTGAGATCATGACCTGAGCCGAAGCTGGATGCCCAACTGGCTGAGTCACCCAGGCGCCCCATACAGTAGCTGTCTTCTGATGTGCAACGGTGGTCATCGAATGGAAGATGGAATCCACTGATTGTGTACAACTGATTCAGAACAGGCGACGAACCATGTGTGGAATTTCAATAGAACAAAAATCAAGTTTCCAAACACAAAGAATGTTATAAAAATGGAAGGTTTAAAAAAAAATGATATGAGTTGTGTCCCAAGGCAGTGGATTTCTCATCACTTGAGACATTCCAGAAAAGCTGGGATATAGAGATTTCATTCAAAACATTGGGTGAACCTAGAAGACTCTCAAGGTTTGAAGCATTGTTCTCTCACTGAGGAAGACAAGGCTAGGATTCTGAAATACTTGGCCACTGCTGGACATCAAAAAGCCAGAAGGCACTAAATAACTGAAGAAAGGTTGTTGTTGGAGCAAAGATGAGAGATAGGAAGAATTAAGACTGATCACTCTAGAGTTCCATGAAGGACCATAACTGTTTTTCCATCTGGGAGGAATATGATTCATTCCAGCAACACGAGCATCCATAACCACTTTGAGCCAGACAGGATAAATTTCTTTACCATGTCTGTTCCTGTAGTAACTTCAAGGGGCTTAGGTTGACTTGAACTCCTGAGAGGTCTCTGACATAGGTGAACAGTGAAGAGCCAGTTGGCTACAGGAACATGTGCTGCTAAACTGAGATTGATGGAGCTTACATAAACAAAAGAAAGTTCAAGCATTTGCCACTGAGCACAACAACCAACATTGCCATGGTCAGAGGAGGCCCAGGAGAAGACCTGGCAGTTTGTTGTACACAGAAAGGAAGACCACCAGAAACCTCTCTGAACAAAGCATCCCAGCATCACTGATTCACAAAATGATTAAGAGAACCCATTCAAATGTCCTCAGACAATTCCTCAATAACCACTTAGTTGGAATCAAGGGCAATACTAGATATTGTCTTTCCTATCTTAATTATTTATACATTTCCCCAACTCACAAAGTAATCTCGACTCCCATAAAATGCACCATAATTTATTCAAGGCTCATTTGTCATTTATCACTGAGCCATGTACATGCGTTATTTTAGGATAACAGGAATGCCATGAGGTGAGGTCTATCTGCTGCAGAGTTGTTAAATGGGCATAATTTTGTCCCCCACAAGGTCTGTACACTGAGTTTACAAAGCCTGTAAACTCTCAGTACCTCAGGATGTCACTATATTGTACAATATGGCCTTTAAATAAGTAATTAAACTAAAGTGAGGTCATTAAGATGGGCCCTAGTTGAATATGGCTGCTTAATTTATAAGAAGAGGAGATTTAGACATGGACATGTGCAGAGGGAAGACATGTGACATGTGAAGATAGTGGTATAAGTCAGGCATCTAGAAACCAAGGAGAGAGACCTGGAACAGAGTCTTCCTTCTCCTACTCAGAAGGAACCAACCCTACTGACACCTTGATCTTGCACTTTCAAAATCCAGAACTATGAGAAAATCAATTTCTGTTGCTTAAGACCACAATAGTAAATATCTTACTTAAGACCACAATAGTAAATGGCAGAGCCTTAGGAAACTCATACAAGAGTCCACCTTGAAAAAGGAGCATGAAGTATCAGATATCAGTCCCTAGAAGGAACCCCAGCTGCCCTTCTTGTGTTTCAGTCTGACCTGTTCACTTCATGGAGAAAAGCATCCTGCCACCAGTTTAGGAATACATGGAATTATACCAGAAATGCACAATATCTTATTCAAAGAGTTTGGGCCATGTCCCTTCCCTCCTCAGCACCACCTCACCCCAACACATGTATATAATTAGATCTAAGAGGGAACTTCTCTCTAGTCTTTAACTTGTATCCACATTTTTGGATCAATACCTATGACAACCCAGCTCAAAAGAAAAAGGAAGCCTGTGCACCAGCTAGTTAATGCATTCATCTGAACCAAGAGTCGTTCTCCAAAGGGTACATTTTGGGGGTGGATCACTGAGGGCAGGAAACCCCTATTTCCTTAGTGATGATATGGCACAGTGGCTCCACATCTTGGCTTATCTACCACTTGTTACATTGTGCTTTGCCTCAATGTCTTCATCTGTAAAATGAGTGTTAATCACCATCATGACTTAATGGACTCCATTTGAGGACTCCATGAGTAAAGTCCTGTCATGCACTTAGCATAGAACCTGACACAGAGCTTTCCTTCAAGAAGTGTTAACTACCACTATTATTATCATTCTTTATACTCTGCTAACAACCCACCCATTTATTTGTAGCTCTTCTGAAAGGAGACAGTAAAGGTAGAGCACTTCAATAATACAAATGCAGAGTTACTACAATTATTTCTACTACTGTTGCTACTATGAGTGGCTAGCCACTGTGAGTTGAATTGTTACAAATGTTGCAGGGCTGAAATTTTTACCTACCTTTTATGATTTACTCATCAAGGTAACACTTGCATGTAATTTCTGCTGTGACTACACATTTGTGTGCCTGGGAAAGAGACTGGATAAGTAACATGGCTAATGTGGCTCAGCCAGAGAGAGGAGAGGCAAGGTTTGAACAGACAGGTCTTGACCGGAAGCCAATGCCACTTGGCCCCGTTCCACCCCCTCCCACTTACAGGAGGCACCTGGATCTTGTTCCTTCTCCATTGCAGAACCCTGAACTACAGTGCCTGAGCTGCAAAGACAGGCAGACCAGCATGGCGGGCATTCATGAAATGCACAGCTTGTGTGAATAATCAGTAGGAAATTGCCCCAAGAGCCTTTGTCAGGACAACGTGCTAAGGAGAGCCTCAATAATCGATTAAGCCTGGGACAGCTTTTGCCTTGTCCCGGTATCTGAAGGCTCTGTGCAGGAATACCCTCATTTTTATAGCAACCAAGGAGCTCCAGTGAGTTAAATTTTTCATATCTATGCTTCTTGAATCTTAGCTCACACCTCCAAAGTCCACAGCTAGAAATTAAGTATGCCTGACTTCAAATAAAGAATAGAAGATCATTGTTTTGAGGGTTTGCAGAGCGAGGAATGCCACTTGCCATCAATTAATCTGAGGAAGTGAACTAAATGCCCTGCTACAGCAGAAACACAAAAAGCTTGCCTGGAAGACAAGTGCCTAAAGCAAAACCACAAATCCCTTTTCTAGCAAACCTGCTGTGAGGAAGCCAGTATTATATTTTAAAGAGCACAGTTCCCCTTCCAGGCAAATACAGCAAATCCCAGTTTTTCTGTGGCAGTGGGTTCAACACTGGCCTTCAGAAATGTACATTAAAGTATAAGTAAACAAACCAAAACACACACACACACACACACACACACACACACACACACACACATGGAGGGGGGTGAAAAAGGAAAGTTACAACATGCTCTTTGTTCTTTTTTTTAAGTAGGTTCAAGCTGGAGCCCAGCTCAGAACTTGAACTCGGGACCCTGAGATCAAGAGTTAGATGCTTAACCAACTGAGCCACCCAGGTGCCCTGTAATATGGTTTCTGAATTGTACCCTTTACTTGCTTGAGCTTTGGGGCTTCATTTATCATCTCATAGAGGCTCTCTCGTCATTCCACGCATCCCATGTAGGTTGAGGCCCCACCCTGCAGTGGTCTCCCTGGGAGATCAGAGGCTGGATAAAACGTGAGAGAATTTCTCAGCCTTCTGCAGGCTTCTTGTCCCGGTGGCAAAAACTAATTCTGTGGGGTGGATCTATCAATGTCAAGTGCCATTGTGGAACTGTTGGGATATTTTTGAGGCCTCACAGTTTGTCTCATATGTTCCCCCTGAAGCTTCCCTCCTCCATAACCAGAGACAGTTGTTTTCCCTTCCTAGGAGTTCCTATAGAAGTGAGAGATGCTCCTTCAGAGATAATAATTTGCATTTTTGTCTCATCCATTAGATGTGGAGCTTCCTGAGGGCAAGGAACTCCTATTTTACTCTTTAGCAAATTTCCAGAACCCAGCAGAGGACACAGCAGATGCTTAATAAACAACCAACTAACAAGAGGAACTGATGAATGATCTCTAGTCTGACTCTAATTCCTTGACTCTTAAGCCAGTCAATGCAAACTCACCAGACCTTTTAGGGAGACCAGAAAATGTGCCCAGTGACAGTTTACTCACCTTTGATATCTTGAGACAGTTTGCTGTGGGAACAACCAAGGCTTTTGCACTGTTTTTCGCTTTTCAAGGACTATATTTGAAACAGGGCATCTTGATCTAAAGGGAGACTCTGAAAACAGGACTTTAACCGGCCCCGCTGTCTGGAGTGTTCCTGGATCCAGATGCTGTAGCTGATCAGCGGGGAGGACTCATGTTTGATCGCCAGTGGTGGTCAAGACAGTGTTCTGAACGAAGCAACTATTCAGTGCTCCACTGTCAAGTCTGAACATTTCTGTAAGGAGAGCCCCTATGACATCAGGTTTCTTTCACTGTTCTGACTTACGGAGGCAGTGGTTCTCATACCAGCTGCATCAGCATCACCTGAGAGCTGGAGAGAAATGCAAATTCTCAAGCCCAGCCAGACCTACCGAATCAAGCTGTTTTACCAAGATGCTGTAGATGATTCTGATGCATGCCTAAGTTTGAGAACCATTGCTATAAAGTGTTGCCCAGATGGAGAAACTATATGGTTTGAGTCAGTCCTACCAGAGATAGCAACAGTTTGCAGCATACCGACTAAAAGGCTATGGTTCTATCCAGCAAGGCCAGGGACAGAGCGCTGCAAGCAAAGTGTCTAGGTGTGGAATTTAAGGAGGCACCTCATATGGCTCACCCTAGTCCTGGACCTCTTATCTAAATGGATAATTACAGGACGGATGACAAAAACACATCCAGGTTGCCCACCCTGCCTCTCTGTGACTCTCTGGAACCTGAACTGTTGTGTCACTTGATGGGGTTCCCAACATGGATGCCACACTCATATTCTCTCTGTTGTTGACTTCCACTCCCATGAGCTAATCAGCGAATAAGCAAACATAAAAAGGCAAATGGAATATTAGTTCTTGTGAAGTACGCTTAAAAGTCAGTTTTCTAGTCTCCTTTCTCGTCATTTTTTCTGCCACTCCACGAAAGAAACAAGGCAGTTAGTAACTAAGTCCTGTTCAAGAACGACAGGCCATGCAAGTGAGTGTCTGACTGTGCTGAAGAGTGTCTCAGGCGGACCTCCTCAAAAGGGCTCATAGCTGGGTGTTCAGCACCATAAATAATCTGCCTCATTCTGGGGTGTATTTCATTTCTGGGTGGATACTATTTCTTGTTATGTTGCAAGGATACTGACTTTTGGCTCCTACCTTGGCTCATCCTTCAACACTGCCCCCGCCCTCCTGTGTAATGAGCATCTCTCCTGAGACACAGCTGCCCCCACATCCCCCCCACCCACCCAACCCCCATCCCCCACTAGATGGCCATCCCTGGAGCCACTTTGACAAAACCAGGCTCTAGCCACTCTGTCAAAACTAAAGTCCCTTTCAACTTCTCTGTATCTATCTACATACATTTTTTCCCTGCCTAACAAGTAAACAGTGAAGAGCTACTGCCACCTAATACGTCATCTCTTGGTGGGCAGCCACCACTCTAAAAGCAAGAAGGAAATTACTGCCTTTGTGTCTGGGAGACAACCTGGAAGGACTGACAGATTCTTCCGTCCTAGAGGAGAGCGTGCACGATGCTCTCGAAACGAGAGGTTGGGATAATAACCCTCTGCTGCACATGCAACTTGTCCAGAGACCTGTGTCAAATCCACCCAAGCCCTGGTATGATGAGCCCCCCTATTTCTTTCTTCTCCAGTCCTGTGAGGGCCTGTCACTTGCTATTTGTGCATTCAGAGGTGAATTTACTTGGCTAAGCTGTCCCTGCCTTCCTTCTTAATTCTGCCAGTTGCAAAGAACAGCAAGAGTGGCATTCTGTCCCCAACTTGGACTGGGCTCAGGAAATTTTGCCATTTGCTATTACGAGAACCTCTCAAGTTGGCAGTCCTCACCAAAGACCCTATAAAAGGTATGAGGTGAAAGAGAGAAATGGGCCTTAACAAGCAGATGAGTTTATTTCAGTTGATGATCAGTAAATGCCCAAGAAGATAATCTGTTTTCCTCAAATCATATTTCCCCTCCTATTCAGCAAACTGATCTCTAATATTTTCTAGGTCTCGGGACATGAACTCCCCTCACCTGTTCAATTCCTCTGTTTTCAGTATTGCCAGTGATCCTTGCTGGCCTGGCTGTGGGCCATCTCTTCGGTAAATTGTCTACCCAACACATCCTACATGAATCGTCATGGCTCATGGCCCCTCTATCTTACTCCTCCGAGTTTCCTAGGTCCTGGAGAAGCAGGTGTAACACCAACTGATGTCAGGAATGCTGTGTGTCCTTCTTGGGAAGAGTGGGGCCCACTTCTGCTCCACTATTCTATAGGAGACCCTGAGTGGTGTGGCACCCAAAGGACCTTGGCAGAGGCTGGGGCTGGCTGGGCCTTCCCTTCACACCTCTCTATTTCTGTAACGTGTGTCTTCACAAGGCTGCCCTGATGGAGAGTCCTAAACGTCTCCTGACAATGTCACCAGTGATCCTCCCAAAACACTGCCTCCTCAAGAACTTGCAAAGGTTTCCCAGTGCCTATGACAGACAAAGGCTTACATGAGTAGGTGCAAGAATACTCTCATACTTCCAGCTCCAGTTATGTCACCCCAGGGACCCCTTGCTCCAACCACACCAAGCCTCTTACAATGGCCCGAGCATTCTCCTTATTTCCTCCATTGGACAGAACAGTGAAAGAGTTCATAATATGGGCTTAGAAGCTAAACCACCCGGGTTCAATCTTCCTAATTAGGCAAGACTCACCAGATTCACTAGACTTTACATCTCAGTTACTCAGCTTCTGCATCGGTAAAGTGGGGGAAAGTATAATTCTTACTCATGGAGTTATAGTTAGGACTCAGTGTGTTCAAAGGCATAACACTCTGGGAATGATGATGCCTGGCATCCAGTACAATGAACAAGGGTAGGTATTGGTATTACTAGAGAACTCTCCTCATCAGTCAGGGGTAGATTTAATAAACCTTCCTTCACAAACCAGCCTCAGCCTCCCAAACTAGGGGTAATGACATCTCTCTCTGTTCTCACGGCCTCTGCTAGTACATCTCCAAGCTCCTTCTACTCTATTTTGCCATACACGCTTGTCTGTCTCCTACATTAAACTGTGATCATTTTGAAGACAGAGACCTACTGTAACCCGTCTTACTTTTCACTCCTCAAAGACGTTCTAGGCCTTGAATACAGTAGACTTCGATAAACCTTTGCTGGGTGAGAATTAATCTGAGAAAAGGAACAGAAACAGCTGAAATGCACAGTGTTTTTGGGTCCCATTTGAGAATATGGTGCGAGAGCCCAGACGTTTACTCTGTACTGCCTACCCAATGGAGAAATATTCCCAGGATCCAACAGCATTTGTGAATACGACTACGTGAAGGTGGCTGTGGAAAGAACTGAATATGATTGTAAGCTGGGCAGGGATTGAAGCAGTCCATGAATCTGCTTCAATTGTAGTCAAAGTGGTGCCCAGTGTCCTTTTTTTCCCCCCTAGAGAGTCTTTCTAGAGAGCTTTCATTTGATGGTCTGTGGGGTCTGTGAGACCCCCAAATTAAGAACACTTGACTTAGTTATCTAGAGACAATATGCTTGCCCTCTACGGCCTTGCAATGGAAGGGAAACACAGCCCTCCTCCCAAGGCACAGACTCAGTAGCAGAGACAAGTGGACAATGAGTGCTTGTTGATTTTAAAGGGAAACTAGGAGAAGCTCCTTAAATCATTCCATGTTAAGAGACCAACAAGGAACGCGAATAACAAGAATCTGGGAAACTCCATGGCCCACTCCTCCTTCGGGGGATGGGAAGCCAAAGGTTATCTGTCATGACACAGGAATGCCTGGCTTGGAGCACAGACGGTTGCCATTTGGCTCAGTCTGGCTGCGAGAGTTGTTGTCTGTCACGGTGACTAAAAAACATAGTGCATCAGGATCCAGACACACAAAACGAAGCTGTTCACCTAATGACTGTGCCGAGAGTTAAGTGACACTGAAAAACCAGGGTATGTCTGATACCAGAACAAAGGGGAGACAAAGACCATTAGTGCAGAGTCCCGGCAGCATTTCATGCTGGCGGATGGTTTGCAAGAAACCCTCGCGCAGAGCCTGTTTTATTTGCAGAAGCCACAGTGGTAAATTAAAGCCCATCCTAGCCCATTCTGGGCTCTCCGGTTTCTCTTGGAGCTGTTCCTATCACTGCCCATAGGCCACTAAAACCTTTCCACGTTCAGAATGATTGATTCCGCTCAAACAAGCAAGCCGCAAACTCATGTCGAAAAACTCACTTCAAATAAGTCATTAGCTTCCTTTATGGATTTTTCAGGTCATGAGGAATAGGACCTAGGAGCCCTATCTTCTGCAGAGGAGAAAGGGAGTATGTGAAGAGGTGGGGCGACCTGGAGAAGCCACCAGATGCTGCATGAGCCCCTCTCTCTTTTCAGTCAACAAGAGACGTATAACAGAAACAGGTCCTGGCAACCTCACTGTCAGGGCCAGGTATTCCAACCAAACGAAACTGCACGTGCTGGAAGTGAAGGGACGTGCTCAGCACCCTGTCTTTGTCTCCAGAGCACTTGGGACACAGAAAGTCATGGCAAGGAAGGAGTGTCTGAGACTTTCTGACTCCTCGTGGGACAGGCTGTTTCAGCTGAGCCGCAAGTGAGACCGCGGTGGGCAGGTGGGAACAGAAGTAGCTGTGGCCGTTGCAGTAGCCCAAAGGCACCAATACCAGAAACCCAAGTTCCGTAGCTTGGCAAGCTTCGGCTCACCGCCTGACCCACGTTTAGCAATTCTGATGTACCACGGAGCAGACAGCTCCAGCCCGGGATGACTGCTCCCTCAGCCCCTCTCCAACAGGCAATGAAAGCAAGACCCACTTTGAAAATTCTCCCCCATCATGCAAACTGACATAGGCATGCTTTTCAAAAACCCACAGCCAATCTGTTGATCATTACTTATTTACAAAGGCCTTCGGGCAGAAAGTCCTGTAAAAACCATACTTGATACGGTATACACTAGCTTTTTCTGCTTGTGGAAAAAAAGTCCCCCCAAGGCTACCTCAAACCATCACTTTCTATTGCACATAAAATGTAGCGTGTAACACTAAAGTATTTAATATATATGGTATAATATATCTACAGGAAAGGCATTTGTGTAGAAGTATGTTACCCTGGATTTGGTAATTTGATGTTTTGCTGAAGGCTACGACTTAAAAAAGCTTCCACCTCGTACAGAAGACCTGTCATCTTGGTACCCAAGAGCCAACAGAATAAAGAAGTACCCTTAAGCAGCAAAACTTTGACACAGCTTTGAAGCATATGAAAACAGTATAACGCCTCAGAATTATTATTACTCAAGATCAAAGAAATGAGCCATACTTTACATAGCAAACAGGGACAGGGAATTTGGCTCCAAAGGTTTCAGATTTTTCAGACTTCTCTTTATTTATTTATTTGCTTCTCTAAATTTAGGCAAAAGAAAGCGCCCGGGCTTTTCTCTACTTTAAATGGATAAAACTATTAGCATTAGATAAGGCGATTACCTAAAGGTGAGTAAATAGGAAATGAATGGTAGCATGACAACTGGCATCGTAAAAATGAGAAGCTTGGCAGTTGGTGCATTTCATTGCTCCTCATAAAGTGTAAACAAGCATGTAAATCAGCAACACCCCAGCAAGATTGAGCGAATGGGCAGGCAGAGGACTGGTAAGGAAACATTTAACAGGAAGAGATGATCATAACGGAAAAGGACATGGGGCCAGGGGCTTCTTCCATGGGAACCTGTGCCCTGGACCGCATGGAGGACTGCCCCGTCTGTGTCCCAGAAGGGTGGCCGTGGAAAGCCAGGAAGATGCAAGTGAATGGAGGGAGGGAAAAGTAGGGGGAAGTGGCCATAATTGTATTTCAGTAATCAAAGGGAGGAGAGCAGCCAATGGCAATGAAAAGAAGAAAGAAACATCAAGATGGCAGGTATTTCCAAGGCAGTTATCATTCAGGGGTCACTCTTGTTTCATCACTGGGGTGCTGGAGAGTTAGGATGTTGGAGGAAATAAGCACAGGATTGGCACATGAGTCGCAGACAATCTGGGGAAATGAAAGATGAAGAGGCCCGGAAGAGAAACCTGCAGAAGTCTGTCGAAATCTGGTTTCATTTGCCATTTCTGAGAGGAAGCCATAGTCAAGACAGAAAGAAGGATGGGAAGGAAGGAAGGGGGAAAGAGGGAGGAAAGAGAGGAAGTGAGGAAGGAAGGAAGGAAGGAAGGAAGGGAGGAAGGAAGACAGAGAAAGAGTACACACATGCCGTATTTCATAATTAATACTGCTTTTAGCCTGAGCAGAACTGGATTACTTTTGAACTTTGCTTTGGCAAGTCCACAGATTATTAGACTTTTTTATCAGTCAAAATCAATTAACAGAAATTTGATTTCAATCGACAGGATAAAAGGAAGGTAATCTTCAGGTTCATTTTTGATTGTGATGATACATCTCACATATGGCCTTAAGTACAGAAAACAGTCCTCGGAGGGACTCCAGCAGAAAGAGACTTGCCGGAGGCAAACTAACCACATGAGTTCCTCTGATTGGTTGCCGCCGTCATTAGTGCCACTGCTGTTTAGGAACTACACATAGACAGGACATGGTGACAGCTAAGACTTTAAAGCCTATGTATTTTTCAAACAGCTTTTCAAACTGTTTTTCATGACAGAATTTTTTCAGCTCTATCATTAACTGCTGACAAGCTGACAGAATAAATACTCCAGCCTTTAAGAAGCCACCTAACGATTGGTCCCCTCCCCCGCCTCGTGCTTGCTGGGGAGGGGCGGCTCTGGGCCTGGGCAAGGCGGGGAGGGGGCCGGGAGAGGAGGAGAAGGCGCTCAAGGGGGACCCGCATGGCCTGTGGCCCCTCTTCTTACCTCATCAGCTTGGGTGAGGAGCTTGGTGAGTTCCGCATGCCTCCGTTCCGTTGCTTTTTTTTGGGGGACAGTGTTGATGGCGGCTCATCTTCAACTGGAAATATAGGCAGCTCATGAGATTATGAACAGTTTGAGGGCAGACCGTGAAATACAGGCAAGCTATCAAAGGACACACACTCACGGCTCAGTCACTCACTAGGAATTCATGGCTGTCTTTTAGGACCCAGTGACAAAGACCAAATGCGTTAGTCAAAGAGGCCGGCTTCGAAAAGGTGAAACCATCACCCCTTAACTCTCCAGCCTTTGAACATGCACTTTAAACAGACTAAACCAGTTTGTAAAAGCCCTACCATAAGAAAGGAAAGAACGCATGATTTATCTGTATATAAAATATATTACATATATGGGAACACTCAATCATTTTTCTTAGAGTTAATTTTAGTTACTTTGTTGAGTAATCGAATGGGTTTTCTCATAAGCAAAATCAGAAATAAAGTTGTATGGGAAATAGCAGCATAGTAGCCGCCAACCAGCTGATTCTACAAATAAACCAACGTAGCTGGTGCCTAATCCCTGCACGCCAGACGAAGAGCCTTGGAAAGAGGCAAGGATTTGAGGCCTTGACAGCCAATGTTTCAATCAGTCAGGGCTGGGAACACTGATGCATGCTGGCTCAAGGATCCATAGCCCATCTCGGCCCTTGTCCCTGTACCTCCCTAGAGGGAGAGCATGTGGGGTCGTGCACAGAGGATCCTTTTTTAACTCATTAAGACTGGGCTGTGAGTTTGGAGAACCAGGCCGGAGAAGAGCACCCACATGAAGGAGGAGGTTGCCATTGAATGGTATCTCGGATGATGTGGTGGGGGCAGGGAGGGAGGGCAGCATAGGGGTTTGGAAACCAAAGGCTGTTTTCCAAATGTCTAAACCACACAGATCGCTAAGCAATATGAAGGTTCGCTCACAAACAACACAGCACACTCTACTGCTTTTGCCCAAAGACACCCGCTAATAAGCTTTATAGATGTATTAGCCTGCATCATGCTTCTTTTTAAGAGAACTGCTTGATAATTAGCAGATGCGCACCCAGCCTGTCACCCAAGGGCATCAGCGGCAAAAGTCTAGCCCTCCTCTCCCCACCCCCACAATTCAGGCTAAAGCTGTAATGTCAAGAAGGAAAAATAGGTTCCTTGGATTCTTAGAGTTGACTGCAACACAGACTGGGAGGAAGCACCCTTGAAACTCAGAATGCACGGCCGTTACCTTAAAGCTAAGAAGAGAAATATTAGCAGTGATGACATCAAAAGAAGCTTGACATACGTTAATGGTGTACAAGTCTCGGGTGGGGGGACAACGCCACCTCAGCTACTCGAGAATGCCCAGGAAGACCCATATCAGGACATGCATTATATGGTACTTTCCTGAAAACCCTAAATAAATTTAGTGTTACCATACATGGTTCCAAGGGATCATAATAATCCAACTATCTTCCAAACCTGCTTCAGAGTGTCCCACTTCGTAGGTTCCCCTAATCCACTGTTAGTCTGGGGTCGTCTATATTCTGGCTGACACGTGGAAAGGGAGCAAGAACGCGGTTTGAGGTGAGAGTGATTCCAGAAGGCAAGGAAGCACCTACAAATGCCCACAGCCCACTCACTCCAGCAGCTGCTCCCCCGCCCCATTCCCCCTGAGGCCCAGGCTCAGGCTGCGACCCTATCAGTCACTTAGGGCTCCAGGCAGGAACTATGTGGCTGGGAGGATATCGCATCTTATCAGAAATGAGTATCCACAGCAAATCACACAGAGACTAAACAGCACTTAAAAGATTAAAGGAAATAAATACAAGCCACATAAATGCTATTGAAAAAAATCACTTAGAGTTGATATGCATCTCTCGGCAAGCAAACAGGCACTCTGAGCTTGACCTGAATTCATCTTCCTTTCACAGGATAGGAGGCCAGGCATCCCAGGTTAATAATGGGGTAGAAAGGCAGTGGGAGAGGGAGAGAGAGAGAGACAGAGAGAGAGGGGGAGGAACAGGGAGACAGAGAAAGAGAGAGACGTGTGTGTCTAAGTATACTTTGGCGTTTTCCGCATCTAAGGATGGGGTAGAAAGTCTTGCATTGATTCCACCCATAATACAAGGTTGCCTTTTAATATGGACCGCTTATAGTTGTTGTACTGTGTTCAGGGTGACATCGATTCGTCGAGTCACAGGACAGACTAAAATAATGTGTGCATGTGAGTGGGTCTAGTGGGGGTGAGTGTCCTTGCTTCTCTATCACACAGGCCTCTTTAGGCTTGGAGTGACATATCCAAAAAGGTTCTTCACCTAACCTAAGCTACTATGACTTAGCTTCATTCAAGGACCCCAGATGTTACCATGGTTTTGTCCAATTTATACGCTGAGTCTATTTTAGTTAAGACCTGAACAGAAGTCACACTCATTGGCGTTTCTGTTGGATACCTCTGCTTAACTGTTGTTTCCCCATTGGCCCTGGACCTATAATAACCCACTTTGGTTAAGCGTGGGTTATCCTTGCACCTTGTCACTGTTTGTTTACCTGCAGCGATCTTCAAATGGAAGACATGTAAGTTACCCAGCTCCAGGGAGACACTTCGTTCTAGTGCTAAAATTATACCTCCTTCTACGCAAGGAAACTATTTATTTTCATTGCAACTCACAAAGATCATCCATCATAATCATGCTGCATTTAAACTGGGATTTGTTCTCTTAAATGAAACTCATGTTCAAAGGTTTCCTCCTGCACTCACAGGCGTAGAAATGCAGATCTGTTCCCTGAAGAAATGGGGTGGGGGGGGAAATGTCTTCAGCTTAAATATATGAACGTTGGGTAATGGAGACCATTACATATGGCTTAGATCCCATGAGAGAAGTAGTGATAACTTCTTTCTCATAAGTAGGTTATAAACCATATTTAATTATTAGCCTTTCTATGGATTCTATCAATTTCTGCATATTTAAAGAAAGCAGACCTAGAAAAACTTTTAGTTAAGCTATAAAATATAATTTTCATTTCATGGCTTCTGTGACTACACGAAAGGAGTAAAAATTGAATTACAAAGGAGACTTAAATTTACTTACTTTCACGAGAGACAAACGTATTGAAGTAATTGGCCAGCACCTCCTGTCAATGCACATTTTCAGGCTCCTACTTAGACTGCGTTTTGGCTAATTTGGCTAATTACAATACACCTCTGTCTCCATCATTTTCACCTGCACCACACTGTGGACGATATGATCTCTGAAAGGAACCTGACTTGCCAGCTTCTTTAAAACACAAACAAGTTCAGGAATCTTACGTGGAATTTTTATAGGAGCTGAACTCCATCCAGTCTCCAAGTCCTCATAAAATTCAAGGGCTTGTTTTTGCACATCCCTAAGTATAACACTTAATGTGCTGTTGTAACTTCCCAGAGCTCACTTGTCTAATAGGCACTGAATCTAACAGTTTTACAGTTTGGGAAGACTCAGTGCTAGAAAAATGTCAGGCAAGTCTAATGAGGCTTCAGATCCCTTGGTTTGCGCTAGAGTTTAATTTAAAGTTACAATGATGTTTTAACATGTTTGCTTATACTTGACTAAAGAGGATTCATTATTTCAATGACATAACCTCCAGACAATGTTCTGGGAATTGATTTAAGATGTGGTGGTAATTCCAACAGCCTTAACGCAGAGTCGAACATCTGTAACAACATTTTACTCGACTCTTCATCGGCATTCTGTTTACAAGCGAAAGCAAGGCAACATCTTCCAGAAACACTGGCCAGAACTCTGGGCTTATTTCAAGATGATCCTATATTTTACTGGATTTTTTTTTAAACAGAAATCTCTTTTTTTATTGGCCTCGCCAGCTTGCAAACACTGTGTCAGGGTTACCAACGCCTCTTTGTGGGCCTTTTGAGTAAAATGGGGCCAGGATTCCACCTTTCAGCTTTCCCAAATAGCCCAGTGCTGACATGTGATGGATCTTATGCTCAGCTCCAGCCTGGGGCACATTCCTTCTTCCCTGTTTCCTCCACAGGGTTTAGGGGGATGAGGCCCTTTGACACTTAAAGGTGAATTTGTTGGCTGGAGTTAAAAAACAGTTCAAAGCGAATAAATTCGGAAATGCAATAAAAGGCAAACAACCCATAAACATGAGTCGACTGGCTATCTCCATTACGTTATGAATCACCACATCTGGAGAAACCCACATCTGCACACACTTAGCAGGTCATTAGTAATGTCATACTCACACTGGAATCACTCAGAGTGAGCGGCATGCAAAGTGGCTTGAACGCAAAGGCATCTAGCTAACAGGGCTTCCGACTAAAGTCTTGAGCAAGCTGCTAGTTTGAGGGCAGGGTCACTTTAATTGTTATTTATTGCTTTCTATGGCTTTTCTCTTTGGTCTTTTGCTGCCCAACAAGCTGAAGGCATGCTGAAATCAACAATAGTACATCTTTCTTCTTCAACTGAGCTCAGCATGTTAAGCTAGAACACTAAGGGGTGCAGTTATTAAAATAAGGACGGGCTCCAGAACTCCTTCACCTGGCTCGGTCACAAGCCGAGAATTGTGAGTTGTGTCCTTGAACTCAAATGGGTCTTTGGGATAGCGCGATCTAGCTGCAACCTTGACTGCCAAACAATAACGAGAAAAAGAAAACGGAAATGAATCCTCTGCAAAATTTTTCATTAGGAAAGTTCCAAACAAGTTTTAACATTAAATAGAATGATCGCTTTACATGAAAAGGGAAGTTTCTTCCTCACAGCTGAACTGCAGTTTTTCTTTTTCTTTTCTTTTACCCCGATGGCTTCTTGAAATTCTTTTTGCTGGGTTTTTGTCATCAACGTCAGAAGGGATAATATGTCAGAAAACAATATTGTTTGTGAAATAATTTCCAAAAACCTACAGAGGACCCTTCTCCCCTATGACATAATACACAGACACCAAAAACTTAGTTTAGCCGCAAGACCAGACCCATTATTTCCTGAAGTCTGCTAGAATGCATCCTACTGACTAATCATTATATTGCAAGTTATCAATCTTCAATGTTAAAGTGTCATTTTCATCCCACACCACAGGTTTGGTCACTTGGCCATGATTGCTGCCTAATTTGTATTAAATGCCACAGGTTTGCAACTCCTAAGAAGGAAGGATGTGTAGCATCTCTTTGTGTCATGAATGACAAAAAAAAAAAAAAAAGTGGGTGTGTGCTTTCCATCTTTCAAGATACAAATCTTGTTTGACTAAAACTGAGATTCGATCAAAAAGAATGAGATCCTGCCATTTGCAACAATGTGGGTTGAACTTGAGTGTATTATGTTTAGCAAAATAAGTCAGAGAAGGACAAACATCATATGATTTCACTCATATGTGGAATTTAAAAAACAAAGCAGACGAACATAGGGGAAGAGAAAGAAAACTAAGAGAAAAATAGAGAGGGAGACAAAACATAAGCTTGTTCTCTCTGAAACAGAACAAACTGAGGGTTGCTGGAGGGAAGTGGGTGGGGCTGGGCTGGATGGGTGATGTGCAGTAAGGAGGGCTCTTGTTAGGATGAGCACTGGGTGTTATATGTAAGTGATGAATTGCTGGGTTTTACTCCTGAAACCAATACTACACTGTATGTTGACTAACTTGAATTTAAATAAAGTTTTCTAAGAAAAGGAAAATAGGAAATTTTGCTTCTAGTATGTGTCTAATTTTGAGGATGGGGTAGAGATGGGAGAGAGACGTACAGAGGCTGGCAAAAAAGTGTTGAGCGGACTTAAAGTGTATATTTTATTTTAGTTTTTTTAATATTTATTTATTTTTGAGAGAGACAGACAGACAGATGGTGAGCAGGGGAGGGGCAGAGAGAGAAACAGAGACACAGAATCCAAGGCAGGCTCCAGGCTATGAGATGTCAGCACAGAGCCCAACGCGGGGCTTGAACCCATGAGCTGTGAGACCTGAGCCAAAGTCGGACACTTAACTACTGAGCTACCCAGACACCCCTTAAAGTGTGTATTTTAAATTTAAGACTGTTTACAATGAAAATAAACATTTGGCACAGGTAAAAAATAAACTAAAATAAAACCAGGGTAAGGAGAGAGGGTAAAATTGCCAGACTAGGGATGGTAACAGTGTGCTTCCTACTTTCTGTATGTTTACCAAACTTTCTCCCCAAGAAAAATCATGTTAAGTTACAGTAATACCGTAATTTCCCAACAGGTAATTCACAATGGACAAAACTCCTAAGCTGACCCAACCTCTCTCTAATATGATGGAAAGGCTTAGCCTTTCCCCAGAAAATATGGGCTAGTTAACTCTCAAGGTCTTATAATGTGGCCACGAAAGAGCAATCCATGGACAGGAGCACAGAATGGCCCCTGCTTTCCGGAAGGATGTCTCCTGTCTTGTAATCATAGACTACCAGAACCCTGGCTGCCTGTCACACAAAACAGACGGGTGAGAAGGTGCAGATGCTTCCAGAAGCAATGAAGGAAAACAACAAGAACAACAAATGCCAGATAAATAATCCACACTGCAAGTTTGGTTTTATAATTGCTGTATAGGAGCACTTGACTGTTGGTTCAGGATGAATCCCATAAGCGGGAAATGTCATGTGCCCATCAGTGAGATTGAGCCACTAAGGAGGCTAGGACACAGTGAGGCAGGCATCAGAGCCAAGTTCTATGCCTAGAGGGTCATAAGCAGGTCATGAACATGGGGAAGTTATAGTGGGTGATATCCTTGGAATGAGGGCTTCTGGTCTGAAAACCTTGGGATAACATTCATTGCCCCCAGAAAACTGGTGAACATTTTGCAGTATTATTGATAAGACCAATCCATAAACCTATATTTTGAAAGATCATGGGGAATATTGATACACAGATGAAATACGAAAGGATGAAGGACACTGTCTCTCAAACGCAATGCCAACAATAATAATATTTCCAACACATAACATATGTAATTCTCTATAATTGAACAATCACTTTATCATTTACATTATCAGGCAGGATAATTTCACGACTTCTAGCCGAGGAACAGGAAATACATTTATTTGGAAAATCTAGAGGATGTGGGTTGAAAATAACACTAACCTGTCATTATGTAAAATGAGGATGGAAAGTATCTCCAAGTGGCCCTGCAGCCCCAGCACAGGCACAGGAGCACCTGCCCCCAGGTAGGCTGAGGGGGGCAGGGAGGGGAGGTTTGTTGGAGCTTTTTCATTTCTGGCTTTTGTAGAGCTAATAGGAGGATGGGGAGGGAGATTTTCAGGAACAATAGGTTATGTAGAAGCTAATCACAGGGTGTATTTCTGGCTCTATTCACTGCCTGGGAAACCTGAATTGTGTAAGTTTGAGTCCATCAACACAGAGTAATGAAAGAATTCAGCTCCTACATGGGAGAGAGGAAAAATACTATATAAATATACTAACAGAACCCACATGACCTGGATTGCAATGTTCTCTACGGAAACACCGCAGACCTAATGGATCCTCGAAAATCAAACAGGGTGGATTAGATGTTACCTCCCGAACCCATGCGCCCCCTCCCCATCTCAAACCATAAGCCTCATGTTCTATATGCATCCTGGTAGGAGTCCAACATTCATCAAAATGCCTTGTATCTAGAATCTCAGCTCGTATATCTTCGCTAAAAACTTGACCTGCTGTAATAACCTGCCCAATGCTCTGCTCTGCTCGGCATTTGGTAGAAAATTCCTTTTGGAGATCTGGTTGCCTTTGGCTCTTTCTTTTTTTTCCTTGGAACAGATTGTTTCTATCGTCTCAAGAGCAAAGAAAAGTCTCAAACGAAGACTAGATATTAGCTTCTCAGAGATAAAACACAAAGGTAAACAAATGGAATTCTAAGCGCAAATACATGACTAAAATGAGAAATGCAAGAACTTCCTTGAATTAATGCTATGGAGTTTGGAGATCGGGAAGGTAGTAGAAGATGGAAGATAACTTTTACTTTGAATCAAACTGTGAAAAAAATATACAGGATCCAACAAAACAGCCCCTTCTCAACTTTCCTTTCCTTCTTTCCCTATTCTTTACTCTAACACCAATGAGATGTTCATGGCTTTGAAGCCAAAGGGTGTATCTGACTCCTTTCTGTAGCCCTAGCATGTGCAGTAACTGTTGGTGGGAGACAAGTTTCAGAGTAAGGATGAGACTTGCCAAATGCCCGGCATCAAGAGCTGCTTTCTTCTTATATTTCTCGAGTTCCAGGGTCAGCAAACTATATTCTGGAACACGTTTTTGTATAGTCCATAAGCTACAAATGTTTTTACATTTTTGAATGGTTGGGGGACAATCTATGAAGAACGATATTTTGTAACACATTAAAATGATAGGGCACTCAAATTTCAATGGCTATAAATACAGTTTTGTTGGAGCATGGCCACATTCATTGACCTACTGTCTATGGCTGTTTTCACTGTACAACACAGTTGAGAAGTTGCAATAGAGATCTAGTGGCCCGCCAAGGCTGAGATGTTTACTACCCAGCCCTTGAGAGAAAAAGTTTGCTGATCTCTGCTCTCATTACTGTTCTCACATTTTCCTAGCCGTCCGGTTTCCAAAAATGACAATGTGTTTCCCCATATGCCACGATGGCCAGACAACAAAAGGAACACACATGGAGCCCACTTCAAGCGCACAGATTTGGGGAAGTCGGGAGGCGCAGAGGTAGTTTAGTAGTTCGAAGGTCCCTGCTATCCAACCTGCTAGGGGTCTGGCAGGTCCCCTCGCATTTGGGGAAACCAGTCAGGTGAGTTTCCCATTTTCCAACTCAAGCGGAGTCAGATTCATCTACCCTGCACTTTGAGAATCCACATCGACCATGAGCAATTCCTTGAAGCTGTCAGTATGTGCTGCAAATCCACCCTGAGAGAGCCCGCACAAGACAACAGATTAACCATTAGACTAGATATGTTGAAAATATACAGCTTCAACCTTTCCCCAGCTAGCTCAGAGCGATATATAGATGATTATTTCAACCGTCAGCTGCCGCATAGATTTAAACCCCTGCACAATAACTCCTGGATTCATCTGCCCCTTGTCAAACTTGCACGGCTTTAGTTGGAGGATACATGGTGTGGCAGTTTCACTGTGAATCCAGAATGATCCAGACGGCTGCTGTCTCTTTGTTAACAGGAAGCCAAACTGATGAGTTTGTAATGCATTTCTTATCAAAGGTAGTTTCAGAAAAGAAAATGTGCCCCATCAGTTTGGTTAGAATTTCACATATAGTAGATTATGGGCTTAATCAGAACATCTCTGTTATTTTCATGAGGAAATAGATAATTCTGTATCCATCCCATTAAAATCACTTTATACTGATGAATTATGTATTTATAAATTTATAATTATCTTTGATTTTTTCCCCTCCTTTCAGGATACTTAATAAAATCATCAGCTAGATCCCAGAAAACAATGGTACTTCATAGACACAAGCATGCTAATATATTTTTTTTAAGTTAATGCCGATCTTTTTGAGCTGTGTGTCTAAAATGATCATAGTGAATAAAGGGATTGTAATTTTCAACTCGTATGTTTAACAAAGACAAAATGGACTGTAATGGAATTTATGGAGCCTGTAAAGGAACTCTTTATCTAATATGGTTTATTATCAAATAGATTTGGATTTACTGTAGGATAAATCAGGCCCCACTGAAATGTATCTGGAGAAAATGACTATAAGGTCCTGAACACTGCTCCTGGCACATGGAAAGTGCTGCCATTTTTTTGTTGTGCTTATTCAGTATGTAAAAGCCAGCATTAAAATTGTTATCTATCCCACCTTTATTTAAAATTCTGACATTTTATTCATCATGGATTTTTTGCACTTTGATTTAAAAAAAAATATTGCATGAAACTATCACTTATCTTGATTACTGACAGTTTTGGTGCCATCTTAAATTCGGTGTCCAAGGCAAGTACCTCACTCTCTTTCCTCAAACCCTGGCCCTGCCCTGCCCATTTCTCAAGAGTGTTCTCAAGAACCTGCTGGGTCTGCCCACCCTGCCTGTCATTACCAAGACGTTATGTTAGTTAGTATCTGCATGTGTGTCTACACACTCTCTTGTTCAGAACGGGGCAAGGCAGATATAAAACCAGAGTTATTCTTTTGATCACTTCATGCTGTTTGCATGAGATTGTTAAGGGAGACCCTTGCAAGAAAGGTTTCCTTGTGGATTTACAAATTGTCAGACATCCAAAGGAGTGGAGAAAAGATCATACTGCCTCAGGAATCTGAGATTTGCCACCTGCCTGGGGTGAGAAACAGAACAGAGAGAAAGGGTCAGGTCTCTCATGGACTTAATTTCACACTTCACATCAACTTCTTCTGGTTAACACAATGTTGATTTACATTTCTACTTTGGGGTAAAAGTTTTTATTTGCTTATATGTTTTGACTCAGATGTTACCTTCCTTCTCTTTTAGTGTTTCTTCCCCCTAAACAGCTTCAAGCAAATATGACTGGCAGAAAATGCCCATCATATTTTCATTGTACTATTTATGTTTTAAAAATTAATGTTTGCCCCAATAATTCTACTTGAAGACCAGCCTAGTGTCTAATGGTGGGTATGTGAAACTGTTTTCTAAACCATAAGATGTTATGTAGATTAGGACCATCATTATTATTAATATCACTATTATTTCTGGTTCACCCATAAACACCATATCTTCCATTGAGGTGTTTGTGACAAGAGCCACCTAGAATTCTAATATGTATTCCAGATGGTTGCACTGATACTTTCTCTGAAGCTCAGATAAAGGTAAAATGCATGGGTTTTTAGTGCAAGCTAGGTACCCTCCATGGCCCAATGAAGAATGTTCTGCCAGAACACTTTAGAAATACTGTATGTTTTTAACCTTGGGAGGTAAGGACCAGTCTGGATTGTGATTTTACGCTAAACACAGCATTTAGTATATTTCTTAAGGGCATAGTCACCTTCTAAAGATGCTCTTGAACTACAAAATCATTATCTGTGCTCTACTATAATTTATCCTCAGACATATCCCGTGCAACATTTTAAAATGCTAGTGCATGGTGGGCCCCTTTTCTGGTCAACATAGAAAACAAGATGTAGGATGCAGGAGTAGGGTTTGAAGGGATTTAGAGATATTCTGGTCTCATTCTCTTTGGGCTCAAGACTACAGTAATATGCAGACCCAGAACCAGGGCCCAGGTCTGCTGACTTCTAATCCAGACCAATTGCTGTCAGAATTCCGCTTATAAGAGTAGTATGAGGTTACAAGTTTCTAGAGTCAGGCCACATGCCTAAGTCCCACCTGTGACCCTCATTACTGTTCTGATCTCAGACAAGTTACTCAACACTGCAATGTCACAAGATCAGCTATTATCTCTGCTGGACAGAGGTGGACACCAGGATTTAGAGAGGCTATAGAGTTAAAAGAGATTATCAGGGCCACATGCTAACAGCCTGAGGACCAAATACTGTCCCGATGTGCTCTGCCTAGCACTGCTGCTCCACAGGATTTTATGTGTAGGGCAATCTTTAAGTCTGAAGACTGTCCATAAAAATATGCATTTCTAATGTCTGTTTGAACAGCTTGCAGAAGACTGGGCTCCCATTCCAGAAGGGTGAGTGTCTCATGGGGTATGGGCTCACCAGTTAGTCAAACACCCGAGTGCTGCCTACTGTACCTCACCTACCTGGCAGGCACCCTTCTTTGACATCTCTGGCCCTGGCTCCAGTGACACTCAAATGCACCATCCCTGCGAGAAGGATTACAAGGTATGGGAAATCCCTCTACATATGTCAACTCGTATTGGGCTGCAAGAAGAGAAAGAGCTAACACAGAGGCCTTGCACCCACACTCTGGGGCTGAACCCAGGTATTGGCAAATTACCTAACTTCAATTTTCTCACCTGTAAAACGGGAATCCTCAGAGTATCATCCTCACAGGGTTGTTGTGACAATGGATTGGAAATCTAAGAAGTGCTTAGAAGAGTTCCTGGCAAGGTCTGGATAAATGCTACCCTTCATTGTTATTGCGGCTTTGAGTAATCAAAGTAATTAGAGCTCTTGGCCATTGGGTCCTTCTCTGCACTGCCAACCTGCTCTCTTTTGACTTTGTTCTGCTCAGATGGGTTCATGCTCTCTCCTCTGCCCCCAGTAACTGATCTGGTATCTGAGCACTACAACAGGGTGAGATTCAACACCCCCTCCCCATCCTCTGCTTTTGTTTGACTACCACCTTTGTCCTATATTTCTCATGGCCCCAAGGAATGGCTCAGGTCAAAATAATTAGGCTATGCCAAGTGTCATAAAAACAAAAAGCCAGAAAATGTTTAAATGGGCCACAATTGGAGAAGGCTGGGACCATTCAGAGCAATAACAAATGAAAATCAGATGGAAACGTGGAGAAACCCTACTGTTCCCTCTAAATTACAGGAAATTCTTGCTGATTGTGAGGGACTCTATCCCTTGATTTCAAGTGGGAGGTCATGGGATGGAAGCATGCATGTGGGCAATGGTGCAGGTCAGAAGAATGATGGGGCAGAGGGGCAGTGACTCTTCCACTATTCCTTCCCACAGGTCTTCTTTCCATATACCTACTCTGTCCACCCTTCAAGAAACAGGTTAGCCTGCCTCCTCCAGGAAGTCCTCCTAGGCAAGTGTAACAAGATAGAATCCCTCCTTTCTTTACAAACCCCTTGGCATTTCTCATCCCACATCCCTCTGACATCTCCTTATTTATTTTTTTTGCATTACAATTGGTTTTCCATTTCAATATATCCTATTCCCCAACTAGACGTATACACTTCTTTACTATAGTTTACAAACCTCTGAATGTCTCATAGTCCTGGGCCCCTGGTAAGGTTCCTAATAAATAGCTCCCAGTTCAGAGCAGTAAGTGTTGCAGAGGGAAGAAGCACAAAGCGGAGGCCAAGTTCATCGGGCTTGGATCAAAGGTGTGGCCTTGGAAAGACACTTCCCCTCCTGGAGGATTGGTGTTCACTAAGCACAAGGGCCTCTTCAGCTCAAATCTGCAATGGTTCTGGGCTCCATGCTCTCTTAGGTCAATTGACAGATACTACAGGAGCCAGCCATGGTCAGAAGGCCTCATAACTCTCCAGCCCCAAATAATTATCCAGCATTTCCTCCCAGACTCAATCCTAAAGCACTACATAGTCAGAAAACAGAATTCCTGGTCCAAGAAAAGTGGCCTAGCTCAGTGGCTTTCAACACTGCCTTTCAATAAAATGACCTGGAAAACTTTATAGAGCACACATTTGAGTCCCACTTCACACCCGATTCAACAAAAATCGTGAGGGCAGAGGCTGAGGCTGGGCATTGCTTTTGCTTTTTCTTGTTTTAAAGATGCATAGTAGGAGAGAACCACAAGCCTAGCTGGAGAGATGATACAGCTGCACTATATATATATATATATATATATGCACACACACACACATATATATGTATATATGTATATATATGTATATATGTATGTATATATGTATATATATATAGCTGCAACATATTATATATATAATGAAATGTACATGAAATAATTTACATATATTACATGAAACAACACTACAAAGGTGCCACATGATAAGGTCAGATGAGGGCTAAAAGAAATGCCTCATATGGTAAATGCTAGAAGGCGTAGGGTAGTCAAGAAAAAAAATAAAAGTCAGGCTTGAAACAAGGGTTGGATGTACAGAGATGTTAGCCTCGTTGAGCTACATATCCTCAGAACCAAACATGGCCCCTGGAACACTGAGGCCACCAAAGCCACCATGCTGAAGAAAGGGTGGGCAGCAGCCCAGGGTGGGAAGGGCATGCTACATGGAGGGGACAGCTTGAACAAAGGCAAGGAGATGGGAGGGCACTAAGCTAGGGAACTAGGGGAAAATCCATTTGGCTAAAGCAGGCAGATCTATTTGATGGCACAGTTGGGAGCATAAGGGACAAGACAGCGTATGGCTTTAAATTCCCAAAGACAAAACTATGAATATTAGATACTAATCTGAATCCTCTGAAAGTTACTTTTCCTTGAATTTAAGTACTCAAATTCAAAGAGGGAGGCCGGTGGTTTACATCTAGGCAGAGTCTATCAAAAACCCTTCACTCAGCTTACTTTCTTTCTGCCCACTTCCAAATTATAAGGGTCCAAAAATGAGATACACACGTGTGTGCATAAAACTAAACAGGAGAAAGAGGCTCCTGGCAGTGGTCCAGTTCCCTTGGAGGTCTCGTTTTTTACTCTGGAGAGTGTATCTGAGAGCAAAATAAAGTTATTTATGGCCTTGGAAAGGGGGTCCTATGAAACTCACAAGGCTGTTCCCTCAGAGCCTGGCCAGGTAAATCTGACCTTGACTCTGGGACAGTATTTCCTGTCTTTACTGGAGATGATCCTGTCCCATTTAAAAAGAACTGGAAGGAAAATCATCAGGGTTTGACTTCAACAAGAAAACTGATTACAGTCCACACTTTGAAAAACATTTTCAACAAAACTAGTGATTTCAAGTGGATTCATTGAGAAAGAAAGGTTTCCCCCACCTCTACTCCTTGGTTTCACTTAATCAATAACACTTCAGCATTTTCTCTGTCAAAAGCATAGAAGTGAATAAAAGAAGAATGTACATTATGTTATCTGGATCCTTGACCTGCACCCCTTAGGCCAGAATGCCAAAAGAAATTTACAAACTCAAAAGAGAAAATTCTTGCGGTGCCTGGCTGGCTCAGTCGGTAGACTCTTGATCTTGGGGTCATGAGATCAGCCCCATTTGGGGGGTAGAAATTACTTAACAAAAAAAAGAGAGGGAGAAGATTCTTACTGGCATTTCAAGATTAGTGGGTTTGAAATTTTAAATTAGAAAACAAGTCAATTACTTGCATTCAAAGTTCTTTGTAGTCTGATAGGTAGCACTTAATAATGAATAAGATGAAGATATAAATGAGTCGCCCTGGGATGTATTTTAATTCTCCCCTTCAGTAACCCCAATAAATCCATTGCCCCTCTGTAGGTCCATGTTTACACCCAAACACCCTGTATAAAAGAAATAGTGTAGGTTTAAAAAAAAAAGGAACAAAAACATAGTTTTGTCTTTAAAAAAATGAAAAATAGGCTATGTGTGGACAAAAGAACCCCCCAAAATAGCTTTCCTTATATGTTTGTTTTGCTTCATTGATGCCCAAATTAAAAGCTGATCAGCCTTTGTGTGGATAACTTTGTTTTAAAAAGACAACGCGAAAACCTCTGATCCTATATGTCAGAAATTTAGTTTTGTCCCAGTGAGAAAGCAACATTCTTTGGTTAACTTGGATTCTAAGTAATTCTTGATGAAAGGGCATCATGATAAAATTATCTCTATATAGTACATTAATCCAGTAACTAAGCCACCTTTGTAAAAATGACCCACCTTGGTCTGGTGTGGAATGAAGCCTAGGGAATTAATTTGTATAAATAAGTATTAAATAAAAATGGGGACTTGCCACATAACAATAATCAGATGGTGGAGGTAATCCAGTCTTAGGGGTAAGAATCTGGCATTGAGTAGTTACCTTTGAAAAATATAATAACATTTATTTAACTAGGATTTATTCCAAATGAGCCTTAAATCAAGCAAGTTGGATTTAAAGAAATCTTAGCAATTGAGAGGTGGTGTCTTAGTGGAGGTATATCGCCTCAATAAACAAACACACAAACTCAGTTTTAGAAATTCATTTTGGAGAAATAAAGGAGTATCTGGAAAAGGCAGAAAGTGTGTGGGGGGTGCAAGGGGGAGTACCTAGAATACATCCAGGTAGAGGGTTTCATTTCTAGAAAAGCAGCGCCACCTGCTGGTCAATTTGCATTTCAAGCCCCTCTGTGGTTTGCTGGCCATCATCTATCTTGCAATCTATGCATAAATATACAGCAGTATTTCTCAGCTGCTGTTATACATAAGAATTTTATTACCAGCCGGCAGATTTCTAACACACTGGTTGCAGTTTAATAATCCTCTATTACCTGAAGTATGGGTTATATAAAAACCTAGAATGTTAATTGTTGACAAACCAATTCTAATATGTAAAGCACTGTAAGTCACCCAGTAAATATCCAAATAAATCGAAAGGGATACCTCTTTTTCCTCTAACAACGTGTTATTAAACAACACAACTTGATCACTTACATAAAAATAATTTTCATGCATTTCAACGTGCTAAGAAATCAGGAAAAATGCATTATAATCTTACTAACTGAGAGCTTTTCCTTCATTTACAATTTGGAGGAAAATCTTTTTGCTGTGAATATTTTTTCCCTTTCTTTAAAAAAAATGTACCTAAAGCAAGGTGTCATTTAGGAAATTTTCTCATATAACAAAACCTGAGTTATAAATAACTAAGATTACATCTATAAAATGTTATATTTTTAAAACGGCAATAGAGAAGTCGTGGAAAATATAAGTCACTGATACAGTGAGCAGAGAAACACTACCTGTCATTTTTCAGAAAAAGATCACACAACCGTGATAGCAAAGGAACACAATAAAAGGAAGAAACAGGGATGTGATAGGTGACTCTGATTATATCTGCAAAGGAAACTGTGAAATAAATTAACACCCAAGCACCCACGAAGGCATATTGTTTTAGCTTCCCCGCAAGTGCTCGTTATACAGCAGAGAAGGCTGGTGATTTTGTAAGAACAGAAATAAGGTGTAGGCTGTGAAATCTGGTGGTGATAAGTAATGACCACACAACTTACAACTCTGATTTGATCTCTAACAGAAAAAAAAAATAAAAATAAAAAAAAGTACTCTACGGGATAGATGTATGCAAGAGCGATCGTATTTTTCAGTTGAAACAAATAAACCCCAAATGGGATCAAAGGGCTCCAGCAAATGAAAAATGACAGTTCCTATGTTGCCCTGATTTGATCTCAAGCAAAACTACCATGCTGATAACATTCCAGAGGTTGGGATGAAGGCAGGGCTTAGCTAAAGGATTTGGGCCCCATTTGGCCCAGATCCTCACACTAATCTCACTAATGAGAAAATCAACAAGAAGCAGAACTCGACTACTTATAAAGCAATTTAGGAAAGGTGATGATGGGAAGCATCAACACAACCAGACCTCAAAGATGGGTAGAGATCAAGACCATCATCAAGAAAAGAAATTCTGATAGAATTTGAAAGGAAAGAAGTGTCATCCCTCCCCACCCTCTGTTCCCCTCGTTTGCTCTCCAACATCCCTTCCATCTTCCAGTAACACACTATCCGTGTCCGTGGTAGAAATGGAAAAGTCATAAGGCAGTTTCGATAAGATAAGGGATGATAAGGCCACAGTCACCGGTGCTCTATGAGACAGGTCCTATTATTATCTCCATTTTACAAATGGGGAAACAAAGGGATAGAGAAGTTCTAATACTTGCCCAAAGTCCCACAGTAGTAAGGGAGGATGTCTATCCTGGGTTCCCTTAGACGAAATGAGAAAAATAAAGATTCATACATGTGTAAGCCATTACTCTTATTATAGCAATTGGCATGCACTGAGCATCCATTTGGTGAATATATCAAAACACGACTGCTCCAGTACTGATTTCCAAAGTCTGCAGAAAACACACAAATCCCACCGCTTCCCTCCCTTTCCCTGCTCTGAGGTTCCCCAGAATTTCAGGCCTTAATTGCCAAGGAGAATCACTTAGCTCATTGCACAGTGAGATGAATGGCTTGGGAATCCCCAGCGAGATAGCTGAGAAAAGACAGGAGATGTCTGACTATCGGACATCCATCTTTATCTTCATTGAGGATATCTGCGAAGGAATGGCTCTTCCAGCAACTAGCCGCTTGCACATTTCATATCCATGTCCCAAGACTTCCAGGCCACGTGATCGTAGCCCCTTCCTCTACCCTCTGCATTCTTAGCAAGTTTCATTCTGTCATTTTCACAGGGTCTCTCTACTCTGCAGGTCACCATACTTTCTTTTTCAGTAACACCTGTTTAGGGCTTTGGCTTTGAAGCATCACTGCTGGATGTGTTCTCTCAGTTGGATATGTTACAGGCCATATGTGGAAATTTACTCATCTGCACTGAAGAAATGGCCAGATAGACCTTGACAAAATGCAGAGAGTAATTCAAAGCCACTCAAAGGTAAGAGAATGCTTGGTGCAACCTGAGAGCTCTGCAAGCAATCTGGAAAGCTCTCTGCCCCCTCCTTGTCTCAAGCAGAATAAACAGAATAATGACACTTAATAGGAAATAGCCATGAGACACAGCCTTTGGATACCTTGAGGTGGGAAGAATTCCCACTTGGGTGCTGTTGGATTCGATCTGCCTACCTTAAGTCAGAGTCAATGATTCTAATAGTCATGAGTGGACTTAAATGTTCCCCCACATTGGGGCAGATTGGTGCAGCCATGTGCAAATGGTCACAGCTCTCCGCAAACAGGTCCCTCTCCTCATACTGGCCCTACCCAAGGCATCAGTATTTTTGTGCCACCCTGACTCACAGGAAAATGATCAGTCTCACTGAATGCAAATGCCACAAGTCCTCAATTTTTGAGGAGATATGCTCTACATACCCTTTGTATGGTGGTATCTCTCTCATTTGGCTCATTGGTGGATTTTTGCCTATTGTGATTCAATTCTGTCTAGATCTGTTTTAATCTGGATCTGATTTCATTGTTTCTAGATCTTCTTTCCCAATTTTTAGTCTTCACAAAGAATATGGGATTGTACCTACTAGTTGATAATGTTCAAGGGTCACCAGTTATGTCCTTGATTTTCTTGCTACATTTCCTCCTTGTAATCTTCTTGTATCATATATATATGATATATGATATATATATATCATATATCATATATATATGGCAGTTTCAATAAGATAAGGGATGATATATATATATATATATATATATATATATATATATATATGCTATAAAGTTGTTTAGAAATTTTTAGGGAACTTCATGGATCCATGTGATCCTGCTTCTGGCATACCATCTATTCCTTTAACTGATGGTTGAGAATCCTTTCATTTATTCATTCTTTTACTCATCAAATATTTACTCAACTGGAATCCTTCAGGCCATTTCCTACTCAGGTATTCTTGCCAACACCTGAAGCCCAGCCAATGATGCCAGCATACTGCATTTCTGACCTTGGAGGGAAGGAAGGCAGCCTCTATGTCCTTTCTTGACTGAGTGCAATCCAATAGGCCCCAGCCCAGAAAGATGCCATTGGCCAAAGTGGAGATCACTTTTTACTGCAAGCAGTCAGCTCCACTCCCAGAAGATGGCCCACATTTTGTGGCCTACAGATGCCCCTTTACACACTATTGGTGCATCTTGAGTGACTCCAGCTCCAGGAAGCAGTCTTTCTCACTTTGCTTGGTCTCTCAGTGCAACTGACCATCCCTAATATTGATCTGCTTCAGAAGCTTCCACTTTGAGTTTGCATAGGGTTTTTTCTAGGAATATTTGGAATATTCTCTGGGAGTATTTGCAGTATTCACCCTGCTATATTGAAGGGGATAGAATGGGGGGCCTTTAGGTTTACCAGAAGAGATTCTTGATTGCTATTTCCCTTGTTTGTGGGAGGATAGCTCCTTCTGAGGATGACCAAGTGAGATGGTCAGAGAAGAAAGGTCTCTGAGTCTCCAGACCCTTCACCCAGTTTGTCTGAGCTGGACTCCAGAAGAATGTCTCCTCAGAACAAGAATCTATGGGCATGTCTAGAATCTCCCTTGAAACTAGGCACCATCTAGCCATTTACAAAAAGTTCCCTTTAATGCTGAGATTTTCAGTGTGAGGTTCTGACAATGCTGGCTTTGTTTCTGCACATTTAGATTCCTCTTGGGAAAATGGTTGGCTGGGGAAGCAGAACCCTTGTAAGTAAATATGGGGATGAAGGATTCCCTGATTATCTAGGTAATTCAACATATTGGTTTGGGAGAACGCCTCCGAGAGAGGAAAACAACATACAGCCAATTGAGTGGGTACATTCTGCCTCATTCCACCCCCAAAGTTGGCATTCTCAGCACGCATGCCCCAGCACTGTCAGGAAACGTAGGACTCTAGTGCTTTTCTGTGTTGTTTTAATGACCTTTTGGGGTCAATGGCATGTACAAATCCTACAGCCAAGGATGGCCAATATACGGCCACGATGAAAAAAAGGTCTTGTGAACAGAGAAGAAAATTGTACCATGGTACTTAGAAATGCCACATGACTTCCCCAGATTTTGTGTGGCAGCACTTCACAGGAAATGTGTTTTGTATTTCCACTGGAGTGGGGTAAGTGGTTGAAAACTACAGTGAATTTTCAGCGAATGGGATGTGAAGTACTTTATTATTGTTTTTCCTCCATGGATGTAAGGAGACATGCTGTCTCCCTGAGAAAGACACGGAGAGAAAAGTCTCATTGCCATACAAGGGATTTGAAAAATAATTTTCATGAGGTCAGGCTGAAGCTACCACTTGGAGCTTAAGCCAAGACCCTCGGGGCCGGTCACATGTCCCTGCTGGTGGTGCTCATTTACGCTGTTTCTCTGCCCAGCCTGGGCCAATACCGTTCATGGCACCAGTTCAGAGCTACCTGACTCTGTCCCCATCAACACACTCAAAAGACATGAGCCCTAATGGAAATGGAGAGCATGGCAAGGGAGGAAGAAGAAATACGAAGTTAGAAAAGGAAAAGAGATGGAGATCCCCCAAGACTGGGGATAGTGGATGCAGCCTGGTAGGTCTCCAGTTCCAACCAAGGCTTTAGTAAATTCCCCTCCGACAGAAGAAAACTCCACTGAGTCCAAATAAGAATCATGACTGCTGGGTCATCTGGGGAGAATTAAACTCAAGAAATTTAACTAAGGCAACTCAACTGCTTCAGAGTCATTAATTAAACGTTCTTTAAAAAGATTTTTAATTTCTCGGATCTGCATTTGGATAATGTGCTTCAGCTGCAGAGTCCTGGACGCTGTAGCTCCGGCCTTCCTTCCTAGGGTTTCTCAGAGCAGCTCTCCAGGTCTCCTGCGACCACAGCTTCCCCTCTGCTGGTCTTCCCCACCCTCAGGGGGAGTCTCCCAACTGTCTCATCAGGCTGGCCCCTGCTTCCACAGTTGCCCCACCACTACACTTCTTAAAACAAAGTCTCTGTGGTCCTTTCCCAGATCAAACACTCTGAATGCTTTCTATTGTATTGCAGATTAAGAACAAAACCCCTTCAGGGCTCCTCCCCCAGGGAACAGGTCATAGACTCCAGCCAAACTGGGTGACCAGCTGTTCAACTATGTAAAGTATCTGAGTAACTCAACTTGCTCCACAGCCTGTGGAGCCACTCAGCTTGCTTTTGAATCCCAGCCCCACCTGCTGACTCAGGCAAGACCTGAGGCAAGTTATTGAACCTCTCTGTGCCTTAGTTGCCTCATCTGTAAACGGCACAGTTTATAGCCGCCTCGGTTTACAGCCACCTCAACCACCAATAACAGTTACTACCTCGTGAAAAGGATTAAGTTAATATATATAAAGGACATAGTGTCTACAATGCAGAAAATGCTATGTGCTAGATTTAACAAGATATACACACATATATATGTACACACACACACACACACACACCCTGGCTGTGTTGGCAGAGCACCTTGCACACTAAGAGCAGACCTTACACAAAGCCTAGTCTTAACGTGAATCTAAGTGAAGCTTTAGCCATTTCCTACCACTGCCACCTTAAGAAACCCCGGGTTCTGTGCAACGGAGGACAAATATAACAATAGATCTGCCTGGAGAGTGGACCTTTACTTGGATAAGACAAAAGCATCAACCTCTTCTCAAAAAGGGAGAAGAATTTTTCAGCACACCTTAGCAAGCTTCACCCTTCTCTCCTCACCGATAAGCCTGATCTGTTTATAATCTCCACATCCACTCCCCTCTGAAAATGGTTCCCCCTATGCTCATTGCTTCTAGGCTTAAACCTGAATCAAAGATCCCAAACGCTAAGATCTTTCCTATGAGCATGCAGGCAAATGTCTTGAATCTGTTGGGCCAGATGACAAACATCCAGCTCAGATGAAGTGAAGCGATGGGCACCATCCGAGGAGGGGGAATCCCAGGCGTGACTGAGACCAGGCAAGCTGCACATCTAGGGCTTGTTTCCTTCTGGATGGGACTTGAAGGCAGGGTGTGGTGGGGCCCCGTGCTGCCGCCCCACAAGACTCTCTTCAGTGACTTAACACCATTATTGGTCTGATACTAATTTGAGACGATGCCCAATCGCATCACAACAAATTAACTGCAGACACGCGATGGCAATCAACTCAGGGGGCTATCCTGAACACCGGCTGGGGGATTCCCTGTCTCCACGAGCCGCACGCTCCCACAGATGTTTCTAAAAGCCTCTTCCCAGAGGCCCATTTAGAGAGAAATTAAATGCAACTTTGACTTAATTAACGTTTTAAATGATAATGAATACAATGTAGATTCATAGGAGGCATTTACATTGTGTTGTAAAATTGATAAAAATTTAATAACTCTTTGTTAATAAGTTATGTCTCCCCAGACCCATAAAGCCTAAGGCACTGCAAACTCCAGACTGGGTCTAATCCGGGCTCCTGGTGCAGGTGGAGGAGGGAGGCAGAGATGGACCTGACATTTGCTCCAAGCCTGCTCCAATTCAAACCTCTGCTTGTTCATCAGTACTTTATTTCATACAGTAAAGGTCAGCATTTGGGCTCAAGGCAGAGCCTTGACAAGAAAGCTCAAGTGAAAGGCGGACTGGCCCTGGCATCTGTCGCCCGAGATAGTGGAGGAGGGAGGGAGATGGAGAGCTAACTGGCCACATCTGTCCTCCACCATGGAGGAAAGATGGAGAATCCGCTGCCCGGTGGTAGGGGCTGTCAGGCTGAGTAACGTGACAAGCGGCCACTGTCCTGAGTAAAATTGCAAACATAATTTCCACGTCACCTTGCAAAAGAACCTCTGCTCAGCTTACTTGTGGCATGCCAACGTCGTTTCTAGTTTGTCCTTGAAGAGCTGAGTCACTTATTAAAGTGTCATACTCCTGGGAAGGGAGGTGTCCAAGTGACAGAGGGACACACAAGGGACCCTTCCGTCTTTCCTCATTCTGACCTTTCTACTTCTTGTCCCCTAACTCTGTTTCAAAGTATTTCTTTTGAAAAGTTGGCTGCCTTTTGCCTGAATATTCCCTCTCTCCTTTATCTGTATGAAGTGGTTCTTCATAGAATATTTAGCATAAAGAATTCAACAACACCTTTTGTGGGAGAAGCACGAGGTCCCCGAGTACAAGTCAACTACTTCACCTGACATCAAACTAAAGAAAGCATCTATTTATTATGAATGAAACCCTTTAAAGATAGGCATTTGAAGAGGATTCTTTTCAAAGGAAATTTTGCCCATGTATGATTTCTTGCCTTGCAAAGCCGATTTAACGAACTGACCACTGTGGAAGCACGTGGAAGGCATATTTCCAATCAACCCATTGTTAAAGGTGGCTACCACAAAATCGAGTGAGAGGCATTGGATTCTGTAACCTTGCCTGCTACCAACAAAAGTGCCCGAAGACGCCCTCCCAGGTACATCGTCAGTCTCTTGGAAGGATTAAATGGCTGTCTGGCCCTAGTTGCCTTCCTGTTTTCACGTACTGCAATGAAGTGCAAATGGCCAAACCAGGGAGTGTGCACTGGGGTAACAAAGAACTAGAGAGGAATCCAAAGGCTGCTTCCATATTTACCGTCATGGATATAGAGAAGGAGAGGGGTAGAGGGAGGAAGAGTCAGAGAGACAGATCATACCAGCATGCACAAGAAAAATAGGAGAAATTACAGACGCAGAATGAATGGGCTTAAAGAATGCATGGAATACTATGTTTAGCTGAGTTTCCTTTGACTCTCCTGTTTCTATCTTTCTATCACTGATGGCCGTGGTGGGAAGAGTTTTCGGTTTCAGGGACCAGAAGTGAACGTAGATTCATAGGAGACATTTACAAATACAATTTGATGGGAGCTTGAGGGAGTCACCCAAAACTACACACAAAAAGAATCAGATAATGATAGGCTGTTGGTTTTTAAATACAGCTTATTAACTCAAACCCCTCCTTAACAGGCATTGGAGACTGTCCGTGCAGGGTGTGTCCTGTTATAGACATTTTCCTAGAGCTATTTCCACCCCTTGCCCTCGTATCTGATTTTATGTACTTCAAAATGCCATTAGTTCACTCGAGTGACTTTAGTTCTATTGACAATGTTAATTCTCTGCCTGTACAAACCAAAGGCTACTCGGGATAAGCTGATTTTTGTTTATTATCTGACAAGACTCAAGATTACACTAAACTGATTTTGGTATGTATCCCTTCAACCTAATGGTATTGGACTTGTCCTCTCAGCTTAACCATTGGAGTTGAATGCCTCCTTGTATTATATTTATACCCGAAATAAAAGTCACACGCCATTTAAAATTAGCTACAGTAGTTTGCAAAAGGGTGTATGTAATTGCGCAGGTTTAAACTATTAGTAGATTGAAAAGTGGGTGTGAGTGATCGCATGTGTACTTTAGCTAAAACTATTTCCAAGTGCAAGTCTAAAGATCTGTTTCTCTTCCAGCACATGTTGAATTTGTTCGTGCCAGGGCTGCTGACGGTTTGTAGCCAGCACTGTGTCACACAGGTCTCAGGAGGTTTGAATCAATAGGGTCCTATATGTTGACACTGCATCATAATTTCCATTGTCCCTCTCTATTAGACTTAGCAATCACATGAGGCAGACTGAAATAAAAGAATAAATTCTGAACAGAGAAAAAGCACTACTTTATAAACCTGTAGGGAGGGAAAATGGCCCTGATTAGAACTTACATCTATATTTATGTGTGTGTGTATGTGTGTATGTTGCTAGACATAATTATATATATATATGTATATACATATATATTATATATATATACACATATATATTATATATATACACATATATACACACATATACATGTGTGTATATATGTGTGTATATATATATATATATATATATATATATAAACTCTGTAAAAACTCTGGGCCCATTTCATTCTGGTGTCCTTTTCTGGTTCTTCTGCCCAGGATCAGCTGGAATAGAAACAAAACCAGGATGATCAGAAAATGAGGTTTTGTGCACCAATTCTAGCCTACCATATGGAACAATTCAGTCTTGTCGAAAACATAGTCTTGGATGAATTCTTGCTGGTCACTATTTGCTTTACTTTTCTGACACTGTTTTTTTTTTTACGCCTTTTGTAAAGGAGTCCTCCTTCTCTGAAGATCTTTCTGTCTGCACAGTCTGACCTTACATCTCTCGAATTCAAAAGAAGACAACTGTTGGAACAGAATCTTTGCAACAACAGATCCTCGATGATGGGCCACACCTCCAAGGAGAGGTGCCCCGAGCAAGCAGGCCCTGCTGTTAGAAGGCAGATTTTTAAAACTGTGTGAACATTTTAATATATTACTACTCCTCTGGGAACTGGCTACTTTTCTTCCCACTTCAGAAAACACATAATGGGACTTTGTGTTTCAATTTAACGTCCCTTGAAAACGGAAATCTTTCCCCTTATGAGAAAAAAAAAAAAAAAACAGCAAGGAGGGAGACTAAAGGCAAAAGAGAAATGAATTAGGCAGTCTCCAAAGAGCATTGGCTCAACTGGGAAACTGCGACCAAAGCAAAGCTCCATAATAATATAATGACCTTTAATGAGTGTCTTGGGAAACAATACGGCCCTAGCATAAAAGACAAAGGGCAAAACCCATCAAGGCTCTGCTGACACTAATTCAAAATGATTTTCAGAACAACTAAAGAATGTAAGAGAAGTAATCTGATCCGCCCATCTGACCTCACTTTGATTCAAGGGCCCTTCTCCTGCCATTTCTAATTGTCAAACCCTCTACATCTCACATCTGCTCATATTTAATGAAAAGCCCACTCTCGCCACTGCTCTTTGAGTCCACCAGCTCTGTCAAACGGGCACCACCCAGCCCCACCACCAGCAAGGGAAGCCCAGGGATTGCTATTGGAGCTCTGCCAGTGGAGTTCTGCGTAGAGATAGACATTTTTTAATTGGAGAAGAAGGGTTTATGTGGGCGCATGAAGGGGCTCAGGTTGGAATGGGTTTTTCTAACTTATTGTTAATGGTCAAAGGTGCGAGGACTCACACGGGGTGGATGAAATCTTCTTTTGTTTGATGGTGTGAGGACGGCGGGAAGACCGATGAATCAGAAGAGGCGACCCCCACACCCCACCCCCGAGCTGTCAGTACCAGTTATGGCTTCAACACACAGCCCAGAGCTCCATGTTTTCCACGGTGGGGCTCATTTGGGAGGGCGGGAAGGACGACAATCTCACGCACAGGATGTTTCTGAGAGGATGGGACAATCCCACCCTAAGTTTTTCTTCCCCTGGCCTCCATCAATGCTGGGATTAAGTTGCAGAGCTGAGAAATCCCTCCAATTATGGTTTCTCCTGTATGAAATGGAAATTACACACACTGGGTATCATGAGCCCCACACAGGGGACACACATTTTGCTGTGATTGGTATGGGTGGCCAGTGCCAAGACACAACCGCATACAGCCTGAATGGCTCCTTCCTTTTCTCCACTGACTCTCTAGCCAAAGTTTTAGAGCCTAGTGGTTATCTGAACACAGAAAAAGTGGTGCCTTACGCAGACGGGTAACCCCAGTGGCTGGTGGTTACTTTTGCTGCCATCAGTCAAAGATGTGGCCAAACTGTGCCACCATAGCTCACTCCTTTGCTCCTCCCCCACTAGCTCCTGTCTTTGAACCCAGTGTCTTGCCACACATAGTAGACCAACAAATTCCTTGTGTGGTTGTGACCGAGTTCACCTTGCAGGGTCATGGGAACTAGCAAGAATTCTCACAATGAGAATAAAGGGGTAAAAGTTCACACTGTGGCATTTGTATGAAAGGAAACTTTCTTCCTAGGATTTTAGGCTAATGTGGTTGGCACAGTCCAAAATCCCTCTCGATACGACCTCCATTAGGTATCACTTTTAAAAATGAATCCTGTTTCTTGGCACTGGTCTGGAAGAACAGTGAATCATGAAAGGAAAGGATGATTAGCTCAGTCCTAGATACAACTTTTCCAAATACCTTCTAAAACAGTTCAATGCACAGATTGTGCCTCAGTCCTGAATAGCAAGTTCAAACACCAGCACCTGACATGGCACACCGCTCCAGGGTATACAGTGAAGTCAGGACTCCTTCAGCCCTGGGAGCCTCTATGGATCACTGTCCCACAAGCACCCCATGCTGGGACCATCTTCAACACCCACGCAGGTGAATCAGCAAATTCTTCGCGAAATGCTCAAGAGGGAAGTGCCCTTCCCTTTCCCTCAACCCCTTATTGTCAACATGAATTTACTCCTGCTGGTGAAAGTTTATTTCAACCAGCTCTGGGCACTAAGAAAGAGAGAGAACATGTGGCGACATGGTTACCAATAAATGTGTCGGGTGCTTTCAAGAGGAAGGGATGAAGTACAGAACACAGAATTATCTTCTACCTCTCATGCTACCAAAAATGTGAAAATAAAGTTAGAGCCACACTTGAAGACATCTAAGTCCTCACAAGGAAATACAACCTCTTCTGCCCTTAGATGAGGACCCATATCTCCGCATCTCGGTGTACAGACTGGAGCTTCCAGTAATGTCACCCATGAACCATGTCAGTGAAATACCGGCAAAGACCACGCTGAAGAACAAGGAAGAGGGAGATCTCAGAAATCTGGTGTATCTCAGTGCTGCCAGCTGCAAGACCTTGGCCAGTTCTTTAACACCTCTGAAATTGTAAGTGACAAAGAAGACTGACCTCAAAGCCTGGTGCAAAGGACTCTGGGAAATCATGGCGGTTCATGGCTTACAGGTTTTGTTTTTTGAAATCACAATGGCTACAGGAGACCTTAGTTCAACAGAGGGTTCTATTTGGGGGAAACTGATGATCCTTTGAACTAGTCATCTGAGAAGAGCCCTGGACTTCATCAGTCAATATAGGTTTACAGACTTATAATACTTGTTCCTAGAACATAGGACACAATCTGGCACTGGAAGAATGAGATACAGGTTAAAAAGACAAGGTAAAAGAAAAAAGAAAGAAAGAAAGAAAGAAAGAAAGAAAGAAAGAAAGAAAGAAAGAAAGAAAGAAAAAAGAAATCCACATTCATCCTAGCCCTGTTGTGTTTTGGAAATGATCTAAGCTCACTAAAAGCAATTGAATGGTCGAATTGGTTTCTTCTCTCTACGTGTTTCCACTCCTTCCTCCCTGCAACCCAATCCAGTGTAGAGTCTTTACCCAAATATGAAGATAGGCATTTCCACACATCTTTGTAGTCATAGGGTATTTGATTTGCTGTCACATTAATTTCCATTTATATTTATTTAAAGGACAGAGAGAGGGAGAATATCACTAGACTAGAATATCACAGTTCTGCACACCAGTACCGGGAGAAGCACAACAAGTTAACAGAATGGGAAGGGAGCCTTCCCCAGCATGTACACAGGGACACAGGCAGAGAGGACAACATATCAGTCACCACACAAGATCACACTGGGAAGAAAACACCAGCTCGACGGACTCACAGAACCACAGGGCACGACACAAGACAGGGATGATACCACAGACAGCACAGACATGGAACTCCGTGTGTCGGGGTTAAACTTACAGGCACGGAAACTGGTGGAGCAATCATTAACAGAGACAGAAGAAAGTGGGAAGGTTCTCTCAAGGGTGTCCATGTTACCACGCACACGGCCTGACATGCACGAGCAGTCACGCTCAGAACGTCCGCAATCAAAACAACATGCCCGTCTCATTCTCTTGTAGATGGACATCTTGGCTATAACCATGTGGTTGGATGGGAGGAGAGGAAGAGCGGTAGTTAATGGCAAGGTCACACACAGCAAGGCAGCTGGAAGGGAGCTAAAGGGATTTAACACAGGTCTTAGTTCACATTAACAGTCTTGACCCAGAAAAAAATGCAGAGTGACTGCTGGTAACAGTTTGGTTGTACATCAAAAACAGCAGCGAAAATATAAATTGCCTTTATAGTTCCCCAAGGCTGTTGTGTATTATTTTTCTCCCCTAGGTAAAGCGGGTGACTACAGGAAAAGGGCATGGCTGATTACAATCGGGTTCTCGGATGAGAAGAACAACACGTTAGAAGACAGCAAAAATGTAACCGACATTTTTCCCCTGGCGCAATTAATACAGGAGGCAAAATATACACACAGCCAATCAATTAATCGCTTATTTGGTACAATAAATGGTTTTTGCGAGTTGCAAAATATGTAATATGTAGGCTTTCTAATTTCCCTCCATTTCTGGGCATTAGGCAGAGCCTAGGACAAGCTTTCATCAAATTAGATGTGAAACGATTACATGTTAATATAGAATCTGAGGATGCCTCTGCTGAACTTCCCTAGAGTGAGTTTACATGATGCCTACAGGAATTTAAATTTACTCTTGACAGAACAAATATCCAAATCTGTCCATATAAGAAATGCAGCTACTCAAGGCTAACGCTGCGTATTTGACATTAAAGGCAGTTCACAAATAAGAAATCACCAAAAGCATATGAGATGTTGGTCTATTGGAATGCATTTAGCTACTCATGGGTGTATTTTCTGCTTAAAGCCGGGAGAATCTGAAAATCGCATCTGCTTTTCTCTCCCCTACCCCCCAAAATTCAGAAAGCCATTGGGTTATTGGTTAATCATAATTTTTTCTAATATAGGAAATATCGGCCAAAATAGACCAGAGGTTATAAAACATGAAATAAGAGATTAGGTCCCATGTAAAATATCTTACTTATATTTACATGTAACATTGATAGCTCTTCTAAACTGGTATCGTAGGAGCCTGGGGATCCAGCTTGAGTGTTGACCTACAAAACTTGCTGGACATCACTGTAGTAGTTCTCAAAAACACTTCACCCTTATCCTTCAAGCCAATTTATATTTCAGTCCATGAAGCCTTTTTGTGCCTCATTTTGATGCTACAACAGGCAAACATGTTTGCTTATCACTTAGCATGACCCAGCCTGCTTCTCTCACAGGATTGGAGAATAACTTGTGTTTATTCCAAGCATCATAGCCAAATAGCAAGGCTGAACTGGAGAGGTGTTACTCCCCGCGCCTACACCTTCCATTTTAAAAGTCATTCTCCCCCCCTTTTTCTTTTTCTTTGTGGAGAATGGTTGCACTCTTACTTTAAAATATGGCTTGTGGTTTTGCCCTCTTTGAATGTTACAGTCACCAGGAAGAGGGGTTTAAATCTCTCAAATGGGTCAAGTCCTGTTCTAAGACCTTTATGACTTGCCATACAGTATATTTGTCAAGCAGGGGTAACGTTATGATTGTGAAGAACAGGCACTGGGGGAGATGAATGAGAGATTCATTCCTGTAAACTTGGCTCCCATTTTTAGTGACATGTTCTTTTAGCATCCTCACTAGCTGGCCGTTCAGATCATCACCATGCAGCCCCAGCCCTCTTCAGTGCATGGCACATCATTCCTGAGCTGAGCTTTTACAAAAAAAAAAAAAAAAAAAAAAAAAAAAAAAAAAAAAAGGAAGAAAGAAAAGAAAAAAAAAGTTCCACTATAGCATTTGAATTGGAAGACTTTAGAAGGCATGGTGTGAATGCCCAGACACCCCAGACAGTAGTAGCGTAAGTCAAGAAAGAGGAAAAAGTCTTCAGCGGAAGACATAAAAATAAAGTTATTTTACATGCATCCAGATCTGTTGTACAACTTGTAGACGGCTCACTTGTTTCTTGCTTAGTTCTTTTACTGGAAATATTGATTTGTGATTTACACAGAGGAGGGAAACAAAGATGATTTTTTGTTTCACTGTAAATAAATTGTTTTGAAAAAAATTTAATCAAATGCTGTAGCAGAAGAGAAGCCCATCAAACTCTGAAACGCTATGCTTCTCATTAGCAGCAGTCCCTGGCTTTCATTTCCATACTGCCATTTTGGGTCATACACAATAATAGAATCTGACACATTTATAGGGAAAGAGAGTTCTTCTCCATATACCCGTCTTTAAGGACAAGGGGAGGGAGAATGAGGCAGGATAACTTTTGAAATCATTCTGTCAGAGGTAAGCCCATCCATCCTAATGGGTGATTTTCAGCCTCGTATTTGATAAGGGCTTCGGGAGGAAACAGAACCTCAACCCAGTGTCTCTCAGGAACTGTTTGCAACTGTTATTGCTGGCTGTTCTGGAGACCATGCATTGTTCTAAAATTTCATATTGTTAGCATGCAGGAACAGGCTGAAACTGGTAATCGAAGCAGCAAAAAACCATTTGCTATAAGAAGATTAAATGTTAATTATAAGCAGTCACATTCCAAAGCAGCATATGCATAAAAAAAGCAAACATGCTATTACTCGTCATTCCTCCCCAGTCATCATTTTTACACTCACACCAAATACAAAATAGAAATCTCAAAAGACACACAAGCACCACCACAAAAAAACCAGCAAGAATGATCAATGAGAGGCTAAAAGACAAGACAGAAACAGTTAAAAACGATTGAGCCCCACGTGTTGACAAACCTTTGTGAATTACAATGTCTAGACCAAGGTGCCACCGACTGGGAGGGTGGCTCTCGCTCTACTTCTGGAATAGTCCATTTTCATGGACACCCCCGCCCCTCAGATGTCTTCACCTATATACACTTCCGGGTCCCCCTTCTTAAAAGGAAAGGCCCATCTGACCTCCCTACTGGTGGAGTGATTCATTAGGATTGACGGGTATGCATCCCAGCCAGGAAGAGCTTTCTTCTGTGCCCTTACACGAGTCATGAACATGAACAAATGCTTTAACTAAAAACGTTTGAGGATTTCCCTGCTTAGTGGTAGCTGTTTCAGAAGATGTGGGTATTCTGTGTGTAAAATTATACTCTCAAGTTGTAAAATAAAATTATATCAAAATTAAGTCTTGGACCTCCTGATTTGGAAAATACCACCCTTTCAACTTTCTCTGGTTTCCTAATCCTCCAGGTTTGTTTTAGTGAATCATGGATACTCAGAACCGCTGGTGTTTTATTTCCATTTCTCCATGATTGTTTCCTTTTCTGGAGCTGATGTAGGTTAGAAGGTTAATTTCAGATATCAGAATGCCACTTAAAACTACCAAGGTTAGGTTTCAAAGAACAACGTTAAAAGTTTTGGTATTTATTTAAAACAGAAGTAAGTTTCTTAATCTACTCCCTGGACACACAAAGTGCCCTCTCACCTTTGGCGTTTGCTGGTTTTCTTTTTTACATAGTCACCCAATGCTCTCTTCCCAAATCTCAGTCCTCAGAAAAGGGACTTTTCCCCAGGATTTCAATATACAAAGTGGATCTATGAGGACATCTAGTGGATCTGTGTGGAAGAGCAGCTAGTTGACAGATCACCTGAACCAGCTGGCCTTTCTATGAAAGGGAGCGGAAAGGGGACCCCGTGTGTCTCCAACAATTGAAATCTGTGCATTTCAATCCAGTGGTTCTTACAAATTACAGTGGATGTTTAGGGGGCAGTGGGGGATGAGTGAGTTCTAGGAGATGGTTCCAGAGTGGTCTAGAGTAGCAGCTTGCAAACACACTGGCTTTGTAGCCATGGCCAGCAGAGTGGGACCACTTCACCATCAGTTGGCTGGGTCTCCTCAAAGCTCTGCTGCAGCTTCCTGAGACAGAAAACAGACAAGAGTGTGTCTCTGGTAGGTGTGAATACTGTAGCTACTTGTCATTCCGTCTTAGGGCTTTTGGAACTTTATGTTCAATTAATTGGCCCCATAGGCCACCTTAACTATGGGAAAGCAGAAATATCAGCCTCTGGGGACTCAGTTTTCTCTTTGGCCCACATCACAAGGTTCTTGTTCTTGGGCCAGTGCCACAGATTCAAAGAGGTTATGTGGTTGCCAAGAATTAGACCCTGGGTCTCACCTTCCTCCAAAGAACCCTGTCTTAGCAGTTTTACAATTTGAGAAAAAGCTTTTATATGCTTTCCTTCACCACAATGAAGTGGATATTCATCCAATATTTCCATTATGACTTCCTAGTGCTATTTGTAGAGATAAAATACAAGTATTTCCCTAACGGACATCATCAAAGCTATCTGTTTACTCCTAAAGTGTTTAAAAATGGAAGATGGCTCAGACGTACTCTTGGAGCAGTTTTCCTATATTTTCAAAGGTCGTGATCATGAGAAAGGAAACCTGTAGAGAAGTGGCTGCTGTAGATGTGGCTCGGTTACTGCTCTGTCCTTGTGTCAAACTGACAATCAGCTGTCAAACTCAGGTTCTCTGCTGGCTAGCCCTTCTGCGCCAAGCCTGGAATGAAGAAGGAGTTGGACTCCAGCCGGTTCTCAGCACCATCTGCCTCCCGCATCAGTGACCAAATTGTCAGCCAATTTCCAATTGCAGAATCTTAATTTCCAGGGTGGGTTGGAAGGGTCAGGAAAAGCAGCCCTGGACTGAGAGGTTCAGGTAGAGTTTTCCAGCTGCTGGAGAAAAAGTATTTTAGGTTCAAATGGAGCAGATTCAAAGGAAGACTAATGTGGAAGGAAAAAAGAGATAATCTGCCTTTCACTTCACAGATATTTTTTAGGCTGCAATCACAGGGTTAAAATCAATCCAATGAAGGAAGGATTAATTTGAAGCCTGACCCTGAGGCTGCTCTTCGTATGCTCAGCAGCAGCTAAAGTGATACGTAAAAGTATCCATGGAACAAAAAGTCCACTGAGGCATAGCGTTTGAGACATTTGTTTGATGTGATACTGGGAATCAGAGAGCATTCTTTCCAGTCCTGTAAATGAGGAATAATGTCTTCATTATGCAAAATTCCTCCTATTAGCTTCTGCAGGGAGAAGGATCTTCCAGGTGGTTTTCCAAGATCAGAAAGAGGGGAAAGAAAAAGCTAGTTAATGTCAGTAGCACTAAGTATATGGAATTAGTTGATATTGCCCTCAACACCACACCGTGGTTGCGGAAGGCAGAGGAATTTGGCACTAGAGTTGTTTGTTGATTGACATCATGTTTTCTGTCTGATTCTGAAGGATCACTAGGTACAGGAGGTGCCTCTGCAGGTATGAAAGTGGCACATGCCTTCGAGCCACCCTTCCAGATGTTCTGCAGATGAAGGGAGCCACACAGTCAACTTGGGCAGTGTTGTGCGATGAACTGAAGACGTCATTCATTTGTTTTATTTGTACATTGAGCATTCTGTACCCTCAAACTCTGAAGACTAGCCAGAACCATATGACCCATTTGCATGGTACAAAGGCAATGAGAGTTCTGAGTGCTGAGACGTCTCCAAATTCCAGGACCATTGGATTCAACTGGTCTGCAGGCTGGGTCCCGTTTTCAGTAGAGTCTCATGAGCATGTGTAAAGATCCGACGATGCTCACTGTTGGTGCCACTGAACGCAGCATTGCTTTGAGTCACACATAGAAACCCTGGCCCTAAAATTGCCACATCTTGTGGGTGAGAGGGGTCCTATTCTGTGAGTAAGTTAGAGGCTCAGAGACTTAACATTTACTTGTTCAGACTTCTATATAGCTCACTAATGAAATGGAACATTCTCCGTGAGTCATCTTTCCTTGAGTCATCTTTTCCATCTTAAACAAGTCAATGGATCTTCCAAGATGCCTAACACCCATAGAAGAACTGGGTATGTCCTAGTGGGTACTGATTGAAAGAGAAACTTTAAAGCAAGGGAACTTCATAGACTGTAGGAAATAATTACCACTGGGGAAATACTTGTCTCCAGTAAGGCTGTTTAAGATACTTACACTCCCAAAGTTTGATGTCCAATTAATTCTTTAGCAAGCACTTTCTCATATAGAGAGGTACATATATTATAATAAATACATCACTCTCTCTATAAAATATTTCTGTGCTTATATATAAAAATGTTCATTTTTACATATAAAGTACTGGTACATATCATATATATATCACAACACAGGAATATATATGTAGCATGTGTTTCCTTCAGGATAGGAATTCAAGCTCAGTAGCAGAGACCAGATAAAATTTATCAAAGGCAAGCATGACAATGACCCCCAATTGACGAGGCATCTACAGCTATAGTGGTAATTACCTCAGCCTACTCAGCGTCCCCTAATGGTCCAAGACAAGGCCTTCAAGAGAAACACTGTTGTCAAGGTCTTATTTTCAAATGGAAAAATAAGACAGTGCCAGAAGCTGGCAAGAGGCTGGGGGGATGGGAAGATGAACGGAGGGCGGTTCCCTGCTCTCAGGGGTCTCCAGCTCCAGGCTACTCTGCAGACCATGTTGGATGAGGGAGTTGGGGCATGATGTCACTGCTACATGCAACATAAATACCAAAAGAAAAAAAGAAACTGAAACTGTACAGAAAATAAAAGAAGTATCTCTTCTAGAGAGAAAGACAGGGGGAACTGGACTCCGGGCTCCTGGGAACCCGTTTTACTCACAATATATCACTACCAGTGTGCAGTTAAAATAGAGTAGGGGCCGTATTCCAAGGCAGCAAAGAGGAAAAAAAATAAATCAAAAATATGTCAATGATTAGAAGTTCAAGAAAATTCCTTCAAACACATCAATTCAGACATGACTTGTCCCCTAGGAGTCCACCCTTTGGCAAACTTTTACAGGCTGGGGGAAAAAATGTAAATCATTAGACCAAGTTTGTTATACAGAAGAAGAAAATGGGTAAATAGTAGTTTCTGAGAGCTTGCTCCTTGGCCAGACAGCTGAATTTGACTCTCTTCCTTGATGGAATGCTATGAAGAAATAGAAAGAAATGCAAAAGTTAAACTATACTACCACAGGATTTCCAGATGGAATGCCCACATTCGAGATTGCTCCAGATAGTATGGCATGAAATGTTCAAGGTGAATGGGGAGGGTGGGGGTGGGGATGGGAGGGGAAGAGCTAGGTTGGGAGGGGAGGGTTAGGAAGCTGTGGATAAAGACCACTGACTGTCATCAGCTCTGCCCTCATGGAGATCAGCTCTGCCCTCATGTCATCAGCTCTGCCCTTGTTCCAGGGTGAATTATGATCACATGGTCTAACAGGTTTGGACAAATGACTGTGTGGGTGAGCTGCCCTCTCCAACTTGGGGCACCAGGCAATGTGCATTCAAAGGCACAGGAACCACCCCCACCCCACCCCCATCCCCATCCCTGATGCATTATTCACAACCTTAGCTCCTTCTCTTGAAAATTTCTTTGCAACCAAAACCTATCTTCTCCAATTTCCTGACTTGCCTGGTATGCATGGGGAGGTCCATGTTCAATAGTTCACTTTATTCTGACCACTCCTTACACATACACATCTGCATCCTGCCCTCTGTAACACAGGCGGCTATGGTCTTTTAATTAGGAAGAACAATATTTGGACAATTTTGATCGTTATCAAACATTAACCTCACAGCCAGGGGCCTCTATGAGATGAGCCCAAGAGGGAAGGGGGTACAGAGAGACAGGGGCAAGACCCCTGTCATGCTGGCTCAGCTCAGAGGCAGTATTTCTGAAGCAATCCATGCCATGCATGGTGAGAGATCACACCCTTCACTAGCTGGAACCAGCTTTAAGGGGAATGAAGAGAATAAAATTATTTCAGTTATGTGGCTCTCCCTCCAGGATGAAGTTAAAAGTCAGCTGCTGGGTGCTTGCCTGGAACCAGGGTGGAAAAATAACCTAGAGGCCAAATCCTCATTTCTAGGGACTTAAAAAACTTTCTGCTGAGTTCCACTGCAGTGCCTACAAGGAACATTCCAGTATCAGAGCAGGGATCAGAGACACTTTCTCTCCATCATTCTGCCTTCTACCCTCGCCTTCTTAGAGTCTACTCTCTGTCCAGTCACCATGGAGGTCATCTAATATAGAAACTGATGCTATTGAGTTCTTGCTCAAAATCTTCCAAAGGCTATATCTGTTACAGGACTAAAACCCAGGTTTCTCCTCATGGCCCCTGTCTTCCTCTCTGAACTCATTTCATTCTGCTCTCTCCCCAGCCCCACCAGCCCCACTGGTCTGCCTTCCTTCAGCACTTCAAACTTATTCCTGCCTCTTGACCTTTGCCCTTGCTCTTCTACTAACCTCGACAGGGTCTCAGCTTCAATGTCACCTCCCAAGGGAGGCTTTCTGGCTAAAGCAGCGTCCCTACAAGGTTCCCCATACCCTCAGGCAGTCTCCTCTCTCTTCATAGCATTTGACTCTACCTGAATCTATTTAATGGTTTCTATGACCATTGTTTGTCTCCGTGTACTACTGTGAAGGCTTCAGAAGAACAGCGATGTTATCTTGTTCACCCCTCCATCCCTGGCACCAAGCGTACACCTGGCACAAAGAAAGTACTCAAAAATAGGTGGATGCCTAATCAATAAGTAACTTTTAGTGATGCCCCGTGGAACCAGGTTCTTTGACAGATTATCTGGTTCTGGATTATTGGCCTTGACACTCTCCTGCATTTCCCAACCTCCTCTACTACAAAAGTTTCCTTACAATGGAGTTAACCATTTTGTATTTGTTGTTCTCATTTACTTCCACCTTGGGATACATGTTCCTCTGATGGAAAAAATCTGAGGGATGCCTGGTCAGCTGAGCTGTGTTTTTGTGTTCGCGACCAACCATGCTGGGATGCCTGGCCTGGTAAGGAGGGCCTTTTGTATCATGGAGTCCAGGGGACTGGAAGTGAGGTGGGTTTGTTCTGGACCTACAAATAGCCTTAGATGCTCTTCCTGTTAAGTTGTCAGAATCAGAGAATTCTTAGACCTCTAGACTTTTGTCTGGATCTCTTTGTCTGAGACATCAATAAATACTCATCTTAGTAAGGTGTCAGAGCTAGGGGGAACAGGGCCATGGAAAAAGCAAAACAGTGGTCCTCAACTGCCCCAAACTTGGGAACCAGCCTCAGAGGATTTCTACACAATCTGCTCTCGACCAAGAGTGCTCCCCTGGGTATTTGCCTAAGAGCTCGAGTGTCTTCGTGCTCCAGCAGAATGATATTTATATCTTACTGGTTTACATTACTGTGTCCCCTTTAGGAGTGTAGTGAAAAAAAGCCCCCTCTTTGGTTGGCCTATCCCAGGAATAGTGCTCTTCTATCTGGTTTCTGCTTGTGAAAAAAGTATTTTATGGGGCAATCTTTCATAACTGTGCTTCTACTCATCAGAGTCAAGGTCATTGTCTTGCCCTTCTCTCTTGCAGATGTGATTAGGGCACTGAGCGCACAGCATCGAGAGGCTTTTGTGTGAGCCTGAGCCCTGGTCTGTTGGGTCTGTGTGACTCTTAGCAATCTCATCCTCCCACTAAACTTGGAGCCTTAGTTTCCTCTTTTTGTAAAATGGAATTAATAACATCCCTTGACAATTACCCAGGGTTATGGTGAGGATCAAAGAAAATAATGACCATAAATAAGGAGCTCTGAAAACATTAAATCACCATAGGAAGGAAGGCATCATTATTATTGTTTTCTTTACGGCCATGAACAATTTCTATTAGGCAATGCAACATGATTACTGCAAAAGGCACGGCCTTCTCAAGGCAAATCCACTTTAGGTCCTGGTTTCTGGAGAGCTCACGACCCAACGTTCCTGACTTACCATATCTTTCTCAAGAGGTCACACTGGCAAGCTGCTTTGGAAGAGATGTGAGACAGGACATGCCAGAAGCTATGGAGACCAATCTAGTCTACCCCAAGGAGCAATGGAGTTTGAGGTTGGTTATTAGAGCAATGGCAAACAAAGCTGATTGGTCACGGTCAAATTCTCTTCCTGGGCCAGCTGGAGGGTACCACAAGTGAAAACTCTGGACTTTGGTATCAAACCTTGCAGCAGCTCCCATTTGGGAGACACAGTCCTCAGACTCGGTTTCCCTTTCAGCCCTAGTCCCCATGTTTACACTTGGTGGCCCCTCATCCAGTGGAAATCACTATGCAAAAAAAATACTCCCTCTTCCATGGTCTTAGCAGTCCTCCTTCTCATATATTGTACTGAGTATGTTCAAGTGGGCACAAGCGCCTCGGCATCCCTTTAAGGTCCAGAGGTGGGGATTAGGCACTAGGTTCACTCAAAGGTGTTGATGGTGGTGATTTTTCATCCTTGCTCTAATAAAGCGAGGACAAGTATTTATTCCATGTCTCTTTAAACTGCTGGGCGAAACATAAACATATCCAAGAAACCTCTTGATGTTTAGTGTTTCTTTACTAGGAAAAGGAGAAGGGAAACAAATTCGGGGAAAAGGAAAGAGGGAGGGAAGGGGGAAAGAAACACTACTTACGCCGTTTGCAGCCACATTTTTTTATTCTTTTGGGATCTGTGATGTCATCATGACAGGCCTTGCAGTAAAAAAATGCCCTGGAGAAAGAGAATGGAAAAACTGACACATTTCATAATCCACCCGAATGAAATGAATACCACATTTCCTCCACCGTGGTGCCAAATTAATGAAACACGCCAGCACTAATTTCCTTTCATCTTTTGAAAGGTTTAGACTTTTACAGACGGAAATGTTTGTTGCAAGACCTCTTATTTCAAACACAGGACTCTGCAATTGGAGTTCGTGCTTCTTTTAATAAACCTTCCTTTGAACAGGAACGGGGTGAATGGCTGCTGAGGTGACCCCCTGCATCTGCCTGCTCATCCTTCGTTTTTTGAGCACAGCCTTCAGGGCTGCTCATCAAAGCATGCAGGCAACCAGCCCCAGGCCCTTGGTGGGGAAGTGGAATGTATCTCCGAAACCCTTGCCGTCTGGTCAGATATTTATTGAAGGGAAAGCCAAGATAAAGTTCCACAGTCAAATAAAATCATTAGCCTTGCCCCTCTGAAAGGATATTTCTTTTCAAAGTGAGAGAGGTTAAGGAGGAAGGTGGAGGGGGAAATACAAAAGTGATGAGTCAAGGGGGGGGGGGTCCTCTGTCAAATTTCTTCTGGTATTTCATAGCCCATACTTTGCTCCCAAGCTGGAACGATCAACTCCCATACTCTCGGCCCCCGAGAACACAAAATAAATGAAGGCTTACTTCTCATGGTGAAGCATAGCTCAACCGAGCACTGGAATGGGATGGGCAGAAGGCACTATAGGGCTGGATACCCAGAGGCAGCGATCAACAAGAAAATCCCCTCATCTGACTTAAGTGTCAAGTTGTGATTATAAAGCACATTGGTTGTGTCCAGACAAGCGACAAACCAAGATCATTCAAGTATAGAATGCATAGGACCTAGAAGAACAGCACTGGAGGCCTACATCTTTTCAGGACGGGGGATTACTGGGACAAAATTCACTGGAACAGCCTTACAAGCTTCCGGATATGGGAGCTAACAAAATCCCTGGTTTCACCACTCCCAACGTGAAATTGAATGGCAGGGATAAACACGGTCTTCCCTTGACCAAGACTATAAAGAAACACAATTCTTGGCGATTCAATTCCCAGGTTCCTTTTTATGTTTTTCGCAGGATTTGCACACGTGACTGACACCAGCTGAAAACCAATGTGGGATCTGGAAGAGATCTTGGAAGTCCCCAGGACTCAGTGTCCTCATCTGTAAAATGAGGAGGCTGTCACGACCTGCCCAAAGGTATCCTGTGCTGGGGTTGGTCAACTTCTAAATCCAAGCCCAGTGCTCTTTCCACCCCAGCATCTCACTCACTATTTCCCTAAATGCCAGTTTTCATCCATGTTGTGAAAAAAGGAAAAAGAAAAAAGGCAGCTGATTGTTTGCCCTGCAAGTGGCAATGTGGCTAAGAAGCCAATCAATGGTGACCTTCCTTGAAAAGGCAATGACAGAAAAGCCTTTTTGTGTCCACATCCTTTGGCCATTTTCTTTCCCTATCTGATGCTCCTATACATAATAATAATGATAACAATGATAACAGACATTTGTAGGGCAAGGCTATAGGCCAAGCACTATTCTAAGCATTTGTAAGTATCAATGAATTGGATCCTTAAACAATCCTTTGAAGGAGTCATGATTATTATCTCTGTTTTACAGAGTGTACAGGAAACTTAAGTACAGGGAGGTTATGTGACCTGCACAAGGTCTCACAGAGCCCGGATTCAAGTCCACACAGTCTAGTCCTAAAGTCCATGGTCTTAAACACATCTCTACTGCTGAGATGATGAAACCGTGCTGAGCCTGAGTGGACTGTTGAGAAGATAAAGTTGATTACTTCACAAATTCAAAGCGGATTCTGAAAGTGGCCCCATGGGGGCCAAACAGGTAAAGCTAATGACTGAGATGGGGCCAGGTTGGTGGGGGTGGTCTCTGGTCTGTGACCTGGAGACATATCTCCCAACCAGAGGGAGCACCGTAGCTAAGCTCCAGCTGAGTTTTGCCAAGTGGAACTTCTTTGAGAGCACCACTGTCTTCTCCACTCACCTTTGCCTCTCTCACACTCACCTGGCAAAGCACCCACCCTACTGCACACCTGCACCTGAGCAGCTGAACTGAGGAACGGAAACACAATTGTGTTGACTAATCTCACTTCAAATCCATGGCCACGGATGCCAGGGGCCTCTTCACACACCTCAGGATCTACTCCATATCCCCTCCTTCCACCTCAACCTTCTCTGCTCTCCTCCCCACTTCCTCTCCTGCTCATCCACCCCTTCGCCAAGTGGTCCTGTGTTGGTGACCTTGACATACACATCATCAAGAAGACCGGATCCACACCCTGCAAGGCTGATCTTCAGGGTCTCCTTGTCCTCTGCTTTCCTGTTGTGTTTAGCCAATGGGAGGAGCCAGCTGGAAACTGGAGGATGGGAAGAGAAGAATTCCTCCCTGCAGGGCCATGAAATGGTGGTGGCCACATCTCTATATTCCAGAGGACTCAGCTCCTGCCAAGTGGCCTTTCCTACACTACAGCCTCTCTCTCCAGGTTCTGATAACTCTCCTTCCCCTTGATTCTGCAGATCTAGGGCTGAGAGTGGTTCCACTCTGTTGCCAGCTCCGGGGTGCTTTTGCATCCCTTATTGGTTCTCCTTAACCCTCTGCCCACAACTTTTTATGTTCCCTTCATAAAACTCTCCTCCCTTTTCTCATTTAGGTGTGTCACCTGTTTCTGGCCAGGATCCTCCCTGATATAGCACCCAAAATGACACCTCCAGCTTTCATCTTCCCCCCAAACTCCAGAATCTTAGAGCTGACTGTCTACTTAACATAGCCAAATAGAATTCTTAATTTCCTACATCCCAAACTTGCTCCTCTTCCAGCTAAATCCAGTCTCAGTAAAGTGGGAAGCCAGCACCCACCCAATTTCATAGGCTCCAAATCTAGGCTCCATTCTTGATTCCTCTTTTTCCCCTCATTTCTTATATGCAGTTTACCAGTGGGTCCTATATATAGACTCTCCAAAATATATTCTGAACTGGTCTCCCTTCTCTGTACCTCCACTCACCAGTTTTACCCAAGCTTATCTTCACCTACACTATGCAGTATCTCCATCTGTTGGGCCTCCCACTCCTGTTGCCCCACATCCCATTCTCTATAATGGAGAGGAAAGACCTTTCAATGATGTAAATCAGACTCCATCACTCCCAGCTTAAAGCCATCAGTGACTCCATTTTATAACAACCTGACCCATACATATCAAGTCCTATGGGAGCCAGCCCTGCCTTTTTCTCTTACCTCATCTCCCCATACTACTCCTTCAGACACACTTTCCTTCCCCCAGCTCCCTACACACAACAAAACTGTCCCTACTTTGTCTCCTCTTCCTTTCCCATCTCTGTATGATGGACTCTTTCCCATCACCTCCACCTCTGCTCAAATGTCACTCCTTCCAAGCAGCCTTCACTTGCGCACAATCTAAATCAGTGACCTGGCTGCACTAATTCTTTGACTAATGTACCATGAATAAACAAAACTGTAATTCTCTCCTCCCTAGAACATGAGTCCATGAGAGCAAGGACTTCATTGTTCACCACTGCTTCCCTGGCACCTGGTACAGAGTGTTCTAGAAAGTGAGTGACCTTTGATGCATGAATGAGTATGAGAATGCAGCCAAGTAATGCCAGATCTGCAAGTTTTTCAGGGGAAACCAGAAATAAGGATTTTTAAATAAGGATGATGGTGTCTTATGCTTGGCAAATAATTTATTTGTTAAAATTATGAATCAAATGAAGCCTGTCTTCAAGCCACACCGAGTCAACGAGGCACCATTTTGTGACCCCGACATCAAAGACTATGTGCCAACATTATTTAAAAAGGAAAATACTCAGTGGCAAGGAGCAGTGGACAAGTGACCGAATGCCCATCCCAAAGTGGCCTAAGGCTGGAATGGTGGTTTCACTGCTCTGTTCCTAAAACACTGCATCTGAAAGTTTCTGTGAGCTAAAAATCCATTAACTTCTTTTGTGGCTTTTTTGTAGGAGAGGGTGCATACTCAATACTGGATCGTCATAATCAACTTTTCCATTTTTACAAAACTTGTTTAGTTTCATTCAAATCTCCAAGGCCCTTTCTGTGGTTTTCTGCCGTCTTCATCTGTTTGAAGTCCCCTAACTGACAGCATTTGCTCCGACACATCACACACCACGGAAAATTACAGGCTGCTGTTGTTGCTGATTGTGTCAGCATGTATTTGTGAACACCATAAAGCACTGAAATGAGACATATTGCACTCCCTAATATAGGAGGTAATTTGTTTTTTGGACTGCCTGGTATTTGTGACATTCATTAGCAAGAGATGCAATAGGAAATAGAATTACACAAATGGGAGCTTCACGTTATATTTGCTATCTGGGAGGTACACGTGATCTATGGTGCCGCTGTGCTCCCCAGCCCCCCACCCCCTATACGTGGTGTTGAGATGCTGCTTCTGTGTCTCACATTCTGGATGTGAGCACAGCCTTCTCTTCCAGGGGGATGTGGGCAGGGGTACTTCAGTCCTGTTCACCAGCCCCCTCTCCTCTCTCAGGTGAACCCAGTTCTTGAGGTACTCCTGAAGAACAGTCAGGATCCATGAACTGGATGAGGTTTTCCTGTCCCGATCTGAATAACGGCAATTCTTTCCCAACTTGTAGACATAAATTTAAGCCATTAGAGAGCTCAGTTTAAAGAATTTTTGTTTTTGTTTTTTTGCTTCCCCATCCCATTATTCCTCCTAAAATCTTTCTTAAATAGTATGGCTAGACTGTAGGAGTGGGTGAAGAGGCAGAAAGTAATAGACATCAGTTATCAAATATAGTTCTGTGCTCGGCATGCCAGGATCACATCATGACGAATAATTAAGAGCGTAAGCTCTGGCACTGGACATACTGGCTTTACTACCCACAAGCAGTAGGGCTTTGGGTATTGGTTACCCAATCAGCACCCCAGTTTCCTCATGTGTAAAATGGAAATAGTAATGATACCTATCTCATAAGGTTGTTGAGAGGATGAAATGAGTTCATCAATACTTGGGGTACCTGGTCCATAGAACAGTGCTGGCACATATTAAACTCTACATAAGAATTTGCTAGTTTCATTAAATTTGGTAGGAAGTGTGGGTTTTGGAAAAGGAAAGCCCAGTTCCCATCTGGGCACTGCCACTTGCTTCTGTGCTTTATAACCTCGGATAAATCATTTATCTCAACTTGACCAATGAGGAGACCAAAGCCCTGAGGGTTTTAGAAGACTTACCTTACGAAGTTATTTTGAGGACTAACAATTAAGAATGTAGAATACCTAACACAGGCCTGGCTTTGAGTGGAAGCTCATTAAATGAAAACAATAGGCTTACATAAATAATTACAGACCTTCACAAGTAATAATCTATTTTAAATAGTTTGTGTAACATTATTGTTAGAGTGAGTGACCTGTCTGGCCATTCGAGTCACATCTTCTGCTCATAAATTTTTCATAGATCAAGGATAGAAGCAAATATAATGATATTCCATGGTGTTCTCCAAAGAGCCCTATGATTCCCAGCTGTTTAAACAGGTTTAAGGATACTGATGAAAGTGTCGTAAAACACCGAGGTCAATGAACTCATGGGCTGTACCTACAGAGGCCTAAGAATTGAACCTGACAACCTTGCCTACTTACCTAGTAGCCCACAAACAGAAATACAGCCAGTTTAGTATTTCATCTGAAATTAATCCAAACCTTTTGAGATTCCATTCGGCACTTAAAGTGGAAAGCTGATAAATCTCAAGTAAATTTTCCTGGATGATACTAGGTAAAGAGTACTAGACAAGGAACCAGTTGTCCTGTGTTATGTTGTTCTGGGTCATCAAGAATCTGGATGATCTTGAACAGTCACTTCAGCTCTCTGGGACTCACTTTCCTCCCTTGGAAAATGAAGGAACGGTTACCAAGGCCCTCCTAGTTCTAAAATGTTATTATTCCAGTTGAAAGATGTGGAATCAATGATGTGAAGAGGAGCTCATGGAAGCATTTGAAAGCACAGTCTCCTTTTCTTAAGATGAAGCACCATTGATATCCATAGACATGTTAAAAAGTTTAGGGGTTAGGGCCCTATACATATTGAAATTATGCCCATTGTGGTGGATCAAGACGTATGTGGCTGGACCAGAAAGGAAGACAGATGAATATAAACTCTTACCTTTTAACTTCTTTGGCATCACTTGCGATGAAAAATCCTAAAGTACCTTCTTGGATCTTAAGATGGTTTCCAGGATTAATTAATATACTGATCAGTGAACAAAAACAAACAAAGAAGACACAGTTGTGAGTTCATGTTCTGAATAAAACCTTGAAGGCTACACTGTACTGTTAATTTTATAGGGGGCCCACTAGTCTAATGATTTTCCCAAAGATGTTGTCTAGAGCCTGATGTCCAGAGTCCCAAACATTTAATTGGATAATGCCATCATAAAGCTCTGATTCTCAATTCCCAGGCTGGCATACTCCCAGCTGCAGAAATCAAAGCACATCTAGGTTTTAGGGCTGGGCGTGTATAATGGGGTTGCCATCATGGGCTTCTCATCTGAAGCAAAGTTCCTAATAATGTTGCCCCTTGGAAACTTCTGTTGATGGTCAACATTGAATGTGATTGGTCTATTAAATCTATTGCTACACCAATTTTCCATTACATGGCAGAGCATTAATGGGACCCCTATATGCATCCAGAAACATACATATATACATGTATTACTGCAAGGAATGGTACACGACACCTGTAACCAATGCAGAGGCAAACATAATATCTGCACGACATCGGTAAAGACATGGAAGTGGATTCCACGTGCAGCCTTATGTAGAAAGAATTGGATCTACCTGAATGGGGAAAAAGAAAAATGCCAGCAGTTGGAAATGATTCCAGTCTGCTTTTACCAGAATGCATGGGAGTGTTTGAATAAAGTGTGTGTCTAGTACATCCTGATTGGGGCAAATTGTAATTAGAAAACAACATGCAAATTATGCCTTAAAAAAAACTTCCCCTGGCAGGGAAGTATACACTTAAATATACACTGTCCTATTTCAAAGTGTTATAAATAGATTAGCTGACCAAGTTGTGTTTGGACTGACAAAAGAGATACATGCATCCCAATCTAATAAATGGGTGAAACAAACAAGTTAAATTTTCTCCTGATCAAGAGCAGAATACAGAAATGTATTACAAACAGACTAAGATGAGGCTTTGGGCTTAATGGACACAGAATTTAGACCCTCTGAATGTAGCAATAGATACAACAGAGGTATTCTCTGATCTGAAAAGCTGGCTTTAAGGTAAAAGATGTTTGGAATCCAGCTAAAGGAAGTCCTCAACTGTCTAAAATAACCAAAATGGAGGATGGTAATTAACATGGAAATTTTTACTGCTGGCAAAACAATTCCAGAAAGGCGCTGTGGACAACAGGGTGATGTGTCTGTAGCAATACAGGAAGGACCAGGTGAACTTTCGTTCTGTTGGGAGGACCCAGAGTGGATCATTATTGCAAAATAATTGTTTGTGGTCACAAGAACATCCACTATTACCCATAATGAGACCTGACAGAAGGAAACCAATCCTGTGTCATCACTGTCATTAACACTGAATAATAGCAAGAGACCAGGATGATTGGACTGTTCTGTCCTAGAACTACAGGCAACAATGACATTCTTCACAAATCAGGAAGCAGCAGGCCACACTAACAGCAACAGCTTGCAATGGACAGTGGCACTGTACAGGCACCTCCTAATTACCCCTCTGCCAATTCTTTACATTGGTTCAACAGCCCTCTGACTTCTCATGATCATCAGGGGGAAAGGGTCAGAGCTTATACAGTTTAGATGGATTCCTTTTTCAAAGCCAATTAAATGTGATGTCTTAGAAGGGCAGAATTCTGGATTCTGCACACTTTCTGACCCCTTTGCTACAAGGCAGTTCTCATATGTCCTGGCTCTGCAATCAGAAATTGGGCCCAAATTCCAGCATCAACCATTTAGTAGCTGTCTGACTTTAGGCAAGTTACTAAATCTCCCTCAGACTCATATCCTCACCTACAAGATGGGCATGATGATAATGACAGTCTTTCTTCAGAGGATTAAGCAAGATAATGCACAGAAGGCTCACTGCATATTGGTTTATTGTTACTCGTATTATTTATTATTGCAAAAAAGACAAAAGTATATTTCATCTTTAATGGAATTATCAGATTCTCTTTAGCTGGTCTAATGGAATGGAACACAGGGCTCCTTATCAAAATATCCTGTTCATAAAGAGATAAAGTTACAGAGTGAAGAACTGTACATTCCAGAATAATGCATAAGGACATACATGAAAAATTCTAGGTACTTCTAGTGACTAAAGAAGCTAATTTCAGGGAACCTGGGTGGCTCAGTCAGTTAAGCAGCTGACTCTTGATTTTGGCTCAGGTCATGATCTCATGGTTTGTGAGTCTGAGCTCCACATCAGGCTCTGAGCTGACAGTGCAAAGCCTGCTTGAGATTGTCTCTCTCTCCTTGTCTTTCTGCCCCTCCCTGCCCCCCCCCCTTTCTCTCTATCAAAATAAATAAACTTTAAAAAAGAAGCTAATTCCTTAAAGTTGGAAAAATCTACATTTTGATATGTGTTTATATAAGAGTGTAAAAAAAGCTTCTGAGGAAAAAAAAATCCTATCATGATTTCAATGATACAATTCAAAAGAGGAAATTTGACACTCATCAATGTCTTGGTGACACCTATGTGCACAACAAGCTTTGCACAGAACTCTTTTTTACATTATGTGCTTCATTAATTGCACTCTAGTGATCAAGCCCACTGTGTCATGGTGGGACGACAGTGATAGCAAGGTTCCTATCAATGAAAAGTTTCTTCTCATTTCCTCTGTTCTTTATCAACAGTGAACAAGAATTGGCTTACGATGAGAATTTGGGATTGTCATTCCAGACACTGCGGGTTGAGATCATTTATTACAGCTTTCAAGGCTGCTTTAGTCAAATTAGCGTGGCAAAGAAGAAAGATCTGGGGCACTGATGTAAAGCAGATTTGTGTTCAAATCTGTTTCAGCGCCGATGCTGGTTAAGCAAGCAGGTACATGTGTCGGGCCTGTGAGTTCAGACCCTGGGTGCCACTAAGCCTCACTCTCCTCATCTATGAAATGGAGTGAATAATCTGTAGCTTACAGTGTCACTAAGAGAATTAAAGTATATACTATGTGCTGAGTGACTGCCACATGGTAGATCCTGAACACAAGGTCACTATTAATAGTAAGCAAGGCTATTAAAACAACTAAAGGAGCAGCAAATAATCTCTCACATTGTCTCAGCTCTCCATTTTGTCCTTGGTGCTAATAAGCTACCAGGAGGCACCCTAATAGCATTTGAAAGACCTTTGTAACTGACTGCAGGATCCAAAACATTATATCCCCATACAACATCTGGTGACAGACTAATTTGGACTGACTTTTGGTTGCAGAGTGGAGTATCTCTCTGTTCCTCAAGCCTTGTGTAGTTCCAAGGACATCACTGACTGTGTGTTTTCTTTTGGACGTGAATAAGAGGCTTTGAATCAACTCTCTAAATCATGTGTGAGGCTGTATGCTCACCTTTGCAGCTATCCAGATCAGGCTAAGGAAGCCTTCTGGGTGGGAATTGAAAGAATGAGCCTAGATCTTGAGAATAACGAAGGAAAGAAATCTAGATACATATGAATGTTCATTGTGTTGGATTCCACTCATACATTTAAGGTTTTGATAGAGAAGCTTGTGTCCCTTATTCCAGGGGGCCACTGCTTGTAATACTCCCTAGGTAAGGGTTCAACGTTTCAAAGACTCTTTGAGGAAATACGTTACTCTCTTTAATATGGTAGACATTAAGTCTTCCAACCACATTCCATATCTAGAAAATTTAAATAAAATGTTAATCCTCCTCTTTTTGAAAATATAAAAAGATAAGGATCCTAGACAGAAGTAATTTTTTTCCCCCAGTAAAGTGCCTACTACCCTCAGAATATGTTATTGACCTCCTACTGGGAATATGTAAATCTTTCCAAAGGTCTTTGATCTCTTAAAAGAATAGCCAACATTAGGTTTGTTTTGTTCTAATGACCTGCCAGAAGTCTCCCTCCCCATGCATCACGTTAAATCAGTCTCTGGTTCCAATTCTGTCTAATTCACTAGCTTATCAGAGATAAACTTCAAAATGTGTCATGTGAAGAATCAAGAAAATCTCTAAGAAAAAGTCTATATATCAATTAGCAGAATTCCAATAGGGATATCTTCTTGGCAAGGGTGGACTTTCCCTCATTTCAAGGAACCTATAAATTACCCTCTTTCTTCTATGACCTTGCGAATTTCAACAGAAAACATTCAGTGGCAGCTGGAGGCAAAGGGCTTATGAAGCTCCTCCCCGGAGGATTCTTGCTCGCTCCCTTTTTCTTTTGCCCTCAGACTAGTTTTGTATCTAGACCGATTCTTTGGCTCCTTTCCCACATGTGAAACAAATATATATTTTCTGTGGGAAACCCATAGTTGAATAAAGGGGTGAAAAGCATGATCATGTTTTATTTGCTTTTGTAAATAAGTCTCTCATAGTAGCCAGCTTAAAGCCCTGTATGCAATAGATACTTTTCAACTACTGGTGGAATGAATGAAAAATATAAACCATTGGTCTCAGTTCAAAAAGTGTTCCTTTCCCTCTCGTAGAAGGATAAAGGTAGCCATAGCTGTTCTTTCAAAGACCAAGATGTGATTCTTATTAGTCAGCCCTACCAAAGGAGTGACCACACCTTTTCTAGGGGGTTGGCAAATAAGCGAACAATCTCCCAGACGCACTAAGTACAAAAATGTACATGTACAAATATATAAACAGCTAGTCACTTGAGGCATGGGAGCAATTAATTTCAACATTGAAAGCACCACTCACTTAGAACCAAAATATGTGTTTCTCAACTAAAATGCAAAAACACAGAACTGGCTAGCAGGGCTTTGTTCAACAGAGAAATATTCCTCCCAGATTCCTCCAGAAGGGGAACTCCAGGGCTCAAGCTACAATGCATTTCATTGTGTAGGTCTTGCTGAACTTCAGTCAGTTTGGAGAATTGGGGCTTGATGAGGCAACATGATTTATTCTTTTTCTCCACCACTTAGGGATAACAACTAGGAAACATCTACTTATTCCTTCTTCAATCATCATCAACTTTACTTGTTTGCTGTTTTTGGAGACAACCAATGATGAATAGCTCAACTGAACCCTATTTTTTAAAGGAATCTTTTATCCATTGTGGATAAATATGATAGGTCTGTATTTCTCCACCCCACCCCTCAGTTTTTGGTAGGTGTAATGTACCATTCCCTGAGCAATTACAAAATTATCACTCACATGAGAATATAGTTTGTACTTGATAACATGATAATTATATCTGTGTCTAGCAAGCTAATGGGACTTCATTAACTACAGCAAGGGAATCAGAACCATGTAAGACTTCAGTTCATGCTGTGCCCAGATAAATCAGGCCACTGGTAGGTGGCCTCTTTGACCATCCATGGTCATATATGATTGCTATTGGTTGGCACTTTGCTTGAACTAATTGTTTCTTCTTTCAAAAGTACAACTGCCCTGCAGTTTACGGGCTGTGTTAGGGCACAGCCTACAGAAACCCCAAATCTCAAATCTTCTTGCTTTTCTGGAATTTTTCATTTCTTCTGGGCTTTCAAATAGATGTTGCTGGAGTCCCACACAACTAGACACACACACTTTTACTTATAGAATATACAGAGGAGACACAGTGTGTATTCCATGCTTCCATATACTTGAGCCCAGTTCACCCACACAGAGACAGCATAATAAAGATTGCTCCCAGTTGGTCAGACTCAAATGGCTGTCGTTGTGGTCCGCCAATGATATGGGCAAGGGATTGATTAGCCCGAACCCATCGCAATGATTTTGGAAATGGCACTTAAAGATATACTTTGCACATAAGGAAAACAGTAGCCATATGGGATGGGGAAGAGATCATTCATTTGGGAAGGCCAATGGTGGCTATTTGGCTCTGGGAGCAAGCTGTGTCACTTTCTGGTACACTTTACGACAAGTCATGCTATGTCACAACATGCCTCCACCACAAGATAAAAGGACTCAAAGGCCAAAAGCCAACAGCAGAGGTGCAGCCACTGTGGACCTTTGAAGATGCAAAGTGCTGCAGTAACTTCTCGCAGTTGGATCATAACAACAATACCAAACTGACAGGAAGCCACCTCATGGTCACACATCAACACCAAAAACTACAGAAGAATCTGACTTTGGAAAGAGTTCCAGACAAATATCCCCCACTACACACACACACACACACACACACACACACACACAATTACAAACACGAACATGTGACAGTGATTCCAACCACGGAGAAAAACAACTCTTGAGTAAATGAACACATGGGCCTCTCAATAGTATGTTTTCAACAATACTGTTTTAGAGAACACATTATCAAAAAACTACGCTGGAAACAGTAACTGGAAAAGTTAAAAAAAAATGCTATCGATGAAGATTTGGTCATGCTTCATGCAACAGAAAACAGCGGCAAAACGGGGTGATGTCACATGGTGAAAACTGAGATACTTCACATGAAGAAATATGCCCAAACACGCTAGGGAAAAAATAAAGCCATGAGTTCATCTCCGTAAGCAGTACTCATTCACTGAGTTGAATGTGGTAATCTGGCAATCTAGTAGCAGTGTTCTATGTATTGAGTACTGTCGAAGAAATAAAATATGCAAAATGGTATCATCAAAACAAGTGTAAGGGGAAAAAAAAAAGTTGAGTATAAGAGCTTGGTCTCTGTTTTGTGGATAAAAGGACACGGATCCTGCTCTACAAACTGGAAACGGGACATGGGGAGGAGGAAGTCACTGGGAATGTGGACGTGGTATGCAGACAAATGGCACAGAGTCTGGTGGGCACCAAGACACATCAGGACAGGACAGAAACAGACACCAGGGGCTGGAGAGAAGCGTCCTCCTTCTCAACATCGATAACACTTGTTCCCATCACTGGTGCCATGACTGAAAACAGGGATTGTACCTGTTGGTTTGTTAGGTTTCCTGCAAAGAAGTTAGTGCGTCATCCAAAAGAATCAACAAACTAAACAAGAAAAGCAATATGCTATTTCCAATTTTTATGTGCTCTAGTTGGAGAGGGGTTTAGATATAAATATACATATATATATATATATATATATAAGTACATATATATACATATATATACTAGACAAAGGAATGAGATTATATGTATGTGTATACATATATATAATCTCTATCTTCCTGAATTCTTGGCAAATGGTTAGTCCTGTGGTGAGCAGTGAAGATAGAGGGTGGGGGTTGGGAGGAAGGTTAACGAAGAGCGCATACCGCTTTCGGCTTCTGCAAAACGACAAGAAAAAGAATTTAAAATCAAACAATTTGATAATAAGTTGACTGACACCAGAAGGAGAGAAGGAAGAAAACCTTTGTTTCAAATTATTTGAAGGATGCATGTGAAAACAAGGTTTTTCAGCAGAGCATGGAAACAGCGTCATGGGGTAAAACAACAGAGGAGGTAGTTCAACACAGGCTGGAGGCAAAGGGGTGGAGAGAAGAAGCTGGGTTCTCCGAGTTTTCACACCCAGACGCTTGGAGGATGGGGGAGGGGAGGAAATGGGAAATTCTTAGATGAAAAACAAAATCCTTATCTCAGGAAGGGTTAGAAACTCAATCCTTTTTAACATGGATATTGTGTTTGGTAAGTTCAGTGTTTTCTCAGAGGCGTGATCCACATTCCCTCAAACACACCTTTTTCCACAAGAACCAATGTGCTTCCACACTGAGACCAAGCCACATGTGAGGATTAAAGTTGGTAACTGCACACAGAAAGCCAAAACAAACCCAAACAAGTTCTTTTCACTCTTTTCTGAAAGAAAAAAAAAAAACTAAAAATCTGTATCTATAAATATGGCTTTGTTGAAAACATCTCAGATTGGTGAGTTAATTGGAGGGTCCATCAAAGAAAAGATTTTTGTCTTCAGGGATAGCTGTTAGTTATTTTTCTTAGAATAGTGACAGCAGATTCACACTGAACCATTAACAGGCTTTTTCTCTCCCTCCTTGTGACCAAAATGTGGCAGGTGGGAGATGATAGGTCAAGGTTCAGGGTGCGGACTCCTGCTTTGAAATTATACCAGAATGGTCAAGAAACAATACACGGCATTAGTGCCACCCACACCATGACACTTCTTTGAGAGATGCACAGAAGTGATAAAGAGAGAAGACTGAATTACACAGATTTACCGACGTGGCAACATGAAGAATATCATTTGCAAAAACCCGGGAGACATGTTTCTCCCTACACAGGTGCCGGTGACTATTGGCCTCCATGTGGGAAAGCAGTAATTCCAGAAACATCCACTTTATCTGTTGAACAGCAAATAGCCAGGACTCTGGGTTTTTTGTTTTTGTTTTTTGTTTTGTTTTTTTTTTGCACATAATATTCTTCACTTTGCCAACACAGAAAAGAAAAATGTATATATACATACTTGTTAACTGCTATGGCCGTGTTCTACATGTGGCCACCAAATCCACCATTTTTTTTTCTTCCTCTTGGTTGATTTGGACTTTCAAAATAGCTTAGCCTTTGATCAGATTTTGTGAGCAATCTGATCTGGTGGTTAAGGTAATATAGCAAACACTGGATTGATTGACTTGCTTACAATCCAGTGTTTTTTCATTGTGCTTTGTTTGTTCTTTGTCAGAGACAGACCATACATTTGGAAGTCTGGCTTCATTGAGTTATTCATCCAGATAATGAAAACTCCTTAGATGGTGATAGCAGGCATCTTCTACTGTTGCCCTGCACTCACCGTATTAAGGCATATGTCAGAGGGTATCTGCACTCTACACTTGGGCATCCATAGGAAGACTTATTTACTATAGCTAGGAGGAAACCTAGCTATAGGTTTTGTCATTTCAGAGGACAAAAGCCCATGCATTTCTCAATGAGCTCTTTCTTCCAAACCCATTGATAAAAATTGGGGAGCAAAAAAATCAACTCTATTTTATCTGTAATACATATAGTCCGTCATCAACAAAATCCCCTGTTAATGGGATGCTTCCTTCTTCCAGTGTGAACTCATATATTGACTGGGCTGTTATCTATTTCAACCAGACCCAGTCCCTCATCAGTCTGATCTGCACATAATTAAGTGCAAAATAAATAAATAAAGAGGGCTCCTGCCTCTGAGCCTGCTCTCCTGACTAATTTGCATGAAGCTGATACTCTGCCACCTGGATTTCGGTTGCACCGGGAAAAGCACATATGGTACACAATAGGCTGCTTGCAATTTGGCTATCGGGAGACCTGGCGTGTCCCATCACAGCCCTGCCCCATCCCTGCTGTGAAGGAGGCCAGAATCCACCTGCTTCACGCTCACCGCAGTAAAAAGGGGTTTGAGGACAGGGGCTGTCCCCGATTTTGTGCACAGAGGGTAAAAAGTGCAAGTTGGCATGATCAGCTGGCGATCTGGATGCCTCATCACTCTCTTCCAGAGAAACACTTTCTGAATGCCCACTGGGGCATGAGATGGAAGTGGCAGTATCTGGTTGGGTACGCCATGAGAAGTGCCCGAGGGCCCGAAATGTGCTGCATCAGGGTTCCAAGTACATCAATAACGTGTAAGAAACAAGTGGGGAGACCCAGACTCTTAGTGCACTCTCACATCTCGTAAATGTCGGCCGGCCACCAGGCTGTGGCAAACTTACCGGCTCTCTCGGTTGGCGGACTTGTACTCAATGGCTATCATCAGGAGCTTGAGCTTCACAAAACACAGCCTGCAATGAGATGGAGAAACCTCCCAGTCAGTGCTTCTGAATGACCAGAGCCACACGACACTGTTATGACCTCTCCATCGCCCGATGCACTCATTATTCCAGGGACCTCCATTCCATAGTCACTGTGCCAAAGGGAGGGGGTGGGAGCGACACCTCCCCATCCTCCCCATTAAACCTGATTTCTCGCAAGTGATAAGGTGCTGAATGTTCAAAGTGCAAATTGCACTCGGGTCTGGATGTCTAGACACAGACCCCAAGCAGGGATTTGTGCCTGGGGATTTATGCTGGGCCAGATTCATTAGTTACTCAGTCGGGTAGTAAAATGTTAACTGCAGGAGGAGGGAGGTATTTGGAGCAGCTGGACCTGTTATTTGGATTCCATTTCGGTCTTTTGTACAAATGGCTCATATTGTTGTTCCGAGCAGACCCCTGTGTGCTCAGAATGATGGTAATAATCCTTAGCCTCCGTGTAACTGCCCAGCACATGACTGTGGCACCGTCACTCTTGGCCTCATCCAAGCTGTCTCACCTCATCTGCCCGGTGCTCTCGCTTGCAGCCCAGCCTGCTTTGAGGTAGCCTCGTTCCTGCCTTGATGCGATTCCTCCCCCAGATGCCTTCTCTTCTTCCAGCCCTTCCTCCCAGGCCCCCGTCAAGTCCAACCTTCTGTGCAGCTCTTCTGTAGCCCACCGCCACCCTCTGGCTCTCTGTTCCCAGAGAGCCACAACCTGCAACAACCTGCAACAACCTCCTTCAACCCGAAGTCAGCCGCACACTGGCTGTGGCTGCTCCCCATTGCATTCTGTGTCTGAACTTTATCTCCTCAACCAGTGTGACTTCTTCAAGAGTCTGAGACTTATTTAGGGGCTCCTGGGTGGCTCAGTCGGTTAAGATTCCGACTCCTGACTCTGGCTCAGGTCATGATCTCAGGGTTCGTGAGATCGAGCCCTGCATTGGGCTTGACAGCACAGAGCCTGCTTGGGATTCTGTCTCTCTCTCTCTCTCTCTCTCTCTCTCTCTCTCTGCCCCTCCCCCACTTGCTCTCTATCTCTCTCAAAAAATAAATAAAAACAAAACTTAAAAAAAAAAGTTTGGGACTCATTTGGAATTCCCCATAGTACTGTCCGTGGAACCACTGACACACAGAAGCTAAATAAATGAAAGGTTTTGCTTACTGGGGTTCTAAGAAAATAATAAAAGATCCAGTAAAGTATTTATGGGTAAAGATGTTCAAGGTGGTAATATTTATACAGAATAAAAAAAAAAGTTACCTAAATGTCTAATAATGAAGCAGTGGTTAAGTAAAGTATGGTACAATATGGTTTTAGCATTCAAGATGAGTTTTTAAAGAATATTTCAAGGTATAAGATTAATAAATGATTGTCATATAGATACAAACTTCTAAATTATTTGATACAATTAGGTGAAAATACATATTTATATACTCAAAGAAATAAAAGCACACACAAAAGAATTACATACATTCTATATGACAAGTATCAACAATGAGCATATGTTTTAAGGACTTTCTGGATAATAAAACATTGGCTGACTGATAGATTGAGAAGTGAGTTGATGGTTATTGATGGGTTGATGGCTGCAGCCCCATAAGGGGGTAGGGGTGCACCGGTTCACAAGTCAGGGCCGTCCTTGGTGCTCTCCTTTAATCCCTACAATATCCCTGAGAGAGAGAGAGAGAGATGGCCTCAGTTATTCCAACATCTACTTATATCTCTATATCACGGGTGATGAAACTGAGGCTCAGAACACCCATGTTAACTTGCCCAAGATCCCCAACTAATACCTGGCAGGATACACATCCTTAGCCCCAGGGAAGCCTATTTCTTACTGGGAGAGATAGATAAAAAGCAAATATACAAGTGGTAATACATTTCCAGAGGAGGAAAACACTGTGCAGAAAACAAAACAACCGAAGAGGACAAGGAGTACCTGGGAAGACCCATAAATACAGGGAACCAACTGGTGTTGCCAAGGGGGAGTGGGAGGAGGGTGGGCAAAATGGGTGAAGGGGAGTGGGAGGTACAGGCTTCCAGTTATGGACTGAATGAGTCAGGAGATGAAAGGCACAGCATAGGGAGTGTTGTCAATGGTACTGTATCGCGTTGTATGGTGACAGATGGTAGCTCCACCTGTGGTGAGCATGCAGCATAACACGCAGAACTGTCCCAATGTTGTACACCTGAAACTAATGTCACACTGTGTGTCAACTCTCCTCCAACAAAAACCCCCAAAACCAAAACAACCAACCAAACAAAAAAGGGCAACTGGGAAGATGTGTTATCTGCAGTGGTCCAAGAGGACCATCCTGAGAAAGTGAAGTTAGAGCACTGAGCCCTGGAGGTGATGAGAAGAGGCAGGCAATGAGGATCTGGAGAAAAATCTTTCCAGGGAATGGCAGCAGCAAGTGCAAGGGTCCTGAGGCAGGAAGGAACTCGGGGTGTCTGAAGATCAGCAACGAGGGCAGCTGGACTGCAGCAGGGTGAGCAAGGTCACAAGTGACAGTGATTAGGTCAGGGAGCTAGGCAGGAGCAAGTTTGTGAAGACTGCTGGCCATAGCAATGAGTCTGCTGGTCTGCCATTTATTCTAAGTGAAATGGGAGGCTTTGGGCTGGTTTCAAATAGAAAAGTGACATAATCATGTGTGAGACTTTGTGGCTGTGTTGCTTGCAGGTAAGGGCTTGGTGAAGGCCTCATGCTCTCCTGTGGGAAGAAGACCGAATTGCTCATTCCTACATGTGAGGTCACGGTCTTCATATTGCTTTCAACAGACAGATTTCAAAGGACCACTTCATCTAGGCACATTTGGGCTCTCCCGGTGATTTGCAGGTTTGCTGATTCCTGCCAGCAGACTCTAATGACCTGGGCTTTGTGCTGATTACGCAGTTTGCTGAAACACCAATCCAGGTATCCAACTACAGCTGGAAAAACGCTCTTCTTAATTTATGTCCCATAGAGAACTGCTAACATGCACCCTTTATGGGGCTGTTACTTGTGGAGCTTAAATTGTTTAAAATATCAGATGGCTCATGCAATATTTGTTGAACCAAATTACCGGGGTAGGTAACCACTTTCTAATGTAAATAACAGCTAAATGCCAAAATCTCAAGGAGAAAGCTGCTCTTAGCACATGTCACGAAGAGGCCGATATGCTGATACCCTATGAGCAGCTGGCCACTCTGTTTTGGGTCTCTGTGGTTCATGGGATCATGGACCTTAATTGCTTTAATGACCTGATCCTGTTGGTAGAAGCAAAGAAATAGTCCACAGTAATGGTGAATTATGTCTTCCTAGGTACTACAATATCATTTACCAACTAGGTATAAAAAGAGAGTTTTCCAATGCAGGATAGTCAGTAAAATCTACACGGCCTTGTGCACGTTCCTTAACCTAGCAGGGTGGACCAAGGAGATCTCTGAGTCCTCTTTCATGACTTCCAAATCCGTATCTAAGATGACTGATTGTGCACTGCTTTACAGAAGCCTCTTTTTAAGAAGCTCTTTGACCCAAACCCAGCCTTTACTCACTGGTCAAAGGGGGAGAGGGCAGGGACAGAGTGATGTCAACAAAGTAATCATATGCAAATAGTGCCACAACCATGGATTATGGGATTCAGGCCCGCCCTTCTCACAGAGATGACAAAGAGGGGCAACTTGCTCAAGGTCAAATGGCCTTTATGAAGAAAGGCCAAAAGTGGAAATTAAATCTCAGTGGTGGCCGGAAGCCCAGCATGGAGCATTAGGCAGTGCAGCATGTTTAAAAATTCAGAATGAGATACCAACAGGTGATTTCATATAAAAACTAGCCTTTCAGCTTTCCTTGATAAGTCAATCATAAATAGCCACACTGGAGCCACATTCTTTATGGCTAAAAGGGACGCGAGCTTGATGCCCTTATACCTCTGGATGGGACATGTGCTCTCCACTATGCCAAGGTCCCCTGCACTCCTTACCCTACCTCCTCATTCTTCACTCTTTGTTGCTCACTCCTGCCTCCTACAGACACCTACGTTTTTAATCTCTGCTCTAACTAGTATCTTCTGCATGTCCACAAAAAGCACATCTTGAGTAATTTGCAATTTGCACTAGAAACAGAACTACATCTCCCCTATTAAACATCAGGTTTTTTTTGTTAGATCCAGCCACAGAGAGTTAGCCAATCTAGGGTGGTGGGCTCAAGGCTGCAGCAGAGGTACAGTCTCTGTTGGGGGGTCCTGGAGGTAAGAACAGACCAAGGCTAGGAACAGGAGTGCTGGGGTGTGGTAATCACTTGTTTACCCATCTCTCTGCCCTCGACTTGAGCTTCTTCGGTGCAAGACACATGCTTTGTCTCCCTGGAATTCTGCAAAGTGCAAAGAGTGCAAGGCGCATTTAATAAATGATGATTAAATGCAGGAATGACTGGGGAGCAGAATCTCATGAGGTGCTGGAAGTATACATAAGAGATAAAGTGGTAAACTAGGAAAGTCGAAGCAGGGAAGGCTTGGGAGTCGAGTATCAAATCCTGAAACAAGGTGCCTCTTAACTTGCTCATTAGAAGCAAAGAGACTGGAAAAGAAGGATATAGAAAAAAAGAATAGCAGCGATGTACTCTGGGGATCTCACATTCGCCTTGAATCAATGTGCCAAAATGCAAATACAATTCTAAGATACAGACAGCAATTTATCCTTGGGAATCTCTACAGATCCTCCTACAAGGGGTGTGCTTCTCAGAACACGTCTTCAGACCAGCCAGGATTGATGTCCTGAGATTAAATATTTACTTGTATCATTGATACCATTGTTTTTGGTAAAGCAAAATAAGCTTTGCTTATCCAGTTCTTATAGTCCTTCTTATGGTTTTACTCAGTGTCTCCACATAGATAGGACTGGGGGTGGATGAGAAAGGGGCTTAGGTTGAGGGAGGGTATAAGAAAGAGAAGCTAGACCACCTTTACAATGGAAAACAGGATAAAATCAGCCATAAGTTAGCAGGAATTCAATTCTTGTTTCTAAAATAAAATGTCCCAATATGTCCAATGCAGGAAGTTGCTGCTGGTTGTGAAAATAATTACAGGGGAACAGAAATGACTTTTTTCCAGAAAAAAAAAATGCCACTTGTCACAAAAAGGTCTTAAACCAGCAATCTGCAATAAAACTGTTGTAATAACAAGTTAGATTGCTTTCTTGGTAATTATTAAGTAGAGATCTACCAAATTTGACAATGACATTATATAAGGCCTTTTTTTTTTTTAGTGCTAGCATCATCTGTTAAATACAGTAGTTTCAACCCAGATGTTCCTGAACAAAGGCTCTTAAGAATTAGAGTCCAACTGTTTCTACCTACCCAGAGGGACATAAATTGTTCTTGCCATTAAATCAGCTTCCTTGACTAGAAAGATTGCTTGCTGATGTGAATTAAGCGAAGAAACCTGTCTCAGAACCTGTACTTTCGAATGTGCCCAAGAAGGGTGTGTGAAGATGTGGTTTGGGGCTGTTGAAAATGAGTCACCTAGGAGTGAGTGGGTGAAGAGAGAAGAGGTAGCTTTCATTGTGCCCTGCAAACCCAGCTTCCCCTGAAATACAGGCCCCTCTTCTGCGATCCAGAGGGACCCTGGCAATGTCAGGCTGATGCATGTAATCAGAGTAGATGTGGATGTAAATACTGTGCATTGGGAAACCAGATCTTTAGGATCTAGGGGCTAGAATGAAAAAGATTCAGATTTAGGAGCTTTGATTTAAAATGATAGGCTCTCAAAATGGAAACATCTAGTTAAAGGAAATTTGAAACAGCAGGATTTATAAGACTCAGGACCAAGAAAAAGGAAGTGATTTAAAATGCTCATGGAGATGTTCAGATTTCATTTCCCAATAGCTTTGATAGAGGTGGAGCGGGCATCAGAACACCCCCACCTCAAACACACACGCATGCGTGCACACACACACACACTCACAATATCTCCACTACCACACCTGAGACACTTGATTTTATTAATAATTACATTCTTTGATATAGACAGTGAGCATTTGCCTAAAATATGAATAAATGCATTTTAGAAAACTGTATTACTATTATTAGTCAGAAACAAAATGTAAACTGTGTGTTTGTTATGTGGACCTAATATCAAGTGAAGCCCCTAACATCTCATTTCCAACGGACTGCCTCCTTGACCCTCCTGAAGAGAATTCTAGATGTGCCACTGTCTCTGTGGCCTTCGATTAAAAGTTTAACAGATTTTGGCACAAAAACAGACACATAGACCAATGGAATAGAATAGAAACCCCAGAACTAGACCCACAAACGTATGGCCAACTCATCTTTGACAAAGCAGGAAAGAACATCCAATGGAAAAAAGACAGCCTCTTTAACAAATGGTGCTGGGAGAACTGGACAGCAACATGCAGAAGGTTGAAACTAGACCACTTTCTCACACCATTCACAAAAATAAACTCAAAATGGATAAAGGACCTAAATGTGAGACAGGAAACCATCAAAACCTTAGAGGAGAAAGCAGGAAAAGACCTCTCTGACCTCAGCCGTAGCAATCTCTTACTCGACACATCCCCAAAGGCAAGGGAATTAAAAGCAAAAGTGAATTACTGGGACCTTATGAAGATAAAAAGCTTCTGCACAGCAAAGGAAACAACCAACAAAACTAAAAGGCAACCAACGGAATGGGAAAAGATATTCGCAAATGACATATCGGACAAAGGGCTAGTATCCAAAATCTATAAAGAGCTCACCAAACTCCACACCCGAAAAACAAATAACCCAGTGAAGAAATGGGCAGAAAACATGAATAGACACTTCTCTAAAGAAGACATCCGGATGGCCAACAGGCACATGAAAAGATGTTCAGCGTCGCTCCTTATCAGGGAAATACAAATCAAAACCACACTCAGGTATCACCTCACGCCAGTCAGAGTGGCCAAAATGAACAAATCAGGAGACTATAGATGCTGGAGAGGATGTGGAGAAACGGGAACCCTCTTGCACTGTTGGTGGGAATGCAAATTGGTGCAGCCGCTCTGGAAAGCAGTGTGGAGGTTCCTCAGAAAATTAAAAATAGACCTACCCTATGACCCAGCAATAGCACTGCTAGGAATTTATCCAAGGGATACAGGAGTACTGATGCATAGGGGCACTTGTGCCCCAATGTTCATAGCAGCACTCTCAACAATAGCCAAATTATGGAAAGAGCCTAAATGTCCACCAACTGATGAATGGATAAAGAAATTGTGGTTTATATACACAATGGAGTACTACGTGGCAATGAGAAAGAATGAAATATGGCCCTTTGTAGCAACATGGATGGAACTGGAGAGTGTGATGCTAAGTGAAATAAGTCATACAGAGAAAAACAGATACCATATGTTTTCACTCTTATGTGGATCCTGAGAAACTTAACAGGAACCCATGGGGGAGGGGAAGGGGAAAAAAAAAAGAGGTTAGAATGGGAGAGAGCCAAAGCATAAGAGACTGTTAAAAACTGAGAACAAACTGAGGATTGATGGGGGGTGGGAGGGAGGAGAGGGTGGGTGATGGGTATTGAGGAGGGCACCTTTTGGGATGAGCACTGGGTGTTGTATGGAAACCAATTTGTCAATAAATTTCATAAAAAAAAATAAAAAAAAAAGTTTAACAGATTTTAGGGGCACCTGGGTGGCTCAGGCAGTTAAGCATCTGACTCTTGATTTCAGCTCAGGTCATGATCTCATGGTTCATGGATTTAAGCCCCATATTGGGCTCTGCACTGACATTGTGGAGCCTGCTTGGGATTCTCTCTCTCTCTCTCTCTCTCTCTCTCTCTCTCTCTCTCTGTGTCTCTCTCTGTCTCTCTCTCTCTCTCTCTCTCTCTCTCTCCATCTCTCTATTCCCCTCTCCCCCACCTCTCTCTCCCTCAAAACTTAAAAAAAAGTTTTAACAGTTTTTAGGGTCATTTGTTTATTCACTAACATGTAGAAAGATTACTGGTCATCTCTGGGTCTCTGTAGTAGAAATCATCATAAATATTGTATTCCTATCTGTGTTCATAAACGTTGTCTTAACTACAATACCACCCCTCAAATAATTAGATGAATAGGGCCACTTTGTTCAGGAAAAATATTTTTTAAAGATGAGACTTGAGTCCCTCCACAATTTCTAACAAAATTCTCATTTCTGCAGCCTGGCTAAATGAATCCATCAAATGACAATCAGGCTTGCCAGCTTCTCTCTGCTCAATGTTCAAATTCAGAAATCCTTCCCTAAAATCTACTGATCTGCTAGAACTCAAGTTCAAGTGCCTCTAGTTTTCATTTTACAGGAGACCCAGCTTTCCCCAGGTAGTCTTAAATCTCCCTCAAGCAGCTTCACTGGAAAGATCTGTCCATGCAGAACAACACAGCACGAGAGCATGATTTTCTTCTTGTTTAGGAGCCCTGAATGCAGGTGGACGAGGGGATGGAGAAGCCCCCTCCAACCTCCACACTGTCTTCAGTTATCACAAAAGCATCCATGCTCACATCTAGACCGAGGGCAGAACTCCTGCCCTGTAGCACCGCGAAGATCTGACCAGAGTTCCCCCAAGTTACCCAGGCATTAAATACTCCACATCAAATCTGAATTTTAACTACTCCATCAGCTGCAGGGGGACAGAGAGAGACACACTGTATTTTAAATACATCTTTTGTCCTAATCCCCTCTGAGCTGTAAAACCCAATACAATTAAGCTTTTATATTTTGCAAGCGATGAATGACTGACTAATACCCTCACTGAGAAAGCCAGGACCTGGAACATGGTGTTCTTGCCATAACCCAACCTCAGAACCTGTGGTTTCCTCCTGCTCCTCCCTCCCCACTTCTCTGGTCTCCCCTCTGCCTTCACTTTCTTGTCTGGAGGCAGACAAAAAAAACTCTGTCGCTGTTTCCCCCTGAAAACATCACACGTCAAAAGAAATCTGATTTGTCTCTTTCTCCCATCTAAAAGGGAAATCAGTTTGCTCTTGTTGGAAAATCGAAGAGATGCTATGTGGCTCCCAGCCTCTCAACTGCTTACTGCTTAGAATTCCCTCTTCCCTCTTTATTCCCTCTCTGAATCCAATCTCCTTACAAGACACAGCTCAAGTGTCTTCTCTTCTAGGAAGCCTCTCCTGCTCACCCCCCAGCCTACAGGGAGTTCTCACCCCCTCTCTCAGCCTCTGTCCTCCAGTGTGCACCCATCAAATACTTCTCCATAGGTGCTTAGTTCTCTCTGAGGATGGGTATTCTTTCTTTCTTTTTTTCCAAATGTTTATTTATTTATTTTGAGAGAGAGAGCACATGCGCACATGTGAGTGGGGGAGGGGCAGAGAGGGAGGGATACAGAATCCCAAGCAGGCTCCACGCTGTCAGCACAGAGACTGACTCGGGGCTCAATCTCATGAACCATGAGATCACGACCTCAGCCGAATCAAGAGTCGGATGCTTAACCGTCTGAGCCACCCAGGTGCCCTGGGTATTATTTTTCTTCGCCAGACTTAAAACTCTCTAAAAGCAGCCACTGTAGGGAAACAGAGTTCTTTACTTTTCATTTATAAGTACTGTCATTAATCCTTTAAGGTGTGCATACTTGATTAAATCTAATCGCAGTTTCCTTTAGAGATGGCACCATGCCTGGCACACTGCACACATATCCTAAGTTTATTAAATATCTAGTCGACTGACTGGCTGGTGACTGACAGACCACTGACTGACCGCAGAACTTTTCTAGAGGGTAAGAGTAAATATAACCTGGAAATGCCACAATGGAATCCCTTTCTTTCTTGGTGCTTATGTTGTACTTGATGGGACAGGACTGGAGGAGGTGGGAAAAGAGAAGGTGGGAGAGGGAAAAGAATACCGGCACTATTGAGAGATAAGTAATGTTCCTATTTCAGAGATGAGGATCCTGGGGTAAACACCATGTCCGAAGTCAGGCAGCTGGTAACTATCAGAGGAAGGAGGTATGGAGAAATCAAATACCTTGTCCCAAATTACACATCCACCAAGTGGCTGCTCTGAGGGTTTGAGATTCCAAGGTCACACTCTACAATATCAAGCATCATCCTATTATGGGGACGGGTCAAATACAAGACCCTTTAGTGGCAAACATGGCCTCAGACAGCAGTTCCTTGATTCCTGCAGCCTTGGTGCTGGCCCCTCGCACCCTCCATGGTCCCTTGCTGGGGAAGGTGGGGAATGGGAGGGAGAGGGAGCAGGTGGTTTTGTGGTGTTCAGAGCACAATGGATGGCACCTTCTCTTTCAGATCCCAAAGCTCCTTTGCCTTGATCGTACTGTCACACAGACCCAGGGGCAAGCCAGCTATGCAAAATGAAGGGGGGTTGCTTAGGAGTTGCTGGCTCTTAAAAGGAACACCCTAAGGGCATCCTGGGGAAGGTCTAGGACATAGCCACCATGATCTTGCCAACAACGCCAAGAGGCACCTTTGTGGGTTGCATCCTGAATTGTCCTTATTTCCACTGCATCTTGGCACTTAGCGCTTCTCTGTTCTCTGCAGCCTGAAGTTGCTCTCACGATGTCCAGTGGAAACCTCACCAAGAGCATTAAAGGGCTCAGCACCCCAATGCTTTTTTCCTATACTGATTTGGATAAGGCATGGAGAGAGGGCAGAGCAGTCAGGAGTGTGCCTGGCGTGGCAGAGTGTAGATTCAGCCTGTCTTCCGGGAGATTGAAGAAAACGTGAAGCAGGAATGGTGGCAAGGAAACTCACACAAAGGCCCAAATGTTAACATTAGCTTGTCAAATATGGCCCACCTATATTCTATGATTTGCCTAAAATCAGAGAGAAACATTCCAGTGACTGAGCCCAAAGTGCGGAGTAAGGGGAGTTTATTCCAGCCTGTGGTGTAGAGGGATGAGGAAGGAGGGGGTAGGGGGAGGTCCCAGGCATCAGACTTTGAATCAGAATCACCTGTCTTTGCTTATAAAAAAAGTACAGATGTGGGGGACTCCCCCAGATATTAAAATCTGGAGATGGAGTCTAGAAATCTCTCCACTTAGTACACTCCCCGGGAGATTCTTAATTAGCCAGCTTTCCTCCAGCAGCTCCTCCAAGCTGCTCTCAATTACACAGGCCCAGCATCAGAACCCTGGCTCTGTCACTTGTGCACTAGGTGGCTTTGGAGGGGCACCAACATCCTCTGAGTCCCAGTGTCCTTGTTCATAAACCAGGAAGTGTGGCATTAATAGAAACCACAGGATTGTTGTGTGGATAAAATGAGAAGACGTAAATGAAATATTTAGAAATGGTACCGTGTTTTGTCTAAGTTAGTGACACACGGAACAAAGGTGCATCTTCTGATGACACACGCAGTGAGGGCACAAGGCCGGTGCCCAGAAGTCTGAGGACATAGCTGGTGTGAGTCTCCCCCGGGCAAGAGGGAACACCTCTCCACTAGAAATTTTTAAAAAGCTTGCCTTGTGGGGGCCTTCCGGCCCTCCTGCCTCTCCTCTTCCCCACTCTATTCTCTGGGGAAATAACTTCAAATTTCATCTGTGTATCCTGCTCCCTTATCTTTCCACAGAACGTTTCTCCTGGCTTCTGAGAAAACTCCAAGCTCTCCTGGGCGGTGATCCCACCCTGCAAGGGGGCATACTGCCAGCTAGGCAAAGAGCAAATTTATTTCTTTTCATGCTTTAAGACGTTATTGGCTGCATATTGTTTTAATGCAGCACATAATTACAGAAACCACTCTGAAAATCTGTATATTTTATCTGTGCTTTATTGTCCCCAGAATATTCCCCAATTCTTTTTCTTCTACATGAACCAGCTTAAAATATATTTCAGCGTCCTTTATGTCATCTCGAAATTGAATAGCCAATTCTTACTGTAATGAAAATACTTATGCGCCAGCCCGGTGATATACAACACTACACTCTAATTACAGCTGTGCTTTAATTAACCTGAATTGAAGAGTGTTATCATTAAACTGCTGGTAACTTTGAGTTATGGCTTTTCTTTAATTTAAAGTAGAAAACACAGATAATTAAGCCTCCAGATAATCAAATGCTTGAGGAGAGCTTCAATGTTTTGGGATGTTCCTAAATCTCATTAAATGTCCTTTCTTTATTGATTATTCCTACCTCTGCTGTATCATTGTGTTAAACGAATAATAGCACTAAGTTGAACACATTCTCACTCACATCAGAAGTTTGTGGGTTTTTTTTTTTTGGTATTCCAGAAGCTGTGCTGAACAAATATTAAATTCTCTGACAACGAGGTGTGTCTGAAAGATTCTCTCCTCCTCAGGACATGTTCTAAACATGCAAATCCATCAAAGGAAATATTTACAGCAGCCACTAGTGTCCATCCAGCTCTTGAGCTGGCTCCGAAGGGCAGTGAAGTTTCACACCACCCAGGGAGTTCTTGACAAAATCACATGGCAGTGGGGCCAGGCCCAGGGTATCAATGCAGATCTGGCCTGGTTTAAGACAAGAGAGAGGGGAGGACCTACACTAACCCCTTCTTTACAACAAATTAGAGCCAGTTAGCGTCTGGTAGAAATGCAAGTGCACATCAGGTTTTCAAGAGAGGCCAAAAATCTGGTTTTTATGTGAAATACCACCATTTTGAAATATTCGCAATTAACTGTTAAGAAATGAAACACTGCACTGGGCACTTAAGGGAGTCAAATTTACCTTGTGGGTATCCCAGTTGCAGCCTCTAGGGGGAGCAATTCTAACCTTGCGGTTTAATGCTCTTAAAACAAACTGACTTGGTATTCCGCAGCAGAGTAAGAAAAGCAGTGGGAATGCAGGCTTCTGAGGAAGCACTCATGGTAGATATAAACACTGGTCAAGCCAGGGAAAATCAACAGCCAAGGAGGGCATCTTCACACACACCTCTGCTAATGCCCCCAATGCCATAGGACCCCTCTGGGCACTGGCAGCTTTGCCGTGTGCTCAGACCACCCCTACATTATATAGGAGGCCTCCATTTTTTTTTTTTTAACATAGAACCAGCCTCTATTAAAAGTCTTGAATTCTCCTGGGCTTTCTATCCTAGGCAGTCCAAACCCCAAGGTGGAGAAAATCCCCTGAGACAGCCTCAATGTTCCAGGACCTGAGGCCTCTGAATGGTTAACTTCTTTCTGTGGCAGAAAGAGAAATAGCTCTCACAGAAAGGAACACATGGGAGTTACAATAGGGCATCCATTTTCAGAAAATAACTCCTTCCGAATCAATTACCTATTCACTTTTCCAGTCCATTTAGCGTTTAAACTTTCGCTTAGAGACAGGGTGGGAAATTTCAGTAAAGAGCCAAACCGTTTTGGATTGCTTAGGGTCTGGGCCCAGGGACAGACACAGTACACCTGCTGTGTCCTGTGACAGGAGTCTCCAGATAAACACCACCTCCCAGGTGTTCTGTCCCCTCTCTGCTGTGCACAGAACAGAAAGCTAGAAGACAGAAGAGCCCAAGGGTCCCCAGGACTATCCTTTTTAGACCTCCCTTTCCAGAAGGTGGGTTTCATTTGTAGGTACTCAGCACAAGGGAATAGCTATTCATCCTCAGCCCAGTGGTTCCAAGATTCCCCTATTTCTGCCCAGTTTTTATCAGCAAGACTGAGGTTATCAAATCTTTTGCTAAAGTGTCAATGGATTAACAAGGCTTAATGTTTCAACATTCCCAGGGAGTTTATGCTTTCATAGGGGACAAAACCCCTGTTTGACTTGCACCCAACATTTGAGATTCCAAGTGGGAAATCTAAGGCATCATCATGATGGAAGTTTCTCGGGATCCAGGACCCATGTAACTCTTGAGTTCATATCCCTTAAATGATCACCTATGCTACTTTGAGGGGCCATGGCCAGCTGGGGCTGCCTCTTGTTCAAATCCATCCTGCTGAGCCAATAATAAGGAAAAGCTAAGCCTTCTCATTGTCATAACATGGTGGTTGTTCATGTCAGGAGCTAAATTGCTAAGAGCTTCTCAAGGCCTCCTTCCATACATTTGGTTCCACATTTCCTCAGCAGTATTTGAATGCACTTTGAATAATGGCTTCTCGGATGTCTCTATGATCTGATTTGACTGAAAGATATTAAAATTCCTTTCATTAAGGATCAGGCAAGATTTGTTTTCATCCTGGTAAAAAGACATGGGTTCCTGCCACCCATCATACTGTGTCTACACCACAGGAGCCTAATTCAAGACATGCAGGAACACTGTGGTTCATAATTTAATGCAAATAATGGACCTAAGTATAAGGTTCTCAGAGCTGTGGGGAAAAGTAGGGCCAGCAGAAATCCCCAAGGCAGAGACCATGTAATGACCCACCTTCCTGTTCACCACACAAGACAGAGCACACAGGTTACCCTCAGTAATTGTTGAGTACCCCAGCTGTATTGGGCAGGCGTAAGGTATCTTCCCTGAAAGGGGCACATTAAATACCCCTGCGAGCCAAAGAGCACATGGTTAATGGTCACTTACTCACAAACAGTAGGGAAGGACAGACCCACGAAGGCACTGGAGAGATATTCTGTGTACATTTCATTTGAGACTCCTTCCAAGTAGTATTTCTGCCACGTGTCTTCCTCAATCTAGAGAGAAGAACACAGGAGGTTCAAGATATGACAGCACACTATAAAAGAAAAAACAGAGTTTACCATCTGGCAAGTGAATGAATGCCTTAGTTATGTGATGGTGACTGTCTTCAGCAACCAGGACCACAACCACATCGTCCACGTGAAGCTTTCCATGCTCCTAAGCTCTTAGAATGGAAGTACATCCTCTCTAAAGCACCATTTTTCTAACCTGTATGCTTTTCAAGGGTGTGAAGCATGGGCATTCACCCACAATACTGGTGGGCAAGTAAATCAATACAAGTGCTTTGAAGAGCAATTTTGCAAGTGTTATAAAAATTTTTTAAAGGACATGTTCTCTTACACAACCATTCCATTTTAAGTATTCATAGCAAAGAAACAAATAGACACATATACAGAGACATATGTATAAGAACATCCTTCCTATTAATAAAAAATTGGAAAAAAACACAAATGGTACATTTTTCAATGGAATACAAAGAAATAATTAAAAATGATGGTGAAAATGTATATCTGCTCATATAGCAATTATGTAAAAATTACCAAATAATGTTAGTAATTTAATGACCCTATTAAAATGCCCTATAATTATCTGAATGCTTGTAAAGCCATAGAAAAATCTAGAAAACTTTATACTAAAACACTAACCATTTCTTGTAAAGCCATAGAAAAATCTAGAAAACTTTATACTAAAACACTAACACTAACTATCTCTGAGTGGAAGACTAACACTTTTCTCTATAGATTTCTGAGTTGTCTGAAGGCTTTTACAATGAGTGTGTATGTGTGTGTGTGTGTATGCATATATATATACGCAAAAAATAAAACAATAACACAATAGAACAATACGTATATTTCTACTTTGGGAAAAAGATTTTTCCAACCACACCCTGAGTATCACAAAAAGTAAAATGTTGTTTCAGACAGGCCTTACCCCAGATTTCATTAAAATGTGTCTTTTTTCCTAATTTATCAAGCTCTACTGGTTTTCCCAACAACCCTCTTCATGCTAAGCATTTCTAGAAGGATTTTACATTGGAAGTGATCTTTAAAAATTATAGAGTGAATAACAACAAGAATGCTGAGCCCCTATAGGAGGTCAAAGACCTTGGGATTCCCAAGGCAGGCAGACTGAGTAGTCCCTGGGAGTCTGTAGGCTGTGGCTTCCCATGTATACCTATACATAAGGTGAGGAGATGAGAGGCACCTTCCCAGCCAACAGGAAGTGACTCCTTACAATTTCTTGGGCTGATGCTGAATTAGAAGGCATCTTGCCTATGGCCCATAATCAGTTTGCTAGGGGAAATGCAATGCTAGAAGTTGAAAGAGACTTGGAAACAGTGGGAAATGAACACCTACCATCTACTGGGTGACACCCTGGAATACAAAAAAGGCAGGACTCACTTAGAAATAAATTGAATGCTCCCTGCTTCTATGTTATTTGCCTGCTTTGTGCAAGTCTGGGTGATTAGAGTATGTGGGTTAACCTCATTAGTTTGAGCTGCTTCTAACCTACTCCCACACATTAGACATTAGCTATGCAGTGCTGCTGAGTATGGGCTGTTTATCTACAAATTGGTCTTCCCCAGAGTGGGGTCTTTAAAAAAAAAAAGCACTCAACCATTTCTACTGCTAAACTGTATGATTTTTAAAAATTAACTGCAATGTGTTTAACTAAGCATAAACTTTTTAATTTCCCTGAATCATAAGATTTCAACTTTTTTTTCAAATAAAAGATATTTTGACTTTATAAGCAAAGGCCATTAATTCTAACTAATTTGAAGAAAGCCTAGTCTGCATTAGTAAATAATTTGAAATATAGAATAGTTGGGGAATTATAGTACCATAATTTGTTTTATTGGTAAATAGGATACTATATGAAGAATTGCCAATGATAAATCCTCATGGTAGAGCTTCATGGGAAAATAGTGTTTTTGAAATGGAAGAATTCAGCCTATTCTTTCAGCAGAGACATTCCCTTTATAATGTGTTATGTTACTAGTTTAACCTGATTTTCAAAACAATGAAAATAGGAGCCTTTATCTCGATTATTATTGATTGGTGGTGGTATTCCTCAGTTAATATAATTTTAACATGGTCCTTTTAGTTATGGCCAGTATTTTCATACCTCTGTATCCTAATAGAACTATTCTTTTTTTCTAACATTTCCTTTTTTAAAAAAAATTATTTTTATTTATGTATTTAATTATTTATGTTTATTTATTTTTAATGTTTTTAATATTTATTTATTTTTTTGAGAGAGACAGACAGAATACGAGTGGGTTAGGGGCAGAGAGAGAGGGAGACAGTTTCCCAAGCAGGCTCCAGGCTCCAAGCTGTCAGCACAGAGCCCGACACGGGGCTCGAACTCATGAGCTGTGAGATCATGACCTGAGCCCAAGTTGGATGCTCAACTGACTAAGCCACCCAGGTGCCCCTATTTATTTATTTTTGAGAGAGAGTGGGGGCAGAGGGAGAAAGAGAGAGAATCCCAAGAAGACTCTGCGTTGTCAGTGCAGAGCCCAACATGGGGCTCAAATTCATGAACCCAGAGATCATGACCTAAGCTGAAATCAAGAGTCAGATGATTAGCTGACCCAGCCACCCAGCAGCCCTTGGCAACTACTCTATAGACCAAATTTTATTGTAAGTTAATCATTAAATATTTTTATTAAGTAGACACAAATTTTTGCAGGATAATAGTATTATTCATGTTTGTTTTGAACATAGCAAATATTCATTCAATTATTCATTCAGCAAAGACTTACTGAGCATATTCAGTATCTATTCAGGACCTATTCCAGTTGCTGATTAGATCTTATTTAAACTGGTATTTATTTGCCCTTTTTTTTTTTTCTCTTTGCTGGAAGAAGTGCCAGATGTCTAGCTAAGATATCTAACCAGATATACCTTTTCCTGATTTTTTCCCATATTTTTCTTTCTGCAGGTTTTGCCTTTGTGGCTGATCAAAAACATTTAAGGGATTCAATGTCAAATAACCGGAAAAAAAACATATGGAACTTTTCTGGAAAGCAAAATGCCTCTTCTACATCTATCTGTGGATTCTGAGACGGTACCTACAATGCTAGATAGAGTAGCACTGAAGGGACTGTTTAAACACTGAGAGGTTTCACTTCATTGCTTAAGATTTTTGCTTAAGATTGCCACATCTTTAACACTATTTCTATATAGATAAGCCAACATGTTTTTGAGATTCCTAACAAAGGTGTTCTGGGGCACCAGGGTGGCTCAGTCAGTTGAGCATACGACTCCTGATTTCGGCTCAGGTCATGATCTCATGGTTCGTGAGTTCAAGCCTCGTGTCAAGCTCTGTGCTGACAGTGCAATATCTATAATTGTAAGGGCAGAAGAACCAGTAATTATAATGAATCCTAAGACCTTTTAATCCTTAAGGGCAAGAATGACAAGTTGTGACAGATCAACAATAAGAACGGGCTAATCACATCAGGAGAATCAGGAAATGAGCCCCAACCCAGGACACTGACACCATAGCACACAGCAGACTCAGACAAGAGAACCTCAATCTTCATCCCAAGGCAAGGGCTCAAACTATCTATCACTTCTTACCAAGGTTTACCTTTCTAAGTCTCAAACCTGGCATCTTTGACTGGCTGAAAAAACAAAACTGAAAGGACATATTCTTTTACCTTTGTCAGCAGTAAAGACATGCATTCCTTTTTTTAAATTTTTTTTAAAATTTTTATTTTTATATTTGAAAGAGAGAGAGACAGAGCACACGCAGGAGAGGGGCAGAGAGAGAGGGAGACACAGAATGTATCTGAAGCAGACTCCAGGCTCTGAACTGTCAGCACAGAGCCCGACATGAGGCTCGAACTCAGGAACTGTGAGATCATGACCTGGACTGAAGTTGGAAGCTTAACCGACTGAGCCACCCAGGCGCCCCAAGAAATGCATTCTTAAGAAAGGAAAAATAAGTGTAATATATGTTGAGTTGAAAACATTTGTGCTTCACCCAAGAGAAGATGGCAGTGAACAAAGAGAGCTAGAAAAGGTGGAGCGAGTTACTGTCATTATGATTTCCCTTTTACAGGGGACTAAACTGAAGCACAGAGAGGTTAAGTAACACACTAATAGTCACAAAGCCAATTGTTGGTGTGAATAAGATTCAGAGTTCATACTCTTAACCACCCACCATGTCACCTTTTGCTAGAGATGACAGAGTAAATACATAAGGAGGGAGTGGTGCTAGGATCTTGGGGGGCAGGATGGATTTGCTGTATATGAGTACCTAAGAGGGGAAATATCAGAACAGAAGCTCACCAATGACTCAAATTCTTAAACCCTGGAGCCCATGACCTTGTGAGAGGTTGATGAGGAGTAACATTAATTTTGAGTTGTAAACCAATGGAAGGGAAAAGATATTTGCAAATGACACATCAGCTAAAGGGTTAGTATCCAAAATCTATAGAGAACTTACCAAACTCAACACCCAAAAAACAAATAATCCCATGAAGAAATGGGCAGAGGAAATGAATAGACACTTTTCCAAAGAAGATATCCAGATGGCCAACAGAAACATGAAAAGATGTTCAATGTCACTCATCATCAGGGAAATACAAATCAAAACCACACTGAGATACCACCTCACGCCAGTCAGAGTGGCTAAAATGAACAACTCAGGAAACTATAGATGCTGGCGAGGATGTGCAGAAACAGGAACCCTCCTGCACTGTTGGTGGGAATGCAAACTGGTGCAGCCACTCTGGAAAACAGTACAGAGGTTCCTCAAAACATTACAAATAGAACTACCTTACGACCCAGCAATAGTACTGCTAGGAATTTATCCAAGGGATACAGGAGTGCTGATTCATAGGGGCACATGTACCCCAATGTTTATAGAAGCACTTTCAACAATAACCAAATTATGGAAAGAGCCTAAATGTCCATCAACCAATAAATGGATAAAGAAAATGTGGTTTATATATACACTGGAATACTACTTGGCAATGAGAAAGAATGAAATCATGCCATTTGCAGAAATGTGGATGGAACTGGAAGGTATTATGCTGAGTGAAATAAGTTAGTCAGAGAAGGACAGATATCATGTTTTCATTTATATGTGGAACTTGAGAAACTTAATAGAAGACCATGGGAGAAGGGAAGGGGAAAAAATAGTTACAAACAGAGAGGGAGGGAGGCAAACCCATAAGAGACTCTTAAATACAGAGAACAAACTGAGGGTTGATGGGAGGTGGGGCAGAGGGGAAAGTGGGTGATGGGCATTGAGGAGGCCACTTGTTGGGATGAGCACTGGGTGTTGTATGTAAGCAATGAACCACAAGAGTCTACCCCAAAAACCAAGAGCACACTTTACACACTCTATGTTAGCCGAGTTGACAATAAATTATATTTAAAAAAATAAAAAATGAAAATGAAAATGGAAAACAAACTTTGAGTTGCACTGAGAGTGTGGGCCTCCTCTCACAGCATGACAGCATCCTTTCTACTCTACAAAATGGAACCATCTCAGCCTACAACTCCTTTCCTCAAATAGTACATGCTATTCTCCACATTTGTGTTGTGAAGGTATTTTTAACTGTAATGTAATGTACACACTTCCCAGCAGAAAAATGAAGGAATGGGACCAAAGTGACTTAAGGAAAGGTGCCAAAATTAATTTGCCAGCCATGCAGCCATCAATCAAAGGCAAAGCATTTCCTGAGGCAGCAATTTCTCCTTTGGCTGTCACATCAAACTCCAGCTGTTTTAGAAGAGCAAAGATGAGCAGGTGATGTGCTGTGGCTCCTGATTCATCAAATACTCACTCACAGAATCTTCAGTGAGAAAGGGAAATTGAGCCATTGGGCTAGCTCGTCTACACTGCTTGTGGGCTTATTTATGTTTTCTCCATTATCTAATTTTTCATCCAGTCTAGTTCAACCCCCTGAGTGAATGGTTGTACACCAACTCATGGGCAGACAGCTCCACCATCAAAGGGTACCTGCCAACTGGAAACATGAGCCTTGGCTTCGAAGGAAGTGACACCTTCTTGATCCTAGATTCTGCATGTGTTACTAATGGTGGGTCGGTAATGACACCTTTTATTTTTTATGCTTTCTCTGATTAGAGTGAAACTGTGTTTCTCTAATGCTAACAACCCAGTGAATGTGAAAAATCAACCATCCTGGCTGGGGTATGCTACAACCATGGTGATTTCCGTTCCCAGCGAAGAGTCTGAACGACCGTGGTGATTACGGTCAAATAATTTTGCTAACGTCTGTCCCCACCTCTGGAGTCATGTAAATAATTCCGGAGATTATCTAATATGCCAATTCTTATTTAACTGAAAACAAGTACACTATTTTAATCCAAATATATTGATATTATGCACATCAAAAATAATGAACTAAAAGGAAATTATAAAAACCAATGACCATTATGTTAATGGCTGCAATAAGAAGACGGGAGTCATAACACACACACTAACATTGCCCCAAACTCGTAGTAGGAGACTAGTGTGTTAGCAGGTATTCAACGCATTACTATTTTTTTAATGTATGCAAATTTTAAGTTAATATTTTTCTTTAAAGAATGCACAGTTTTAAATCATCAAACTGCTTTGATAAGAATTAACTAGTCATGGGGCACCTGGGTGGCTCAGTCGGTTACGCGTCCAACTTCGGCTCAGGTCATGATCTCACAGTTTGTGAGTTTGAGCCCTGAGTCGGGCTCTGTGCTGACAGCTCGGAGTCTGGAGCCTGCTTTGGATTCTGTGTCTCCTTCTCTCTCTGCCCCTCCCCCACTTGTGCTCTGCCTCTCTCTCTATCAAAAATAAATAAAATACTTAAAAAAAAGAATTAACTAGTCACATCTGAATGAACTTTGTACATATAAATTACACAATACATTGTCATTGTGACAATGACATGAACTGACGACCAAGTGCCTTAGATACCATTAAACATATTAATTCCTACAACAAACAAAAAAAGGAAGAAAAGAAACAAAAAAAAAGAGAAAGAAAGAACGAAAGAGAAAGAACCCACAGGAAGTGTCAAGCCCTTGACTATAATAATAAACACAGGATCAGCATTTATGGTCTCTAGGCTGATGAGTGTATGGGTGGTTATTAAAATGTGTGGGGTCATTTATCCCCATTCTTTAACAGCATGCTCTGTCACTGAGAAAAATCTGATTTAATGTTGCATCTAATCATTTCTTGCTGGAACGAACAATGTTAAGGACAATTGAGTGTTAAGAAGGCTTTATCATTGGGCTTTTTGGATTCTCTCTCTCCTCATTTCCTCCACACACCAATCTTAACGTATTTGTCCCAGTTTTTATCAATGGGCACAGGGCTACCTCTTTCGCCTTCCCTTTCTCGCCTCAACGTTCTTCAGTATAATGACAAATCCTAAGACCAACTCGTGGTATTAAAAAAATAAAGCCTTTGCATCTCGCTAGCTTATGTCCTCACAGGTGCCAGAACAGAGAATGCCTCGCTGCACAGCTTTCTGGGGGTGGGATAAACTGGTGATAAAGTTGAAACCAAAGGAGAGAAGCAGAGGAGATGGGGGCGGGGGGGAATGAACAGTGATTTGCACCTTTTCAGAATGTATTTCTTCTCCATGCCAAATTTCACTTCAGTGCTGTACTTCTTGGATGTGGACTCAGGTCGGCTGCCCTTCTGAGAGCAGCATGGGATTTCAGGGACTCCATAACGATTTGGCATTCCACAATTATGGCCTATTTCAGATTGCATTCTCCAGAATGTGAGAGCAGGACGAAAGGATTTCAGACTCGTCCAAAGCCTTCAGGACAATGTCAATTAAAACAAATTATTTGGGATTTGATGGAATGCCAGATAACTGGTTGCTTCAGCACTGAACGAATAAATAAACAACTCCGAAGATTAATTCTGGGTGGACTTGAGCCAAATCTCTTAGACCCAGACTAGTGGGCTGCAGACTATCAAATGAGATTTCTTCCATCAGGTATTATGAGAAAAAAAAAATGCCCACATGAAGTGTTCTGAGAGCGACTGACAGACACAGCATGCAAGAGTGTAAGAATATATGGTGTTTCCTCTGCTATATTACCTCCAGCCCAGATTATTCTGAAAACACAAAGAGTGCCAGAGGGGCTAAAGCTAAAAGGGCTTAGTGCAAAGAGTGATATGAGAACTTTTTTTTTTAAAGTTTATTTATTTATTTTGAAAGAGAGAGCATGAGCAGGGGAGGGGCAGAGAGAGAGTGAGAGAGAGAGAATCCCATGTAGGCTCTGCACTGGCAGCACAGAGTCCCAAAAGGGGCTCCAACTCGCAAAGTGTGAGATCATGACCTAAGCTGAAATCAAAAGTCGGATGCTTAATTGACTGAGCTACCCAGGCGCCCTGATAGGAGAACTTTTTTTAAGGAATTATTATTTAGAAATGATTTAAGAAAGTATTGCTTGTGTGGCCAGAAATTGGTATTTTTCTCAATATGTTAGAAGGCTTCTCTACTCTCTCCCTATTTTTCTCTCCAGTGAAGAAAGGATATCTTATGCTTAAGAGATGTCAGAACTCATTAAAGGTTGGCCTATTCACTCTCTGTCCAAATAGGACTTTGGCTTTGCAATCTCGCTAATGGTTAGGAACATCCTCATTTGTGCTTCAAATAATAAGGTTCTTAAAATATCATGAAAAGAACTCTAATCTGGGTAGAGCAAGCAGGAAGTAAATGTTCTCAAGCAGATGCCTGCTGAGCAATCCTCATGAGAAAGCAATCCTCATGGGGATTCAGCCCCCGGCATGCAGGATTATCCAGGACAGAGCTTCTCAATCCATTTGAGGTAGGGGACCAGGTTTTCTTTTGATTTCCAACGTCCACTCTTTTGCAGACTCAAACTTCTGCAAAATCTAACAGAAATGAATTCCAAAAAAAAAAAAAAAAAGAAAAAGATATGCAAAGTACAGGTCCCAAATTTTTCTTATCCGATTCAACCATTATAAAATTCATCTATCAAATTGCTCTCAAAGTTCCTAAGAACTTGCTCTCATTTTCTGTACTTTGTCCCTCGTGGATGAGTAGCATACAGTTCACAGCACCCATCCATGGACTCACTGACAGATGCGCTGGCCTTCTCTTACAACCCAACTTCCCACAATTCCCCCCAAGTTTTGGCAAAGTAGGAGCATTCTCAGCTATTTCCCAAAGTAAGCGCATCAGAACTTACTAACAGGTATTATCTCGAATGCACAGAGTGGAGAGAGGGTCACCATGAAAATATAGGTTATTTTGAGGGCAGAAAATTCTATCTGAATCTCCAGTGTAGCCTATATACCCAGCAGTAGCTCAATAATATTTGGAAGAAGTAGATTTGGGAAGGACTGGAATTCACAAAGCCAAACTGGGTTTTTTGTTTTTGTTTTTGTTTTTTTGCAATGGTTAGAGACTTAACATGTTAATAGTAGTTGTAAATCTGCAAACATGGCATTTAGTCACACGATCCTTTATTTCAAGGAGTAGCTCGTGGAGATACGTAATCCTAATCTAAAAACTTTCCTTCTTTCTGATTTCCCTACCACTTTGTTTCCCTTGATCCTTCTGTTAGAAATATATATAAATCCCTATTTTCAATTGTCAAATCCAATTCTTCCTATAAAGTTTGCATCATATGCCCCTTCACTGGTGAGGCTTTTCATTTCCCAGGTTGACATGCTCTTCTTTGCCTTATTGGAAATGCTAATCAAGCCCATTTCTAGGGGGCTTGGGAGGGCTAAATGGGGTTATCAGTACAGAATGACTAGAACACTATCTGGCCCACAGTAAGTGCTCAGTGCATGTTAACTATCATTAGCTACCATCATAGCATTCAAGTCTTCTAACATCTGACGAGAGCTACAGCAAAGTAGCATTTGGAACATGAGCCCCTCCTTATGCACTCAACTTTGTATCCTCCAGAACAAGGAACATACTACCTTCTAAGGTGCTTATATAAGAGGTGCTCAATTAATATTTGCTGCATTGAACTAAGCAAGACAAAAACTAGAGAAAGAGACACAATGAAACAAGCAGTTTTCCTAAGTATCTAATCACAAGTCAGCACTGATGACTTCACAGCATTTAGTGTCGGACCATGCAACGAACCAATTCCTGCTTCCAAATGTTGAAAAATTCTATATTAGGTTCTAATAAGGAATGGGTAGAACTGAGTCATTTTTAAACTTCCCAGAAAACTTCATACTAGGAGCAATATTTTTCTGGAAAATTTTGTCATCACAGAACTTCTTTGGCTACTTAACAAGCGGCTTATGGTTTTCTAAATTCTAAATCCATTAACTTGGAGGCTTGAGTTTGAAAGAAGGAATTCTCAAGAGCTGGTATACTGCCATCAATCCAACTAATGTTCTTCTTCCCACTAGCTAGGAGTCTCACTGCCATCCCTGAGGAAAGAAGCCCCCTTTGTGTCCTTGTCTCATGACCACACTGTCTTCCGCATGGGACTTAGCCTTCTGTCTTCTCTTTGCCATCATTTTTTGGATTGCAATGTAAAGTCAAACAGCAATTCAACAGGAAATAGACTGAGCCCAGAAAAGGCTACATTTGGCAATCCCAAATTCTGAGAAACAATGGTTTATTGATTGATTGATTGATTGATTACTGGATGGATAGGAAGGGAATTAGAAAAGAAAAGCATTCTCCATCACAGAAACTATGAGCTTGCTTTGAAGAGACAAACCACCACAGCATTGCCTATGCCTTTGCAGGATCTTCAGTATCTTAGATGGTTTGGTTTATTGCTGCTATCACTCTGGATAATTTCTCACCAGGGGGCACTTCTGAGGCTTACTTAACAAAAGTCTTCTGAGGCTCTGAGTCCACAGCTTCCCAAACTCTGACGTGCATGTAAATCATGCAAGGTTCTTACTGAAATGTGGTTTCTGAGGCCATGGTCCTGGGTGGGGGCTGATTCTGCATTTCTAACAGGCTCCAAGACAACAACGACGCGGACATAGACCACACTTTGAGTAGCAAAGGTCTATTCCCTAAGACAGTGAAGAACAGAAAACAAGTATTCTCCATCATGCCTTTGAAGAATAAAGATTAAGGAGAATCAATCACAATCCTTTAAATTACAGATGAAAAAGAATGTTCTCCATGAATATCACTAAATACTGGAGCCAGTTACAGAGAAAGCTTAAACCTAATTAAGCACTGAGTATCCAAGTGTTTGGGTTGTTTTGGTAATTAGTCTAAACAATATTCCAGGAGTCCAGATTTATCTACTTAGTCTCTCTCCATTGACTCAGTGGCCCCAATGATAGTTTAGCTTCCATTTCAATGTGGGCTGTGTAAAGACAGAACAATGAGATGGCTATATTTAATTCAATTAAAAATAAAGTTTCAAAAAATGGCCCTGATTTGGATCCCTAATTTCTATTCAACTTCCCCATTTTAGGACACAGCATCGAGTGTGAGGACGAAAACGCTTGCCAACTCAGTCCCGTTTTAGTGACAGCAGATTCTGGATACTTATGTCTCCTATCGCTGTACAATACGGCCTAATAAAGTCGAGCCAAAGAGACTAGATTTCATTTCAGAGCAAAGGGTTCAGCCATAAACTTTTGCTTTCTGGCTGAACAGAGCCATTCCAGCCGCAAGCATAAATTCTGCTAGTTTTAGGTATCAGGGTGATTGGGAAGCCAAATGGGTTATTTGTGAGCCAGGTATCCAAGGCAGAGGCACCCGCTTTATTGTGTATTCATTGTTATCTGGAACATCTCTTGCCAGCTACAGAATATTTTCACAGGAAGTTAGAAATGACTTCAGAAATTCCCCTCTGTGGCTTCCTGGAGTGGATTTTAGGCCTCATCAAAAAGACATTTGGTTCAGAGATTGAAAGTGGGCAGCTTATAAGTTGCCGAGGCATTTAGTTGGGCTTAGCAGTTTCCTTTTAAGGGGGGCCATGGTCCTCATTGGCATAGCAGTGTAGGAAGTACCAAAGCACAGGCAGGCTCTGGGTTCAAATCCTAACCTCCCTGCGTGCCCCTGAGCTAAGCTGTATAACCTCTCCCAGGCTCAATGCTTTTACCTGCACAATGAGAGCAACAATAGCACCTACCTCCTAGGAAGACAGTTGAAATGAAGGGACACATGTAAAGTGCCTGGCAAATGTGTCAAGTGCCCTTGTGCACTAAAAGATGGCATTTACTGAGTGTGTACCCTGTAAAGTTCTATAAATGTCAGCTATCATTATAAGTAATGAGTGACTGTGATGGTGATGATGGTGATGATGGTGATGGTGGTGATGATGGTTACAACAGTGATGGTGATGATGGTGATGGCGGTGATGGTGATGGTTATAACAGTGATGGTGATGGTGATTATGATGATGATGATGGTGATAATAAAGACATTTCTCCAGCTCACACAAAGAAACAGAGGTCAGTTAGTTGGATGTTGGGTTTGTGATTCATGGCTTCCTATTGCTTAGCTGCTGCTAGAAGAGCCTGGAACACTGCTGACTATCAAATGATCCTCTGGATTGAGGAGAAAAACTAAGAAGCTTGAGTTTGTCCCCAAAATGACCTAGAGGTCCTCCCAATCCCTCACCTTTCCTAGTGGCCAGCAAGTTCACTATAAATAAATACGATGGTAAGACAGATTAGATATTTGAAGAAAATAATGGTCCCCTAAAATAGGAGATGGGTCACATGTGGATGGAGCCTGAAGCTGATGGAGGAAGACCCAGCCTGGCCTTTGGAATGGATACCCAAGCCAGCAAGATCCTGATGGGTAGACTGGGCTACCCCAGTCTTCTGGTTCCTGGACTTGACTTTTGCCCACATGCCTCAACTGGGGAATCTCTATACCGTACTCTTATTTATCATTCTCCTTCCTAGCAAATGGCTTTGCTCCTTACTTCCAGCCTCACCTGCCAGATGGATTTGGAGCTGATACCTGGAGTATCCTTGGTCCATAGGATGGGCATACCAATAAACTGGTGTTTATTAAAACATTATTTTTTTAATGTCTATTTTTTTGAGACAGAGAGTGCATATGAGTGTGGGAGGAGCAGAGAGAGAGGGACAGAGAGAGAATCCCAAGTAGGCTCTGCACTGTCAATGCAGAGGTGGATACAGGGCTCAAACTCATGAACTATGAGATCACGACCTGAGCCCAAATTGAGTCAGACACTCAACTGACTGAGCCACTCACGCACCCTTCAAACATTATTTTTTAAAAATACTTGCTCAACTCATATTTGGAGTAGAGGCTAAGCACTCGTGGGGACATAAGAGAGAAGAATGATCAACTGCTCAGAGTCTTTAGCCTCTACTACCCTTATAATCTATTTCTGGCCCCAATTTTGCAAACTTCCCTCAAAAAAGAAAAAAAAAAGCTTTGCAGTTAAGTGGATTTATCCTTTTTAGTAGGCAATTTAGAAAATATCTGTTGTCAGGGCGCCTGGGTGGCACAGTCGGTTAAGCGTCTGACTTCAGCCAGGTCACGATCTCACGGTCCGTGAGTTCGAGCCCCGCGTCAGGCTCTGGGCTGATGGCTCAGAGCCTGGAGCCTGTTTCCGATTCTGTGTCTCCCTCTCTCTCTGCCCCTCCCCCGTTCATGCTCTGTCTCTCTCTGTCCCAAAAATAAATAAATGTTGAAAAAAAAATCAAAAAAAAATATCTGTTGTCACTTGGGGGAGAAAGCCCATCCCTTCCACTCCAAATTGTTTACCAAAGTATTCCTTCCAACTGCAAACTTCATGCCTCCTGAGAAGAGTTCTGGAAGGCATGTTTTCTCCTTCTGGTTGTATTTCTAGGAAAATGTTAGCAATCATTATAATTCATTATTCCCCCAAAACTGTTAGGCTAGCTCTCATCCTGCAGTTGGTATAGACTTGTGATGACCTTGTTTGGGCAGGGACAGGTCTCTCTGTGCCTCTAAGTTCACTGGTCCCATAAGCAAGGTCAAGTCAATAGTACATTTCAAGCCTCCAGGCACAAGCTGGGAGGTTGCTAGTCTCTCTGAGTTCTCCCCAGGTAACTCACTCTAGCACACAGCTTTTCTCCTGTAGGTCACTCCACTGTAAGGCTCTGTGTTGGGCAAGGCTGCACTAGCTAGCTGGGCTTTCATTACATATGGGGAACAACAGTCAGTGAGTATCCATTCACAGAAGAGGCCTGGGAAAAACCAAACAGAGGCACCCAGTTTTCACCTGTAAAAGCTTCTAGCTTAGGGGGCTGGGGGTGGGGTTTTTGACAGGAAGGTTGAAAGGGTTGAAGGAAGCGGTGTCATTTAGACCAATGAACAATGCTCCTGTCCTGGAAAGTGTACTCAGGCAGAAAATTCTGCTAACCTTGTATCTCACTACAAAGAGTTCTGGAGACCTCCCCCAACATCAGTCATTTACAAAGATGTTGGCAACACAAAAGTGTAAGCAATATAGGGAGGGATACCTTTATGCCACCCTTGAGATTGGTTTTATATTAGGTTCACCCCTCTATCTTCTCCCATCAGTGATTCAAGCCCAACCCAGTCTCAAGTCTCATGGCAAATAGCAGCCCAAACAGTACCACCCACTCCTAAGAAGGAAGAAAGAGGCTAGGGGCCTTAACACACTGGCAATCATTCCAATAATCATCTATATTCTCACACATTTTACAGTGGGAAAATATGAAGCTCAGAAAAGTTGAATAAGCAGTCCAAGGTCCTACAACAAATTATGTCCTAAATCAGTCTTTACAACTTTCTCACTGCCCAGCCCTCTACTTGTTACACAGCTATACAAGTCCCTTCACATTTCACAAGTGAGGGAGAAAAGGCAGAGTGAGGGCTATGCTGGAAAATTTGGAACATGGTGGTCCATGGATGTATCTGCATAGGGAGACACTACCCAACATCTTTGGCCAAACAAGCCTAATACTTAATCTGAATTCTGAAAGGGGCACCAAGTATTCCTCTTTTGTTGCTTCCTTCCACACTAGTATATTCAAGAAGAAAAAATACCCAACCACTGAAAGAAATGGCCTCTTGCTGACAAACTTTAACTAAAATAAGAAACCCAACAGAAACTCTTTCTTAAATGATACTTACTTTGTCACAGTCTAGAGAAAGGAGAAACTGATTAAATCCATCGTACTAAAAAGCAATGCCATAAGTATGAAGGCTAGGAATAAACACAGACTTCTCTTGGTAGACTGCCAGCAAGGAGCTTTTGCACACCAAGATCAATGGGCACAGATATAGATGTTATTTCTCAATGGGCAGAGATTGCCTATCTACTGATACAATATGGGAAAAAGGGAGGAAATGCTATCTTTTACTCATATATGTCAACTAATTCCATCTGCTTCCCACCCTACTTCCCATCCCCTATGGCAAATAAAGCACAGCACTGAGGCAGGGAACCTGCATTTCTTAGAACTTCAAACCCTAATAAGTGGGCCTGAATCACTCTTGTTACCCTGAAATACAAGTGGCATTAATGATAAAAACTAAAAAAATTATACCCAGTTGAAAGGTTTTATTGCACACCATTTTTCAAGATGGCAGATGGATGCCTAAATTGATCTCAGTGTCATTTTACTGTTGTCCCAAAGTTTCTCTAAATCAGCCAAATGAGTTTGAAGTTGAAATAGCCACCTCATATTGTTCTACCAGGAGAGGCACAGGAGTTTGCCGTAATGTAGCTTGCCATATTATGTTATCTATAGCTTCGGATGAAAAGGTGGATAATCTCAAACCCATCCCAAAGAGAATGATTACTGAATATGTTAAAAGGACCCGATGATGACAATACCGTCCCATAGGCAATATTCTCCTGGGTCTGACTGTAAAAGACAATCTAAAGCACTATCTGGGTTTTTGGTTCTGGATAAGGTGGAATAAGTACTCTCTGCCCTGCATATTTCACCGAATGCATCTCTTAAACCTTGACAGAATGCATGCAGTAGCCAGTTGAAGACCCTGACAAGTGAACAATAGCAGGCAGATTAGAGGAAATGACCAGAATTGGAAGTATCACCAAATCGGCAATGAGTTTACTATTATTTTTCCTCTCCATCCTCCAGCCTGACCTCAGAACCTATAAGCGAGGACCAGGATGTGGACAGAAAACTCCAAGAGAAGCTACGGTTCCGGCTCAAACACCAGTAGAAGGAATTCCTAATACTCAGGAAGAATGGGAGAAATCATGTTTTCTCTTTTTTTTTCTTTTTCTTTTCTACTCTTTTCTAGCACCTGTACCCCTAAGGCATCCAGTGGTGGCAGTAGCAGCTGTGGCAATGGGAGCTGGAAGGACATGAGCGGTAGGAGAACCTCCACTGGCTAGAGGATCTGAGGTCCCAGAAGAGTGAGAGACAAAGCCCTGTTGCTTCTTGTCATTGTCATTGTCTCCCCCTGGGTGGGCACATAGGAGCAGGAAATGTACAATAAGCAGGGAAAGTAAAGCCCCAGCTTTCTGGTCAGAGGCTAAAAAGAGGAGGAGGCTGACAGCCATGGAGGCTGACAATTCCCTGGATGATCACAGAGAAAGAGGATTTGGGAAAGTTGCCTCTTACAATCATTTCTGAACTTCTGGGCTTACCCTGAGCTGTACATGGATGAAGCTGGCCCTATATACAGCATATATAGATTTTGAGAACAAACTATAATATAGACTATTGCCCAGTCTGAGACTGATGTGAGACAGATCCAAAGAGCACTGCCAATGCTTTGAAATTCAACTGACATTGGAATCACAATCCGTAGAAGCCTGGTCAGAACATGCAGCCTAAAATCCAACAGGTTGATTACATGTCAAAATAAAATTATCAACATTTTTTCTAAGATCAAAATAGACCCAAAGTTTCAAAATAAAAAAAAATCAAAATGTCCAGGATACAATTAAAAAAAATTACTTGGCTTATGAATAAACAGGAAAATCTCAACTTGCATTCATCCAATGCCTAGACACCACAGATATTAGAATTATCTAACAAAATCCATAAAGCAGCTATTTTAAAAACACTTCAACAATTAAAGGAGAAAACTTTTGTAAAGAATTAAAAGACAAAAAGCCTTAGTAAAGAAACAAGATAAAAATGAGAATCATATGAAAGTTCTAGAGTTGAAAAATACAATAACACACTCACTGGATGGGTTCAGTAGCAAAATGGAGATGGCAGAAGAAAGAATCAATGAACTTGAAGTTTGAAGCAACATAAATAGTTCAGTTTGAACAACAGAGAGAAAAAAAATTCTTTAAATGAATACAGCCTGAGGGCCCTGTGGTGTATTAGAAAAGGTCTAATATTTGTGTCATATGAATCCCAGAATGAAAGCAAGAGAGAGTATAGAGCAGGAAATATATTTGAAGAAATAATGAACAAAACCTCCCAAATTTTACCAAAGACAAACCTAGAGATACAAGAATCTCAGTGAGCTCCAGCAGAATAAGCCCAAGGGAATAATGTTCAAACACAGTGTAATCAAATGATAGAAAACCAGAGACAATAAAAAAATTTTTAAAGCAAGCAAAGAAAAATCACTCATTACTTATAGGTTAACAATAATTCAAATGACTACAGATTTCTCATCAGAAACAGTGGAGGCAAGAAGGAAGTAGAACAACATTTCAAAGTACTGGAATAACAGATCTGTCAACCCAGAATTCTGTATCCACCAAAAATGACCTTCAGGAATTAAGATGAATTAAAGACATTCTTGGATGAAGGAAAATAGTATCTGTTTCCAGCAAACTGCTCTAATGGAATTGTTAAAGAAAGCTGTTCAGACAGAATGGGAAGAATAACAAATGGAAAGCTGGAATATCAGGAATGAAGAAAGAACAACAGAAAGGGGAAATATCAGGATAAATATAAAAGATGATACTGTTCTTTAAAATATGTTTAATGGTTGAGGGGTGCTTGGGTGGCTCAGTCAGTTAAGTATCCGACTTTGGCCAGGTCACGATCTTGCAGTTCATGAGTTGCAGCCCTGTGTCAGGCTTTGTGCTGACAGCTGGAGCCTGGAGACTGCTTAGGATTCTGTGTCTCCCTCTCTCTCTCCGCCCCTCCCCTAACTTGTGCTCGCTCTCTCTCTCTCTCAAAAAAGAAATTAACATTGAAAAAATGAAAATAAAATAAATAAAATATGTTTCATGGTTGAAAGTAAAAAAAATTATAGCACTGTCTTATGGGGTTGTCAGTGTATATAGATATAACACAACAACAACAACAACAACAACAACAACAAAAATGGGGAGGGTAAAGACACCTATAGGTTCATAAGGTTTCTACATTACACCTAAAGAGGTAAGTCACTGAATCTAAGTAGACTTGAGAAGTTAAGTATGTACATTACAATCCCATGGCCAATCAATTACAAGGCCATATATATATATATATATATACACACACACATATATATATGCAATAAGAAATACAATAGATAAAATGGAATACTAAAAATGTTCAAAATAACCCCAAAGAAGAAATTAAAACAGATGAAACAGACAGAAAACAAATAGCAAAATATTAGACCTACATTATAGATCGTCTAACACACCTTTTAACAAACAGATTCACAGAATGGAATTTTAAAAAAAATCACCCAACTATAAGTTGTCTAGAAGAAAATCACTTAAAATTTAAAGATACAGTTTGGTTTAGACAGAAAATGATGAGAAAAGGTGTTTTCCCTGTGAAAACACTAGTCAAAAAAGAAAGCTTGAGTGGGTTTGTTAACATCAGATCTGAAGTCTACTAGACTTCAGAAAAAGAGAATTACCAAGAATATTAGGGACAATATGTAATGATAAAAAGGATCAATTCACCAAAAGAAAGAAAGAAAAAAAACAAGAATGCAAATGTATATGCATTTAACAGAGTTTTAAAATACACAAAGCAAGACCAGACAGAATTAAATAGACAAATCACAATTATCTTTGGAGACTGCAGCACTCTTCTCACGGTTATGGGTAGAACCAGCAGACATGAAATCTGCAAGGGTGTAGAAGGACAGAGCAACACCACCAAGTGGCACGGATTAATGCTTGATGTTCATAAAGCACTCTATACAACAATAGCAGAATATACATTCTTTTTAAGGTCACACGGAACATTCATCAAGATAGATCCTATAAAACATACTTTAACAAATTTAAAGGACTTGAAATTATACAGAGTAGGTTCTTTAACCATAATGGAATCAGACCACAAATCAGTAATATCAAAGTAAGAGGAATATATCCAAATTAAGCAACACACATTTAAATAATCCACAGGTCAAAGAAGAAGTCTCAAGTGAAGTTGAAAAGTATTTCTAACTGAATAAAAATCAACATACAACATATCAAAATTTGTGGAATGTAGCAAAAGCAATGCTTAGAAGGAACTATATAGCATTTAATGTTTATATTTTTTAAAAAGGAGTCTCAAACCAATACCCTAAGGTTTATCTTAAGAAGCTAGAAGCATAAAATAAACCCAAAGCAAGCAGAAAGAAAACAGAAAAATTAAGAAAGTAATAGACCCAAAAGTTGATTCTTTGAAAACACCAGCAAACTTTACATGTAGTAAGACTGACAATTAAAAAAAGCATAAATTACAAAATCAGGAATAAGAGAGAAGATATCACTACAGACCCCATAGATGTTAAATGGAAAATAAATTGAAAACTATGAACAACTCTATGCACATAAATTGTGTAACTCAGATAAATTAGACTAATTCCTCAAAAACCTCAGATTGCCATAATTCATCCAAGATTAAATAAATAACCTGAATAGAGCCATAAGTTTTAAAGAAATTGAATTAGTCTTTAAAAACCTTTGGAAAAAGAAATTCAGGCCCAGATATTTTCACTAGTGAATTCTACTAAGCATTTAAGGAAAAAATTACACCAAATTCTACACCCTTGCAGAAAATAGAAGAAAGGGAAGGGCTTCTCAACTCATTTAATGAAGTCAACCATTACCCTGATACTAAGACCAGACAAAGACAGTATTAGAAAATCTACAGAACAGTATACTCACAAGAGTATACTCACAACACATACACAGAACACCTTCATAAAAATATTAGCGAATACATCACATTATGACCAAGGGGGGTTTATCTTGGAATGCACAGTGGCTAGTTCAATGTTCTCAAATCAGTCAACATAATTGACCATATTAACAGTCAGAAGAAGAAAAATAACATGATTATATCAATCGACGCAGAAAAAGCCTTCAGCAAAATTCAGTATGCATTCATGATTTAAAGAAAAAAAAAAAACCTCTCATCAAATTATGAATGGAAAAGAACTCCCGCAATCTCAAAATAAAGGCATCTACAAAACACCTATAGCTAGCATTATACTTAATGGGTAAATACTGAATATTTTCCCCCTAGGACTTGGAAAAAACCAAAGACCACTACTCTCACTCTTCCTATTCAACATCCTTCAAGAAATGCTAGTCAGTGTAATATGGTTGCAGGATACAAGGCCACATAGCAAAATAACATGTATTTCTACATACCACCATTGAATAATTGCAAACTGAATTTTTTTAAGATGCCATTTACAGCAGCTCCAAAAATTGTAATAATTTATGTATAAATCTAGCAAAAATGTACAGAACCTGTTTGCTGAAAACTACAAACACTGATGAAAGAAGTTAAAGATTACCTAATAATGGAGAGACAATGCTCATGGATTAGAATCCATGTTCATGGATGCCAGTGCTCCCCCAAAATGGTATATAGATTTAACAAAATACCAGTAGGATTTTTTTGTCGATAGGTAAGCTGATCGTAAAATTTACAAGAAAAGGCAAAAACACTAGAATAGCCAAAGTAATTTGAAAAATGATACATTTGGAGGAATCACATTAGCTAAGGCCAATTTTAAGCCACAGAGGATTATGCCCAGATGTGAAACTAACGGAATTTTTCTGATTGGATTTTGAAGTTAATTGGGGCTCATAGAGACTTTCTTGCTTCCATATTCTTCCCTTTGGAATGGGAATGCCTGTAATTGTTATCCTATGGTTGTCCCATCATTATATTTTGGAGATAGAATGCTTGTCTTGTAGTTTTACAGATTTGTTGATGGAAAGGAATTTTGCCCCAGAATGGATCATACCCGGAGTCGTACCCATACTAATTTTGATGATAAAATTTGGGACTTTAGAGCTGATATTTAGATGGGGTTCTGAACTTGAATTGGTGCTGCAGGGTTGGTACTTTTTAAAATATTAGGATGGGGTAAATGTATTCTACATGTTTGATGGATACAGAATTTTAAGGCCAAAGGGCAGACTGTGGTGGACTGAATAGTGGCCCCCCAAGATATACCTGGAACCTGTGAATGTTACCTTGCATGGCAAAAGGGACTTTGCAGATACAATTAAGATCTTGGGATGTGAGGTGGTTCTATATTGTCCAAGATGGCCCTAATTATAATCTCAAATGTTCTTATAAAAAAAAAAAAAAAGGAGGCAGATGGGGATTTGATTAAAGACGAGGAAGTAGGAAATGTGATATTGGAAGCAAATGCTAGAGGGATATGAAGAAGTAGTCACAAGCCAAGAAATGCAGGCAGCCTCCATAAACTAGAAAATGCAAGGAAACAGATGCTCCTCTAGAGCCTCCAGAAGGAACCAGCCTTGCCAACACCTTGACTTTAGTCCAGTGAAACTGATTTCAGACTTTTGGCCTCCAGAAAAGGAAGAAAAAAACATTTGTGTTGTTTTAAGCAGGCAATTTTTTTGGTAATTTATTATAGCAGCCATGGAAAATTAGTACATGTGGTTTCATTTCTCTTAGGTAGACACCTAGAAGTGGAATTTTTGGGTCATGTGGAAACTCCATATTTAACATTTAGAGAAAACCCCTAAAATCTTCAAAATTAAACACTTTTATCCAAGAAAGACAGTGTTAAGAAAACGCAAACTCAAGATACAGACCCGAGAGAATGTATTTACAAATCCATCAAGATATCCAGAATATATAAAGAGCTCTTAAATTTAACAGTAAAAAGCAAACAACCCAATTGAAAAAAAAAAGGCCAAACACAGATAATACCCAATGCTGACAAGGATGTGGAGCAATTGCTGGTAGGAATGTGATAGGGTACTTTGGAAGACACTTTGGTGACTTCTTACAAAATTAAACATATTTTTGCCATACCAGTTGCTCTCCTTGATATTCACCCAAAAGAGTTGAAAATGTATGTCCATACAAAAACCTGCACATGGATGTTTACAGCAGTATTATTCATAATTGCCAAAACTTGGAAGCAACCAGGATGTCTTTAGATAGTTGAATGGATGAATTTACTATGGAACCTCCAGACAATGGACATAGGGAATATTATTCAGCACTAAAAAGAAATGAGCACTTAAGCCACGCAAAGGCATATAAGAATGCAAAAGAATATTACTAAGTGAAAAAAGCCTATCTGAAAGGCTACAGACTGTGATTCCAACTATGTAACACTCTGGAAACCGCAAAACTATGGAGATGGTTAAAACATCAGTGTTAGCCAGGGATTAGCGAGGAGGAAGCTTCATCAGTTGTAACAAATGTACCCACTGTCAGTAATGGGGGAAACTATGCAGGTGTGGGGCAAGGGGTATTTGGGAAATCTCTGCCTCCACTCAATTTTCCTGTAAACTGAGAACTGCTTTAAAAAATAAGCCTATTTTTAAAAATGGGCCAAAAACCAAAAAGGACAGACAGATAATAGAGTAGCAGATGAAGAGATGTTCAACATCATTAGTCATTAGGGAAATATACATTAAAACCACAATGAGATACTCTGCACATGCAGTAGAATGACTGAAAAAAAAAAAACTGACAATCCCAAGTGCAGACGAGAATGCAGACCAACAGGAACACTACACTTGCCTGGAGGGCATGACAAATGGTACAGCCATTCTGGAAAAACACGTTGGTGATTTCTTTTAAAGGTAAACCCACACTTACCCTCTAATCCATCGATCCTACTTCTAGTATTTCCTCTAGAGAAACGAAAACTTAATGTCCACACAAACTTCTACACAAATGCTTATATCAGCTCTATTCATCATCTCTCCAGACTGGAAGCAACCTAAATGCTATCAAAGGAATGAAGCGACAAACAAGCTGTGGCACATCCATGAAATGCCATGCTATTTAGACACAGGAAAGAATCAAATACTGATACAATAACGTGGGTGAATCTCAAGGGAATTATACTGAATGAGAAAAGCCAGTCTCAAATGGTTACATCCTGTATGATTCTATTCACAAGACTTCCTCAAAATCACACGATGAGAGTGACAGAGAACAAATCAGTGGTTGTCAGGGGCTAGGGGGCCGGGGAGGATATGAATGCACAGTGAGAGCATGAGTTTATTTGGGGGGTATTAGAACTGTTCTGTACCCTGATTCTGGTAGTGGTGGCACGACTCTACATATGTGTTAAAATGCACAGAGCTGTGTACACACATGTGCACACACATCAATTTTACTGGAAGTTAATTTTAGGAATAAAATGAAAGAACAAGATAGCCAGATAATTAAAATTGCTTCTGAATCTTGGTGGGACTACATACTTGAAGCATTTTCCTGTAATGGAAAATGGCCAGAAGAAATGCTAGGTAAATGTGACTGGATTTATGTCCCAGTCTTGAAGACATAAATTCAGAGCCTTACCACTGTGCCCAAGTGGTTTGTGTTACTTAAATATTTGTACTTTAATCAGAAGGAGCCTGGACCTCACGCCCTCTTTACTGATACCACCTCCGTGTTGGAAATCACCATAGTGCATTCTGACCCACTGGTTCCTCCCTCAACCAACCAGTCATCCTCTCCCTCCCCTGTGCAGCCACAGTGCTTGACTTGGGCAACGAAGTCTCCCACATGCCAAGGCTTTAGGGATGATAGTAACTTTTTCAGATCATGGAGGGAATGGGGCAGACATAGGTATTGCCTACCATTGAAAACTATCTGAGTTTTCATATTACATAGTTTGGCATGGTTGGGGAAAATGGAGGATACCACTTTCACGAATACTGCAAAGTGATTTCTACTCTTAGAAGCTATCGATTTGAATACAAAGCCAAACAATGTGTATATCAAGACATTTCTCTCAGGGAAGCAACACGTAATAATGGGAAAAGCACTGAGCTGAGCACTGAGCACTGGGTCTGGTGGAGTTCTGGGCCCCGCTCTACCATTTTCCATTCGGCTGTGCAACTACAAGTCAGCCGTCTTCCTGTTTCCTCTTTTCCTGTCTTCCTACTCTACACATGAGGAAGGGTCAGAAATGCTGGCTCCTTTGACCAAATGATATTCAATAAGATGCTTTTGTATCTGGTCAAATAAAAAATAATTTAAGTAAAAATGTATACGTTATAAACTATAAGGTGCTATGCAAACTTAGGATACTATTATAATTTTAAAGTTGATAAAATACCACTGTATCAAATCACTGATGTGTCTTTAATTTGCACCCCCTAGATATGTAGAGTAGTAGAGAGATTCCTCGTTCTTGTTCTGGGCACAGATTTATACTCGGTATCACTTTAGGACAATGATAGCCAGTAGATTTCCTAAAGGAATCTGCAACTTTATTCCTCATGGTTTCATAGCGTTTTGAGACTTTTGCTTGAAAAATCCCCAATGGTATGTGGCATCCATAAAATCTAAGTGAGAAAATTCCAAGTGGGGGAGGCCAGGAGGATGCAGCCTGTGAATACACGTAGTTAATTAAAGGGTGATCATCTCCAAAGTGGATAGTTTTGATGTTTGTGGTCAAGAGGGCCTTATTTCACATTATTGACAATATACTGGCAGTTGATAAAAGCCAGGGTGAGTTGTAGCCTCTCCTGGTTTTCACGGTGAGTCCTGGCCACCTCAGCTCCTGTGGCTCTGTCCTCACTGGGCATGGGGCTCTGTCTCTATGTTATGTAATTTTTCTGTGCTGCCTTTCCCTTTTGTTCAGTCTGTGCCAAGAGCCAAATAAAAGAATCCATATGTGATTACGGCTATAAAACCAAAAGGAAAATATTAGACAAAAATTTAACATTTTGGGGTTTCTAAGTTTGTTTTACCTTTAATGCTAGGCAGACAGTTTACACAAATCATTTTGCTGCAAAGTAAAGAGTAATGAGTTAAATGTGTTCCCTGTCACCATCAATCATGTACGTTTGCCTTTGATTGACCAAACATATAAGACACATGAAATGACTTTCTAATCATGTTAGGGGGAGGGAGGGAGGAAGAAGGAGAGAAAATCGGGAGGGAAGCATAAGCCTTTTTTATTTTATTCAGAAATTCCATTGACATTTTCTGGCAATCTTCTAACATGCTGTATGGGCTTCTCTTTGCTAATAATGTTTGCCTTGAAATTTGTAAAGGTCTAAGAACTCTTTAATTCAATGTTCTAGAAATTACCAGGGCCAGGGGGGAAACGAAATCCCTGTTAATAGTTCATGGATTAATTCTCTCTTTATTTGAAATCATTTGCAAGGAAGTTGCCCTGTTTTCAGGTGGGCGTTAGTCATCTTGAGCACAGTGGATGGCATTAGGGGAGGCAGGCTGAGCCGCTGAGCCGACGAGATTCGAGGAGGGAAAAAGAGGATGCACAATGATGCTGACCCAGATGGGATACTGAGGTTTAGCAAATTCATTTCAGTGCATGGGTGTTTATTTTGATTTGTGAATTTAAACAACACACTGACTGGATTTTCTGGCAGTCGAAATGCTTTGTAACCAAATGTAACCAGCCTCCTGCGTCCTCGCCAGGCTTTGTATTTCAAGTTTCTACATGGAGTCCAAGCTCTTTAATTTGGCAAGGGAACTACCTACACAGTAGCAATGGAAGAAGTTTTCAGCACCAAAATCACCCCAAATTGTAATTGTGATCCTGGCCCCACCTAGCTGTCTGTCATAAAGTTCTGGCCAGGAAAGGCTAAGGCCAATTTATTCATTTATTTATTCAACACACATTTATTGAGTACCTATTGGGCATCAGGCGCTGTTCCAGGCATTGGGGATTCAGCGAGTAGCCACAGGCTTCACAGCGTTTACACTGTCTCAGAGAAAAGAGGCAATAAACAATGCCACGGAGGAAAACAAAGCCAGAAGCATAGATAAGGCCATAGATGTATGGGGTTCTGGAGGGGACAGTGATATAAATCTTGAAAATGTTATCCGGATGCTTTTACTATGGAAACTTTACTCACCCCACGAAGCCAAGGAGAACCTCTAAATCCTTCCTGGAGAATGCGGTGAAGTGGGACATTTATTCCCTGTAGGGACCCTCAGGAGCCCCAGAGAAATTTATGAACTTAGTCACTTTCTTCTTGATTCTCCTGCATTTTACAGGAAAACTGTTGAACTGCAAAGCATCTCTTTATTAGAGATATGCCATATTAGACTGGAGAACTCAACATGGTAGAGATGTCAATTCTCCCCAGGGGAGCCCAGAAACAGACCCGCACATACACTGATACATTAAAAAAAAAAAAGGGCTCCTGAGGTTCTGATAATGTGTGGCTTCTTAATCTGGGTGCTGGTTACATGAGAGTTCTGAGTTTGTGAATATTTAATAAGCTGTCCTTTTATTAGATGTACATTTTTATGTTTGTATATTATATTTCAATTAAAAATTTGTTTTCAAGCCCTTTTAAAAATGGACTTCTACTGTTTTAGAGAAAGGTCTCACTGAGAAATGAACACTAAGCAGAGACATGAAGGATTTGCTAGGGAGAAGCCATGAAGCTACATGAAGGAAGAGTGTTTCGGCCAGAGGAATAGCATGTGCGAAACGTGCAGACTAGCTGAAGCAGGTGTGGTTGACAGTAAGGAGCAAGAGAGCATTTACAAGATGAGGCCAGTGAGGATTGCTTAGGACCTAGAGACCTTGGTAAGAATTTTATCTTGGTGAGATGAGATGCCTTGGTAAGATTCATGCAGAAGGGTGACAAGATCTGGTTCACACCTGCGAAGGACTGTCCTGGATGCTTTACTGAAGATACACTGGAGTGGGGGAGGGATAAAAACAGAGCAGGGAGGATGTTAGGAGACTGGTATAATGCTGGAGGAGACCGAGGATGGTGGTGTGGATCTGACAGGAAGAGTGGCAGTGGTGAGAAGCGCTCAGATCCTGGGCATATTTGGAAAGTCAAACAGAGAGGATTTCCTGCTGGATTCAATGTGGTGCAGGAGAAAAAGAAAGAAGCTAGGGATGACTCCAAATATTTCAGTAATGGCATCACCCACAGTATAATGGGAGGAGACAGGTTTCCAGACAAGGAACTGGAATTCAATTCCGGATATGTTAGGTCTCAGATGAGATAAGGCATTCAAATAGAGATGCTGAGTATCAGTTAGACAGATGACATTGGATCCAGGGAGAGGTTCTGGATGGAGAAATAAATTTAGGAATCCTTGGGGCATCTGGGTGGCTCAGTCAGTTAAGCATCTGACTCTTGATTTGGCTCCAATCATGATCTCACAGTTTGTGGGTTCGAGCCCTGCATGGTGCTCTATGGTGACAGCACCAAGCATGCTCGGAATTGTCTCTCTCCCTCTCTCTCTGCCTTTTCTCTCTTTCTCAAGAATAAATAAACGTTTTAAAAAATGGGAATCCTCTATATATCTAGGATTTATGAGAATAAACATGTGAGTATATTTGTATTGGGAGCTGCTCTCTCCACTGGTGAGGGTATCTGCAGAAGTCCACTGTCATGACACCATTTGTGCTTAGGATGACACCCAAGGGTATGAAATAGGCAACAGTTTGGCTCTCACTATCTAACTTGCACTACGTGGATTTTCTTTGCCAGACAAACCCTCTACTCTGATACCATTAGCTTCCCCTCCTAGAAACAGAAAGCCACCTTGACCTCAGCCTTATCCGTTGCAGCCCTGGCCCCCTTTAAGAGATCCTGTCACCCACCTTGCTCCTGTCCACACAGGGTTGAGCCCTGTTTCTAGTATGTCTCCCTCACCTGGGTGAACACCTCAGATCTGCAGAGCTCATACCTACCAGCCAATAAGAACTGTTTGTTTTCTCCCAGGAGCATCTACTGAAGTCAATTAGCTTTACCCCCTGAATACAGCAGTGAGTGATGTCACTTCCTTCTGGAAAGCCTGGGGCATTTCCCCAGCCTGACTCATCCCAGCCTAGGTTCACATGTCTTGATGCAGTGAATTCTGCCCTTATAGAGCTGGCCAGAAAGGCCATCAAGACCCAGAGAATGGGGCTTGCAAATGTGTGCCCATACATCCCAGTCATAACAGAAGCTTCCTGAAGCTTATGAGTGCCTCCTAGCCATGAAGATGACAGTGAGATTAGCACCCTGTCTGGAATACAGGAGGTATTCAGGAAATCTCTACCAAAGCAACCGTTTCCATAAACTACAGAAAGCTATGATGCTGGCACTAGCGAAGGTCCCCCTTACCATTTACCGTATTTCCTCTTGGTGTACCCAAGGACCTGGAGACAGTTTGTTTGGTCTGAGACATGAATTTGTCAATTCTAGGCTTTCTGCCCTCATACAGGTTGCTGAACTTCTCATAACCCACAGCGTCTGCCACTGGAAAGTGGGGATGATAATAGTGCCAGTTTTGGGTTCGGTCACTGTGAGAAGTAAATGTCTGATGTACATAAAACACTTAGCCCAGGGCTGGGCACACAGTTAGAACTCACTATAGTTCAGCCATTATTACAGTCTTGATTTATATTTCTAGCTCCTAAACCATAATGCATTCACACATGCATATAAGAAACACATCTGCACATAAATACAACCCAAAATAAAGGTATTAAAATGATTCATTTGGCTACAAGTAGCACCAGGACTATGTATTAATCTTACTATGGTAATATCAATAATGAACAAACGTTTTTCATGCCCAGCAAAGTCCACTGCAGCCAGGATATGCTCTGAAGAACATGGACCTGATTTTCCTATGGCTTCCTCACTCAGAAATAGAAAATGTGACAGAGGAGACCGTGTTGTGATCAATATTAAGTAACATTTCACCCACAAATTCCAAAGCTTGTAAAACAGGGAGAAAAAATACAAGAAGGACATCACATACTTTTTCCGGTTTCCTAATTGATTCATTCAACCAAGAAATAATTACGGAGTGCATGCCATGTTCCAGGCTGTGTCCGTGTGTGCGTGCGCACGCATAAATGGTAGCTTAGCAGAGTTAAAATAGTTGGCAATCCTGAGAATGATTTAAATGTGCTAAATCTGAAGACTCCGTGTAGAGTGAAACGACATGTTAAGAGTTAATCACTCTCTAAATTATATACAACACCCACACACACAACTTATCATGTCCAAGGACAGCTAATCCTAGTAAGAATAATAGCACAATTCACAGAGATGGCAGGTCAAGCCCCAACTTGAAACCACATCTGCTGAAGAGAAACTTAAGTATTACATGCTAGAACTCTAAAACCAAAAGAAAAAGAAAAAAAAAATCAATGGATCTTAAAATACATCCAAGGGAGGAAGCCAAGTAGAGGGTAAGTGTGGTCCGTTATGAGGCAATGGCAGACAGGCTAAATAAGTTCATTGTCTTTGTCTTTACGGAAGACCTTAGGAAGATTCTCATTTGAACCTGACAGGTGGATGGGATCACCTGGTTAACACATAGATGTAGACAAGTCAAAGGAACCAGACGATCACCTTCACTACTTAAAGGAACCCAGGGCAAAATCTGGGTGCTGCTGGGGAAAATGCTTAGCCTCTCATTAACAGGCTGCTGGGTCAGAGGACCCTTGACTGGCCAACCCGTGCCTCTTTTGTGAAGGTATTGGCTATAAGGTTAGCATGAATTTGTTAAATAAATCCCAGCACACAAGCAACTGCGGAGGACATGCCTTGAGGGTTAAGCGGAGCAAATTAAATACAAATAACCAGGAGAAAGTCTTTAACAGTAGTTAGCACACTTGAATTCATTACCCCCAAGGATGTTGGCTAAAAATATAGATTCCCCAAAAGTTTAGATCAATTATGAGATGACATCTCCAAAATGGAAGCTAGGCTTTCAGGAGCAATGAGGCCCCAAGGTAAGAAACTTTGCAAGTGACATTGTTCAGGAGATAAACAGGTGTTCCTCATATTTTCCTGGTACCTCTGGGCTGGGTCTATTTTGTAACCCCTGCATACCAGTACCCCATCTCTCTTTTGTTGAACTTTGTTGTCCTTACTTCCAACCTTGGCTTTTGGTCTCATGGACACGAAAATCCCAGTGGGAAGCCACCGTGATTCTACCTTTGATATATCATAATTTCAGTCTTGTTCCTCTTTCTTCTCTGCTCAACAGAGGCAGAGTACAATGCATTCTGCAGAACCAAGAAATAGACGCTGTACCTGCCCAGGGCAAGGGACAGGCTGAGCTCACACTCCACGTTTGGCTTCCAGAAACGCTAAGTGTTCTCAAGGGATCAAATGTGCCAAAGCCTCGTCCCACCTCCCTCCATCCTCAAGGCCTGCCTGTCTCTGTGGAAGTGCTAATGAATTGTCTGCTGTAGGACGTGGGGGACACTGGGGAAGGAAGCACGTTTCTGTAAACACTCATCCATTTATAGATTCTCTTTTCCATCTTCCCACCTGCCAAATAAAAAGGAGTGAAGGCTTTGTGACCTATGGAATGAGAGATAATACATAAACATGCCAAGGAGAACATCATCATGGTGTTTATTATGACCTAAAAGAGACAAGGATCGGGGGTTTGGAGGGTAAGTACACGATGATGACAGAACGGGAGCACATGCTTAACACTGTCCTTATTTTAAATTAAAAAAACCTATATGAAGGTAAACCTTGTTATTTCCAGGTCATGTGCCTTAGCAAATTCCAACACAAAGACCACCTGAATGTCAAGAGGCCATGTTCAGAGAGCTACCTCCAAACACAGAGGAGTTGGCCCCGGGCAGAAATAACACAGTAACATAACCCTAGGAGGGAAATGTGTTTTCAGTTACACCAGGGCCTGGCTGGGCCTCTCCCACAGGCTCTTCCTAAATAGGAACTTGGCAGTGGGATTAGCTGGGCTGGAGGGGACGTCCTTGGCTCCAGAGGTGAGGCCCTTCAGGGTCTTGAGGAAAGTTGGACAGAAGTTCTTTCTCCCTGCTGGTAATAACACTGAAGAATCAGCGTCACATCCATTTTATTAATTTTCTTGACAGGCAGCTCTAGTTTCCATGCAGGCACCACAAAATCAAAACATACGCATGTCAAGCGCCCCATGTGTGGTAGGGCCCTGCCAAGACCACGTTACGTCAACGTAAGGAAGCAGAGCCCAGGTCTCAGACCTTGTGCCTGGGCCTGTGGGTAATTCCCTGCTGGAGGAAACCACCAGAACTTGGTCGAATGAGCCAGGAGAGCTCTCTTGGTGACAGTCCTCTATCCTGGGGTCTGGGCTCCTTGTGTTGAATGTAAGAGCCGTGGGAGACACAAGGCTACGTCTGGCTTTGGGGCATGCCTCTAAGTCCAGCCACACAGAACTCCCCTGCCAACTCCATTTTGCCTGCATTCAGTTTCATCCAGGCAGGGGAACAGCAGCCTGGATTAAAGAAGCCATTAAAAAAAAAAAAAAAAAAAAAAAAAAAAAAGCAATGTCCTTATTTGTGAGCTGGGTCTGAGCCTGGAGATCCGTGGAGTTGATGAGGTCTTTGGGACCATAGTGAGTTGCAGGAATTTTTTGATCAAGGCATCCTTTGCTAAAGTGATTGAAGGGACTCCAAAACAATTTGTTCTTTTATATAAAGTATTATTATCTATAAATTGGCTAAATAATGTAAATTAGGTGGGTACAGAGGGTAAGGACCTAGAAAAAAAGCCTTGCTCTAATCACACAGCTATGGATGCCCAGGGTGAACACGCACATGGAGTTGGTCCATCACCTCCAGCCCCACCCTTCCCACTCATCCCTCTCACTGAGTGCAAGGCTATTTCCTCAACTCCCCCAAATGACTAACACTGGTACCAGACACAGCAGTAATGGTGGCAAAGGGCCAGAGGTCTTACACCTTTGACTGCAGAGCTTTGAGCCCCCCTTTGTTGGACCTCCTGGTAACTCATTAATTTCCCACTCCAATCACTACAAATTCAGGAAGGGGAATGAATGTAAGCCCAGATGCTGAGCTAATAGCCATGAATGCCAAGTCAGAAAGGCCCAAACGAGGCAGGTTTTACTGCACTGGTCTGCCTCTTTGATGGTCTAGGCCAGGAACAAACCAAGGATAAGGACTGGTGTTACCATTATCCCACAGTCTCCAAACTCTCTTAGTAGGGGCCTGGACTCTAAACACAGTGTCCTGGAAACTGTCCTGGCCTGGCCTGTGAGGACAGGGTTGGGTCTTTCACTGCCTGGGTTGGTCCAACAGGCAGGGTCCACTTTGGAGGCTCTGGGTGGCTGCCCAGTAAGCTCTGTGGGGTGAGCCGGCCGACGAGGAGCATACCCAGACCGCCCGTGTCACACGGTACAGGGCGCCGCTGCTGAGGGTTCGGTTCATAGATTCACTCTCCATTCAAATAACCATGGCATGTCAGCCCTGCTGGCCTCCTTGATTGTGCAGAAATAAATAAATGAATTATGTTGTTGGGGTTTGGGCTTCAGCACAAACACATGGTCTGCATTTATCCGCACAGTGAGAGGTCCACCAGCCACTTGATGTAAAAGAGCAAAATGATAATTCTTTTCTTTAGGCGCTCTGGTGCCATATGGAATGTATATAAATCATATTTTTGTTTTAACAGCGGAGGCTTTGTTGATAGATAAACATGTGGTTTATCTAAAAAAAAGAGAGGATTGTGCTTTGAACAATCATTTAATGGCCGTGGATGTGCCAAATAAAAATAAAAACATAATTTTGAAAGAAGTTGGCCTTGTGCCCAAATCTGTAACAAGGAATTTCTCTTTAACCAAAGTGGTTAAAGCCCGTCGATCTGTTTTGAGTTTAAGCTGTGCTCTCTACTCAACCCCACGACAAACTGAATCCGGGGCTAATGTGCTCTAATAGGACAAGACATTACCTTTATGAATGACCTCATGGAGAAGAGGTTGGCGAGCATGGTGGAGAGGCCTTGAGCCAGGCAGCTCTGGGCTATGAACCCCAGCTTCAGCTCTGCGAGGCAGATTGCATCATCCCCCTCTTTCCAGTTCCAGCTTGGGATGTTTAGCAGATGCGCCTGTGGAAGCAAAAGCAAGGTATGAGACCTTTCATTCCTAAATGTTCAATTGTTGAAAAGCTCCTCTGGGAAATGCAGCATTGCCCAGCTGCTTAGAAGGCATTCAGACTCATCCTTTCTTTCCCTCTCCTGAGTCTGGTGTTTGGTGTTTTATTTGACTCTCCCATTCAGCAGACTTCAGTCTTCAGTCTTCCCTTTGGATCATTGCTTCTGCACCTCCCAAACCTAGGTCCCCCGCCTCTGGTTTGTCATGTAGCCAAACAAAGTCCAGAGGGAATTTCCTCTTGTGACAGACACATCAGCCTATGCTACTAGGATGTCTGGTTAAATTGTTCATAAATTGGCTCCTCAAACAGACTCAGACTATCAGATGTCTGTGTGTTTTAGATTCCTTTTTTATCTGCAATCCCAATACTCCAGATCAATGGCTCCCAAGGCTGAGTGGGCATCAGAATCACCTAGAGGGTTGATACACATATTGCTGGCCCCTATCCTAGAGTTTCTGAGCCAGTAGGGTACAGGGTGAGGCTGGAGAATTGGCATTTCTAATAAGTTCGAGGTGCCTCTGAGCTGCTGATCCGGGGACCACACTTTGAGAAGCACTGACCTAAATTATCAGGCAACTCACAGTGTAGACATGGTACAATCTCTTGCAGACGGACTGATCCTATTCAACAGTTAGGTCACACCCTGAGATAAGGACCCAGATGTATGCTCATCCAACTAGTTTTAAGTGGCATGAAGTAGAGAGCCAGAGATGATATGTTGGATGAAAGAATCAAGATTCAAAAAGTTCTCCAGGGTTAGAAAAATGGGCAGAAAACCAACCAGAAAAGATTTTAAAGGCCTTAATGTCAAGTACAGCATTTAGGGTAAAAAAAAAAAAATCGACCGTATAAATTCAAAATGAGAAGACCTAACTTGGCAGCAGAGCTGAGGGGAAAGAAGAAAAAAACTTAAGTGTGTGGGCAACTCAAACCCGAAAAAGAGGCCAACCGTGTGACAGATTACAGAGAAGTCCAATGCTTGCTTGTTAGAAATGGTCTCCAGATCAAGGGAAATGAATGTTTCCTTCTGTTGTGAACTGGTCAGGCTACTCCAGAATACTTGATCCAGTTGTAACAGTCAGATTTAAAGAGGGAAACTGATAAACTGAATAACTTCCAGAGAAAAATGACAAGCACAAGGAGAGGTGGGGGTTCTGGAAAACATTTTTGGAGAAACAGTTAAGACAGCCATCCGTGTTTGGCTGGAAGAAGGGCCACGCCTTCAGGGAGACAAGATGGTTGCCTCCAAATACCACAGGTGCTGCCATGCCGAAGAGAGATTAGGCTTGTCTTGCTTCATTCCAGGGGCCAGAATTAGGACTGACTGATGTATATTATAAGAAAGAAGATTTTTGACTTGTTTTATAAAGGAACTTTCTACGGATCTAATGTGTCTAACAAATGGAGAAAGCTACCTCCAAAAATGCAAGGTCTTTGTCCCAAAAACTCAGTAAGTGTTTTTCCAAGTCACAATGGAAAGACCTCTTGTTTTGCATGGGAGGCTGAAGCAGAGAGCCCTGCTAGGTTCCTGCTGATGCCAAGACTTCATGGCCCAGAAATTACTATTTCTCTCCATGGAGCAGCAAACACAAGGAACCCCCTGGAGGTTTCCCTTCACTGTCAGGACAACACACTACAGTTGTACCTACTAGAAGAGATGATAGACGCCATTGTGGACACAAACAGCAAGTCCAATGGCTCTTTGCTCTGCTTTTAGAAATACCACTCTTGTGAAATTCCTTCCTGCAAAGTCCTGTGACAGTCTCACAGTCCTAATCCAGCAGTGACTCCTGGGAGAGAAGACTATCCTCCCTAATGAGAGCATGGTTAAAAATGTCTGGTGTGTGGGCCATCGCGGATGGGAATTTCTGTCAAGCTGAGTGTCAGAGACATTCTCCCATAGGCTTGATTCCAGCGAGTAGCCTTGCCCTTTACCCTGTTTTCCTCCCTACTCTTCACTGGCTTATGAAGGCCATAGAGAATACTGACACCACAGAGAATACCTCAGTCTCAGTGGAGAAATCCTCATTTGCATTCACATCATCTGAGGACAAATGAGATCTACGTAATGAACAAGTAAATCATCAAGTGTGAAAGGAGATTCGAAGGACACATACCCTTCATGGCACCTTCAAACAAACAAACAAACAAACAAACAAACAAAGAAAACCTTTTCCACAGAGTCTCTCATATCCCCATGTGCCTGGTTTCTGCAGGTATGGAAGTCCAGGTTTTTGGGCCTTGGGTCCCCCATGTCCCCATCTGGTTTGAGTTCCTTAGATAGATTTTACACGTTATTACACAGGAAAGTCAAGTTTGTTTCATTTCTCAGGCTTCCATATGGCCTCCTTTTATTGGCCATCATAACTTCTCCAATTGTGGAACATGGAGCAGGGAGGGATATACCAAAGGCTGGGAGGGACATATGTATGCATGAAATGAAGAGAGGAAATTTCCCCAGAGTTCCCCTGGCAACTCTGTCCTTCATATGAGGGACATTCAGATCTAGTGGAAAATGCCAGCATTATTGCACAGAAGTCTAGAGGCAAATCCTCTGTGACCTGGAGAATGAGGCCTGATAGAGCTGGCCTAGCAGGACCAGGGTCTCCCTCTGATCAGCCACTGAACCATTCCTCATCTCAAGAAGAAGGAACGTGAAAATGTGAGGACATATAATAACGGGAAACCAGGAGAGATTAATTCCAGTCCTAGTTCCAGCTCTCCCTGCACACACAACTTTGGGGAAGCCACCATAAGGAACAAAGAAGGTCATTTCAGAGAAAACACTTTAACACTACTACCTAAGTGTGTAAGGGTTGTTAGTGAGGAAGCGCAAAGAACTTGCATCTCCTTTGGGCCACTGGGACTTGGCTTCCAGGTCCCAGGCAAAGACCTCTTTTTCTAGAAGCTGTTTGAAAAATAAAAAAATCCATTAACAGCTAAGTCAGAAGTGACACTTTTCTAAGATATCACAAACTGTTCTTTCCTTGAAAAGCATCAAGACATTTACACTCAAATCAAAAATGTCCTGTACCGTCTTTCTGTGTTCAGAGATGGCTAGGCCAAGTGTTTCTCTCCATGAATTCAGATCCACTTTAGGGAACATCAGTCTTTCATTAAGGCCTACTGTGAGGAACCACAGTTTGGTTCAGTGGGGTGTGGCTCTATTTAAAGAGAAGGTGGCAGTTGGCAGTTCTGATGTGAGCTCACTGCCTGCCAAGTGACCATGAGTTGTATCTACCAGAGCTTCTCTGTCTGAGACACAGTTTAGACTCCCCATCTGAGGTCACACTGGGATGCTAACATGCACAGATGGTCAAATGAGAACTAAACGCGATAATGGATGTCAAGCTTTTTTAAAACCATAAAATAGGACATGAGTGTCTGAGATTACTATGATGACAAACTCAGGACCAGTTTTACATGCAGAAAGAAAGTACGCAGCTTCCCTACATCCCTGGAATTCCAGCATCATTAGGGCGCAGGGAATTAAAATTCTTTATATTTTAAGTCCAGTATCCAATTACGGAATTAATTATCACTTGAAATACGTTCAATGTAACTTAAGTTTACATACACATACCAGGTTCTTTCAAGAAAGAGAGTTTTAATGGGTGGACATCTTTGGGCATTTAGGCATGGGTGAAGAGAAAGTACAGACAGAGGAAGAAAAATACTATTATAAGGTAATGGGAAGAAAAACATATTAAAGGTTAGGGAGAAGCATCTCATGGAACAGCACAATTATAAAGCAGGGTGACAAATGTCCACTTGCAATTCCATGAGGAACGGCATGACAGTCACCGGTGGACATGCTGCTCTCTCTAGAAGAGAGAAATGAAATGAGAGAGAAAAATGCCCTGTGTCAAGATCACTCTGTTCCTTGTACCCTTACTAATCCTACAGGGGCAAAGTCTCATATGTGATTTTGCCTTACTCTGAAACCCAAATAGATTGGGGTGGTTCTAAATAAAATGTGTGGGGTATTTATTTATTTATTTGTTTATTTATTTGGAATGGGGAGAGGGGCGAAATGGGGGGGAGAGAGAATCTGATGCGTGGAGCCTGATGCCAGGCTCAATCCCACGACCCTGAGCCAAAATCAAGAGTCAGATGCTTAATCGACTGAGACACCCAGGTGCCCCCAAAATGTGTTTTAAGCAAATAATAATGGATCAGTTGATGCCATTCATCCTTATTTCTGAATAATTACAATGAAGCAGTTTGTAAAGGTCATTCAGCTTGCTACGGTTACATGAGTACTGCCCAGGTACCATCTGGATCCTAGGTCCGTTGAGCTACTTTGCTACTTTGAGGTTGACATGAATCGCATCGCTGAAATCCTCCTTAATTTCTTGAAGATGCTGAATCAGCACTCATTGGAAGGAGAGAAAAAAAGGAACCGACATCCCTTTCTAAACATATAACATTAATTTTCCTATTCAATCTAAATTCAGCCAAAAATCTAAACAACAGCTTAGAACACTCTCACACTAAATGAAATTTCATATCATAAATGAAAGAAGAGTTTATTGCCTTAGGAGCTGTCACCAGCCACAGCCTGGCTAATAAAATTTACCTCTACCTACAGGGGCTGCTGTCAATAAAAACTTCTCTGGCCTAATCCTTGTGAGTTACCAATATCTTACTTTATCTCTTCAATGTCCTTGGGTTTTCCCAAGACAAACAGGACAATGTGACCTTGGGTGCTCATCACCAAGCCCCACTGGCTGGAACGCAACACGCTCTACAGTGGAACCACCTGCCGAGGGTTGGGCAGTGGGCAGCAGACCCAAGTGGTAGGCCGGTCACCGACAGCAGGCTCCACTCAGCAATGGCCTCTGATGAGCCTCCACACAGCAAAATGGGACAGCACTTGCCAGCAATTGAGAAATAATGGCATGGCACTGGTGCATTTGGCAGAATAGGGTCTTCTCTGGGTCACCTGACTGCCTATTTCGTAGGGAATATGGCCTATAAGATGGGACACGCACTCACTCATAACCCAGCAGGGAGTTATTCTGTTCAGACAGGACACCTGGTTCCAGGTACTGAGCCTCCAGTTTCTGAGCCTCATTACGGGCATAACCGGTTCCATATCAAACAGAGAAAGGTGCCACCTTCCCTCCCCCAAAGCTGTTTTCCTGGGAATTTAATGACAGGCCGGGTGAAGGATCAGTGCCTTTGAATGAGAGACTGGGAAGAAATCACAAGGGAAACAACATAGACTCCGTTTGTTTTCTTTCCAGTCCCCCTGTAAACTAAAACACTAGGAAAATTCCTTTATGTTTAATCTCTGGAGAGCAGCTATGTTCCTGAATTCAACAATGCCAGTTCTCATCTTGAGGGTGAGAATGCCAGATTCCACAGTCTCCACCCAGCATGTGATCTGTTCTTCCAGGTCACATGGTGCCAGTTAGAAAAGTCCTATCACTTGCCCGGGACACTCTCTACACCTTGACTGCGAAGCCCCTGAGGGTACAACATAGGACTCCCCATGGGGGGTTAGGGAGGTCAAGGTAGCGTGTTGACCACCTGGTAGGTAGTCAGTAAATACCGAATGAAGAAATGCGTGCAGCACATGAAAGTGGGAGTTGTTGAAATGGGATCTAAGATCGCATCAATGTTCTGAAGCTGGGGGCCTAATAGATGCTTCCTATTGGAAACATGAAGGAACACATGCTTCCTTTCAGTGACCAACTTCCTTTCAGGTGTTTGCACTGCAAAAAAGTCCCAGGGAGGTTTTTACCCACCACCCCCTTTTCCAGGGCTTTGGATTGTAGCAGCATGTGTGTGCATATGTGTGCACGTGTGTGCATACATGTGTGTGTGTGTGTGCGCGCGCGTGTGTAGCTGGACACACATGTGCATATTTGAGCCTGGGCTAGGCTCTCGCTGACCTACCTTGTTGTGATACTGCAGCATCTGAGTGATGATTCTTATCTTCGGATGGTAGTTCTTTATGGAGATTACTCTGAAAAAGAAAGAACCAGAGTTGAGGCAGGATCTGCCTAACCCTTGGAGTCTGATGGGAACATTGATTTGATTACACCCAAATGGAGTGAATGTGGGGCCAGCAGCCAGGCCCATCCAGAGAGCTTGAGGCACAGGGCCAAGTTAAACTGTGTGTCCATTGCTGTACCCCATGGTGGTGTGAAAAAGAAATCACAAAACGGCCATAGACTGTGTCCTGGGCATAGAACAAGAAAGCGGTCCTGTGGTGCCTTGGTGTTGGCATGTGAGTATGTGTGCACTGGGGTGGGGGCTCTGGAGCAGGGGTCGTGGGCTAGGCGTCTAAATAAAGGAAGCTCAACTCATGGAGCCAACTCATGGGGCTGACGGCTTACAATCTCACAAACCCTAGGGACGAGCCTAGAAACCGTTTTCTCTGAGTCCAATTCTCTAAGTTAACTTGAGACAATGAAGACAAATCAAACAAGCAGTCTGACAAATGATGCTAATTGTCACACACACATGGCCACTCACAAAAATGATTTCTGAGCCGGGCTCTTAAGACAGGATCAATGACTCAGCTTTCGATAGATACTGGTGTCTAAATGACAACTTTAATGCTGGTTGGCGATAAGTACCGAGGCCTGGCAGGGGTCACAGTCTGATAGAAAATCGCCCAGCTCAAACCGCCTTCAGTCCGTGCTCTCTATGGACCACTGCCCGTCCCCTCCCCCAACGCTCGCTTCTGCTCCCTGACACAGTCACTGGGCTACAGGTGGAAGAAGAGAAACACCTGGATTCCAGTCCCAGTCTTGTACGAAGGAACTAGGTGACCTTCAGGAAATCCCTGGGCTCTTTGTGACTGTTTCCTCATCTGGACATTGGGGGCAACAGTACCTGCTTTATTTATTTCACAGGTTCTGGTATGAGCAGCAAATGAAAGACCAGATGTGGAAATGCTTTGAAATCATTAAAAGCTCTCTCCGCGTGTAAGTTATGGTTTTTGTCATTACCGACTCTGTCAGAGGTGACATTATACATTTCCTTCGTGACAAGGAAGGAATGGAATTCCACAGAAAGGCCCACCTCCCAAGCCTACTCAGAAATGCAAGTGCGTTTATTGTGACCACCCTCACAAACTTCACACCAAGAAACTGCTCTGTGCTCCATGCCTTTTTTGTGCAAAAATGGAGAGAAGGCAGCCAGGGAGCCATTTCGGCTGAAAAGCTACAACTTGTGAATTTAGGAAATGGATCACTCGTAAGCTTCTGCCTGCACAAATTCATCCTGGGCTTTTGCACTTGAAGGAATTCATTTTATTTTTGAAGAAGTGTTGTGTTGGCTCATGCTTAATAACTCAAGGACTTTGAGCCTCAGTCAGCCCTCAGAATTCTGCTCATAGCATCAGCCAGTTTTTCTGCATTAGCTCATTTCAAATGGATCTTTGACATTTTAATTTCAAAAGGGGCAGACTGGTCTCATTAAACTAAGGAGAAAGGAGGATTATACAAATAAGGGAAAGACAGACCCCATTTTTAACCCTGAGTTTCCTGTTCCCTTTTGCTGCCTGCGCCTTAGTTCTGATTCTGGTTAATGAATGGCATCATTAAACTTATGATGGTAACTTTGTTCGGGAAGTTTTATGTCTTGGCATCATGCCAATCACCCTGATAACTTACATGTCTTCATATTAGCCCTACCGCACTTAAGTAAAATACTGCGATTAAGAGAATTGCCCGTTTCAAAGCTATTATTCATTTCAATTATTCACTTTTGGGGGAAAAAAAAAAGCCCTAGCCCTAAACTTCTCTGGGGGGATCAAAACATTAAGCTTTATCTTCTTTTGTTTTTTATGTTTGCAAATCTGAAGATAATGAAGCCTAGTTCCTTAAAAGGGACATTTTTATCATTTCAAATGACACAAAAACGCAGGGAAGGATGGAAATCCTAGTTCAAGGAAAGGCTCACTGAAGCACTCTCTGCTGAGCTGTTGTAGTCACTTTCCAGCTGTGACTAGTGGGCGGACCGAGGTGTGGACACATGTCCCCATTCCATCATCTCCCCGTAGGCTGGCAAGTCCCACGCTTACAAGAGTTCATGCATCAACTTCCTTAAAACAACTGCACTGAGCATATTGCCAAAGAGAAGCGGGAGGAAAGAGAACACTGTGCCAGCTGTCGCTTGCCAGACACAAGGTCCAGATGCTGAGGGAAAGACACGCTCATCCCAAATGCACTGGAGGAGCTCCCCCAACTCAGCGATGGGAGAGCTCATGTCACTTGGGGGCCACTGATGAGAAACGAAGGAAGGGCAATGGGAGCCTGGTGAGGAAGCAGCTCCCTAAGCCCTCACCCCAGGTAAATTCCCAGGACATGGTGGCAAACCAGGATGTGGGGAGAAGGCGGTCTGTCTGGACCAAAGGACGGCTGCTCACAATTAGGCAAGCGTTCTTGGGAATGTAGTGGGAGTGAGATGTCTTCTCTTTGGTCTCTTCTCCGGAAGTGTCTCTTTATGATTCCCTCCCAGTTCTCTTTACTCTGCAATGTACACGGGAGGGGAGAAGAATCCTAAGGGGCTTTAACTCTCTGGAGCCAAATATCTTAACTCGTCCATCATTTTGTTATCACAGAACAGTGTTCTTCTGAAATGCAAAAAGAATAAGGAGTGGGGAGTCGGCAGGGAAGGGCCTTCTATGGGCCTCGCCCATTCACAGGGAGGGCACTGAGCCATGTTTTCCAGAGTGTGCCCACACCCACCCAAAGGTGTTCTGTAAGAAAGGGGGCATTGGAGTTAAATAGGTTTGATACGTTCTCTGTAGAACATTCTCTTAGAAATTCATATTAGTGTTAAAAGCACTGAGAAGGCTCTCAGTAAAGATAGGATTTCATTTTGAAAACTGGTTGAAACAAAAGCTCATCAGTCGACAAACTCCTCTTTGTGGGGCTATTAATCAACATGCTACAGACAAGCTCGAAAAGCTCTAACATGGAGCTTCTCAAGCTTGGCACTAGACATTTTGGGCCAGATACTTCTCTGCTGTGGGTAACTGTCTTGTGCACTGTAGGATGTTGAACAGCATCCCTGGCCTCTACCCGCCCCCTTGATGTGAGCAGCATCCCCTAGTTATGACAACCAAGAACATCTCCAGATACTTCTAAATTTCCTCTGAGGGACAAAATCACCCACAGTTAAGACATCCCAGGTCCACTCTCCCTTAGGGAACATGGTACCCTACTTCAGGCCTGTACCCATCTAAATCTATCTTTCCTTTCCCAGTCCTGTCCAAAATATCTCAATCCCAAAACCAGTTGTGAGTCCCAGGGCTCCCATTCGCCAAGGATAAGCTTGTCTTGTGTCATCGCCCTCCACAGCCACCAGTGGCTCAGCTCCCCCCACACCTATGCTTGTGGCAAGGTGTAGGGTGTCTTATGGGGGAAAGAAGGTCCCACAGAGATGGTGCTCTGCAGAGAACCCCAAAGTGCAGCCAATGGGCTGCAGAGTGCCAAGCCCAGAGCCTTCCCTGGCCTCCCCGGCGTTACCTCATGATGTTGGAGGCGTCTTCAGCATCAGGGTCAGCGCAGTACTTATTGGCAAGGATTAGGCACGCATCTGCTGACTCTATCTAAGACACCAAAAGGAAGATCACAGAACACAAACATATAAATAGCCATGCTTGGTTTGCAATCTTTCTCTGTTGACAGCTTTTGGGGAACCTGGTAGTTTCCAAGGAAAGAAAAAAAATAATCCTGGGAGATTATCTTTTTTTTTTTTTGTCAAAAGTATAGGCTGCAAATTCTTATTATGGTATAAACATTTCATCTTGTTGCCATTAGAGGGTACGACATGTACCTTGGTAATTATACTTTTCATTTTGCACAGTCATGTAGGTATAATCTTTCCAGATTTCTTCACATAACAATTAATTAAGGCTTTCAGTCCCCCTCCCTGCCTCCTTTCCCAACCAACGGATCTACACCATCATCCTAATTTTTCTAGTCGGGAAATGGCATTAGGCAGACTAAACCCCTCCTCTCAGGTTACCAAGTTAACCGAGTAGTCGGGGATTCAGAAATTGAGACTCCAAAGTCCTTCATTTGATCTTGTTCACATCTTAACTGTGGCATAGAAGGCAATAAGAGCCCTAAATCAGATAACAGCTCGGTATCGTTTAGTACTGAATTAGCATTCAGATACTCAAAAGACAACACATCCATGTGTATGAAATGATGTGTTCCAGATGACCTCAAAACCTACCGACTTATCTAAACATGAGCCAAAAAAAGATTGATTCCTTTGAGGGAATGATGAGTTATGCTAATAATTGCTTGCATCTAAATTAGGTCCTTGAACAGTAACTATTTTCTCCAAGTTCTCATTAGATTTCACATTAAGTCATAACTTGGATCCTGTCTGGATAATATTAAGATTAACTGGACTCTATAAGCATAAGAATTCTCGTGCTGGCTCAGGTCTGCAATCCGTCCTCCCTGGTTTGTTGTACTTAACAGACCATCCCTGCATTTGGTGGGGGGCCACGGTTTCCTCCATGGTATGTCACAAATTGTCTCTAGTTTTCTTTAATAACCCAAAGAATTTACCCAAATCCTTCTGGCTTATTCATGTTTGCCAATTACATGATTTACTAAATTATGTTGGGACCACAGTGAGCATTTAGATGTCAGTGGATTCACAATATTAATCTATACCCACTGCCATGCAAATATCGAATGTGCTCACAAAACCGATACAAAATGAGCAAAGTACCAGATGTCACTTTGCTATAGCCCTTTCCTTTATAAACCTCAGGTCTGCTTTATAAGAAGATTCTAACTTAGCAGATTTGGGAATGAAAGATTAGCCTATCACTAAGTGATATCAGATATCTGCATGCTTAGTGTTTCACTTTTAGTCTTTAGTGGGGGCCAAAAAAAAGGAAGCTCAAAATGTTTTATGGCCTGGTCACATTTTATTTATACTTTACCCTTCATGTTCCTCTCCAATGTAAATAATAGATTTCAGAGCTACTTTGAGTCTAATTTCAGTATTTAACATGGGAATTACTTTATTATCATGTTGTATATGAGTCTACTGAGTCCATACAACTAGTCTGCTTCCTTGAGGAGTGTGGATATTGAGGGAACTAATTTTACGACTATTTCAAGTGAAAGAAGGCAGGTGCCAGAGAACAAAGCCCTGGGGCCAGTGGAAGGGTGATGTCAAGGCTGGTGGCATACTGACTTATGGCATTAGGGGAATGGGGGTGACTCTTGGCCATCCTGGGAGGCATATGCCCTCACCACAGAGTCAGTCCCCCTCTCAGATGGAGTAAAAGCAGAAGTCACCTCTTCCTTCTTACCTTGACTCTTGCAAGATCATGTGGATTGAGGACTGAACCCTGATAAAATTCCACCTGAGTAAAATGTCGTTTGAACAGAGCTTCTAGCTCCAGGTTAGGGGAAATGCTGGCAGGGAGAGAAGAAACAGCCATTAATATAACAGACTTAGGTATTTCTGCCTCCATGGCCTCCTTTCTCTCTGACTTCCAAAAAGAAAGCCCTAGGAAAAGGCTTTCACTTTCAAAGCAGCCCCGTTTCTTGCAGAAATGAAAGGGTCACACTCAAGAGGAGTAAAACCCCAGCCCACTGAAAACCCAAACCAGTACCAAGGTAAAATGAAGCAGTTCACAATCTTCACAGAGGCTGAGGCCTATGGGGCAAAATGTCTTTCATTTTGTTATGAATGGAATCGCTATTCTACGAATAGAGAGACCGAGCTGTGACCTCAGAGATTAGTCAAAGGTGCCCCTGGCAGAGCCTACCGCTCTTCCCTCCCTCAAAGCCTCTTCCTTGCTTCTCAGCCCTATGGACTTCTCATCTCCTGGGGCCTGGATCAAAACATGTCACCTCTGAGCAGCCACAGACAGAGTGAATTTACTCTTGGCACTGTTCTTGGTTCACACATGTGTATGCTATTCGTCATTCTTAGTGTGAGCCATACAGATACCTTTCCCATTGGAGGACAAGGACTAAAGCACTGATTGACCTATTCATTCATTTATTACTTCTGCAAAGATGAAAAATATCTGTTCTCTATAAAGTACTATGCTAGATGTCAGATGATATTTCGTTTGAACCTTCTAGGTACCAAGACCTGTGTTGGTCAATGCTTGCCTAACATTCATTAAGTATTTAGTAAGAGTTGTTCATGTTTTTGAGCATTTACTATGTGGCAGATACCATTCTAAGCACTTGACAAGTATTAACTCATTTAAACCTCAAAACAACCCTAGAGGAAGGGATATTATTAACCCAAAGTTTCAAGAGGTTAATTAACTGGGCCGTCTACGACAAAGCTGACGCTGACAGATGCTGGGGACGTGGAGGTGAATCCCAGCAAGTGAGGCATTAGCAGCCAGCTTGTTGGTTCAGACTCAAGTAGTGGATGAGAAACAGGTGCCTGTGCAAATCCAACCAGTCTTCAAGATCCATTACTGGTCTGGCCCCTCTCAGAAAGTCTGCCTGGTCATGTAAGAAGTGGTGGTCTCTCCCTGATGCAAATGCCCCATGCGATTCTGCCATTTGAGTAAACTGACCTCAGTCAGTGAATATAGCATGGATGTTGAGCTCTAGCTGTTGCACACATGCTCATCTTGAAATGCCCAATGAGGACAGGACCTACACACTATACTTCTCTTGAACCTTCCATAGTGCTCAGCAGAGGATGGGCCCCTCAGCTGGTAATGAGAGGCTAAAGCACTGAACTGATCTGTGAGTTCTGCTCCTGTGTTCATAGCCTGGCCGGTCTTTTCAGAACTTGGAGAATTCAGTGCTGAGAAGAAAAAAATGCTGGTGTGCTCAAACATGGCAGCCAGTTTGGTATTCTGTGAACAACTGTCAAAAGGAAGGAGACGCACAGAACAGAAGCTTATAGGAAAGTCAACTTCTGTGGGATCTCAGAGCAGGATTGAGTTGTGGGCTGTCAACCCCCTATGGAGCTAGCACCACACATGAGCTTTGTCTCTTGGTAAATTGGGGCTAGTGCTGGCCCTATGATGGCCCATTTCCATCAGAAAAGAAAACAGTGCCACTCACATCAACATGCCTGAGTCCCAGAACTCTCTATCCCTGTGGCTGACTACCTTTTACCTAAATGGGGGTCAGATGAAGCTTAAAACCCCAACAACACTGAGCAGAAGGAGATCTCTTGCTTTCTTCCACTGCACAACAAACATGATAAGACCCACCTTCTATGTTGTTTATCTAGCCAAATATATTTTATCTTTCATAATACTAGCTAACATTTATTGAACGCTTGCTGTGTGCCTGATTCATTCTTGACATGGCTTACTTCTTTTCATTCTCTCTACAGCCCAAGAAAGGAGATCAAAACCATTGTGATCTCCTTATCTACTGAATGTAAAAACTGAGGCCCAGGGAGGTTAAGTAACTTACTCAGGGAGTAACTGATTGAGTCAAGATTCACATGGAGCACTCTGAGTTCACAGCATGTACTTTTACTCCCTGTGTTGATTAAAGAAGAGAACTTATGCACGGGGAGTAGCACAGTGTCCTACAGCGGAGGTTTCTAGAAATGGGAATTATTGTTGCAACTGTTTCCATTACATTATACCCTGCTTCCTCTTATGTCTGTGTCTTTCCTGGCCACTATGTCCCTCCTGCACTTGTAAAGAATCCACACGAGACAGCTAATCTTCCACACCAGACACTGTGGACACACCTGGATCAAATAGATTCAGACAGCTGATGGGACGGTAATGACATATCTGACCCATAATGAACTTCACTGTTATTTGCCAGAGTTGCTCCACAGAGGCAGGTGGTGTTCTCACCACTGAACTAATGTTCCCTTTCCATTGGTCCCAGATTGTCCTCTCTAAGGAGGCCACATGGCTGATTCAACTCTGCACTGCCCTCCAACACTGCCCCCATACCACCACTCCACAGATATTCAGTGAGCCCTCCTCAGGAAGCCTGGTTGAGTGGAGGGTCTTGAAACAGCAGGGGCCCCTTACTTGTGAAGAAAGACAATCTCCACGTTGACATCATCCCGGTCCTTGTGCAGGAAGTCCTTCAGGAAGTTGGAAACACTCTCCAGAGTGATGTGTCCACAGACCACAATGTGCCTGAACAGGAGAAGCCAGTTAGATGGGGCCAACCCAGCGAGGACCCAGCACCCACCCCAGGCAAGACAGAGGAAGCGCACAGCTGCGGGGAAGCATTCTTCTCCTCCCGAGGCCTCAATTAAAGCCCAGCTCCCATCCCCAGAGGGCTGTGAGGCAAAGCAGCGGTGCTGGCAGGTGTTCAGAGACTCCGAGACAGAAAAGGCATATGGCTTCTCACCTGATGCTGCACAAAATCCTATTAAAAGCCCAACCGTTTGGCCAAGTGGTTTTATGCCTTTAACAATAAGTGACATTATGCGTGCGCTTAAATGCTGCATTATCAAGTCCCTTGCAGATTCAGATCTTTCCCTTTCTGCCCACAAAGCGTCCTCCTGAGAGATTTACCGAATGGGTCTTGGTTTATGACATAGAGCTTATCAGGTAATGAGATAACAAATCTTGCTGAAACGATGATTTTGTGTGTAAGAAAGCGGACTTTTATCAGGGTGGCTAATGTGCGGCTTGACACGTTATGGGCTCTGCTGGCCATAAGCAGTAAAAAGGAAATTTTGCATTTTTCCGCCATAACTCCTCCGACAATGGGGGCATGTAACACTTTACAGTAAGTGAGCATTACTCAGGGCTAAATGGGGATGGGACGCCTATGGAATCGGAGATCAGCAGCAGGCTGTCCATCCCCAGATAGCTACCTCCTCAGGGTGCCTGGGATTTCCATGAGAGCCGAAGGAATTTACTTCAAGATGGGGAGAAGCTAGAAAGGGATGAGGCTGAACTGTTTGCCTTGATCCAGGGAGGTGTGGACTTCTGTTTCTGGAGATGGTGGCTCCCCCTGAGGAGATGAGCCTCTTTTCCAGAACTGCCGGGATAACAGTCCCCCCAATATCTTTGGGCTCCCAGACCAAACTGATGAATCTGAACCAACCTGGCTGTACCATGGCCACTTACATTTGCTATCCAATGCTCAATCAGGAATAAGCACTTCAGTGCACGAGTTAGCCCCATGACCCAAAGCAGGGGCCTCACTGTGGAGATGAAACCTGCTGGCTTCTAATAAGAAGACTGTAGCAAGGGGCTCAGCCCAGGTCCCTGTGCCTCTCAGGCTGCTAGCGACAGAGGCTGAATCCCTGGCTGGGCTCTGAGGCATGGGTAGGTGGTGAACATCGAAGCATGGTAATTTCGTGGGAAAAAATTTAGAATGGCTAGGTCCCTTGCACCTCATAATTGCTCTGTGCACATTCCAATAAGGCAGAAAGCTCATTGGCTGGAGGCAGCGCATAATGGGAGGAAGTGATGATCACTTATGCAATGTTCCATTAGATGCCATTACAAGAGCCTGCCCTTTCGTTGTAATTTGGTGCTTGACTAAGTATGTGAGAATAAGGCAGTAAACTCATTGGTGAAAGGATAATGATGCAGAACAAAGAGTAAATCAATAATATGCACAATGCAGTTAATAATATCACCATTATGGACTGTTATTGTTACGGTGCTGCACTTAGTGGCCGGGCAAGCGGAGGCCATCGCAGGGAGGAAAGATTGTCAGTGGCTGCCTCAGAAGAGACATCCCAGCATGATCACTTTATTCTCTAGCAAGTGCCAGCCAGGTACAGGGAGGTCCCTTGGCCACCCATTCCAAATGCCCCAAACCCACATGACTAACTCCCTCCTGAAACACACAGCGTGTGAGACTATAGGACGTAAACAGAACACTCGGGTTATATACGTTTTTATCATGTCATATCTTAAAATATTTCTTGTGACACGTGCATTTATATGGACGAAACAGGCTGCAAATGAATTTGCATGTTTTGCATAAGATCTCTGATTTTGAATTTGCCAAGTATGTTCAGAAAGTGAGAGAGAAATAGGACCTCCCTCCTGATCTGACATGTGGGGCTGCATGGGGCAATTCTAATGCTTTCTGCCTACAGACGTCTATGATTGAGAATAAGCCCAGCATGAATCCAATGTACGGGCGCCTCCACAGGACAGTTCTGGGTTGGGCCCTTCCTCTCACCTGGATATGAAAATAAGCCAGATGGGATTCCCTGCTCTGCCCCCAAAGATGTGTGTGATCCTGGGCAAGCTCCTTATCCCCGTTCAATAGATGAGGGAGCTGAGAGGCTAATACCATCCAGCTAGCTTCCCGCCTCAGGCATTGCAAAGCTCAAAGTTCTATACCAGTAGAAGCCTGGTGATTATTCAAAGCTGGACTCAAATCAATGATAGGTCTGGGTAAATGCCTGAACATCCATCCTTCCCATCCTGTACACAAAGGCCTGAATGAACATCGGCCAGCATTGCCTCTCCCTCTTCTGAAATCATTCATCTCTAGGACAGATGTGCAAGTGGAAGGGAAGGAGATGAGTTCACCCTCTCACCCTTGAATCAAAGGCCCTGCCAGCTGATTTATTCAGCCTTAGAAAGAGTCAGGGTTCTCTCAGTTGAAAATGTGCTGGGTACATATAAAATATATTCCAATGCAATCAATATTATCCCTTAAGCCTTTAATTAGCTTTCACTTCTCTTAAGAAGTAGACAAATGCAGGCAGGAGAGGGGAGAAAAAAAGGATTGACTTTTCTCATTTGATGCTAGCTGTCCAATACCATTCTAGACAATTGAGAATATATATCTTTTAGCTACAGCATGATTTCTGGGGTGGAGAGCAGCCTTTATCAAAAAAGGAAGAAAAAAAATCTTCCTTCAACATAATTGGTATTTTTGCTCAGAAAAAGCGAGATTGATTGAAAGCAGATTGCCTTTTTGCCCAAGGAGAGTTATTAGGTACATTATCATGGCAACCTTGGAGGACCCATATTGTTCCAATCTGTCCTATATCTGATTTGAAGATTTATGACTTCCTCCTTTTGTGCCAATAATCATTTCCCTCCATTTTGTTTTCCATACAGTGGAAGTTATCAAGAAGCCCACATATTGAACATGTTTGAATGCAGTTAGAGTTGATGGATGGGGAGAAGTCGCCTCTCTAACTCAGCATCTGCATTAGAAGATCTGCTCTCACCAGCCTACATCTGAGGAAGCACCAGGGGCCTGCAGGAGTACAAGGGATGGATGGCAAAAAGGGAAATTTATTTTCCAGAAACATTTGCAAGACTTTCGAAAATTCCAGGGACAGTAGTTTGGGGAAGGATGTTATTTCAGGGAGAAGAGAAGCAGAATTTCTTATGTCCTCCGTGATTGAAAATATAATTGAAAATATTCAAGACTGAGAGCAGGGCGTGTCCTCCTTGTACATAGAGTGATGGTTGTTCATGGTGCATGATTTGAAGAATGCCAAAGAGATTCTCATCCAAAACTGTCTCTGCCAGATTCCATGACACCTACAAATCTACCATGTGAGATTCGTACTTTGATAGCCCCGTGTTAGCTCAGCTCAGACACTAAATAACTGAATAGTCTTGGGCAAGATACCAATTCTGCATTTTACAACTATAAAGTCAGAGTCTCTGAGGGGCTGGTGCTAGTTCCTGATTCATGAGGTTATCTTGAGGATTTATTTAAATAGATAATACATGCGAAGAGCCTAGTAAAGGGCCTGGGCCATTGTAAGCATTATTAAATGGTGGGATTCATGTGATATCTATAAATCAGTAGGTAACAGATGTAAAGTGCTCTACGGCCCCTGGAATCTCACCTAATCCTAAACAACCCTATGCTCCTACGACCTATATCATTGCAGATAACCTCTCTTAACCTCAATTTCCGTAAGCCGCATGCCTGACATCCCACAGCAAGAAAGTGACTTGCCCAGGATGTGACCCAGGTCCCCGACTTTAATGCTTGTTCAGATGAAGGTGATAGAGGGCAGAGAGCAGAGGATGGAGTATTCCGGGTTCCGCTCTTTATGGCAGGCAGAGCTGGGCCAGCAGGATGCCCTCCTCATCACACAGTGGAGGGGATGATGGAGGGGTCCTCACTGGACCAGGAGAGAGACTTAACCGGGGACCGGGATGGACGAAGATCATTCTCACTTAAGACGTCACAGTGTTGGGGCACCTGAGTGGCTCAGTCAGTGAAGCGTCCAGCTTCAGTTCAGGTCATGATCTCATGGTTCATGGGTTCAAGCACCACATCAGGCTCTGTGCAGGTGCTCAGAGCCTGGAGCCTGGAGTCTGCTTTTGATTCTGTATCTCCCTCTCTCTACCCCTACCCTACTCGAGCTCTCTCTCTCTCTCTCTCTCTCTCTCTCTCAAAAATAAATAAACATTAAAAAAAAGTTTCTTTTTAAAAACATCACAGTATTGCAGCATCACTAGATACTGTGAGTGAAGGCAGAAACTCTAAATCAAGTTTTTAAACTTAAGCCACACAATTTGGCCAGTCAAGGGATGGCAAAGTGATGCAAATATCCATTTTAAACATTGTATGCTATGTCCGGCCCAGGACTGCCTCTCCAGTCCAAGGATCCTGAAGATACGGAAAACCTAAATGATCCATGTACAGTGGAGAATATTTAGGAAAGTTACACTATGAAGGTAACTAATGCTGTTCCCAATGTGGCTCTAGATTTGAACTTCTTCAGACTACTGATTAGTCTATCTTAATGTCAATCTTATCAGTCTTAATGACTGATATTTACAGGGCCTGGCCGCACGGTTTGTGAAGATGGCCAACAAGCTTAAATCAATAACGATTTCTGATCGGATAGGACTTTTGGGTTTTTAAAACTTTGTCAAGTTCTGTAAACAAATCTTTCTTGGGATAAACTAATGTTAATGGCTGGATCAAAAGATTCCTCTCAGATGCATGAAGAAGCATCTTAAATGCCAAAATAGTAGCAGATGGCATTCTGTGGAAAAGAGTTACTCATCCAGTATAAGCAAACAGGCCTGGTTTGGGGGCAGGGCTCCATAAACACAGGCTGGACTGATGTGTCATGAGCAAGTGTGGCATCAGTGGATGAGTGTGACAACCTTAAGAATAATGCTGGACTATTACAAACTCTATCAGGGCTCACCAGAAAATTGCCAAATGCTTGTTAAATGGGTATATCTTCACTAAACGACCATGAGTATGCCTCTCTCATCATTAAGCATCTCTGCCTCCAGAATGCAATCCCACACATTCTCCTCAATCACTCTCCTATCCTTCCTAGAGATGTCCAAGGGAAGCCAGGATGCCCCAGTTGAGTTGGAACCTGTTTCTGAGCTTAGTTCCACTGCGGCTTCTCAGCACGGACAACTTAGGGGAGGTGACCAAGGGCAGGAGGCATAAGAGGAGGATGCCGAGGGAGCCCCCAAACTTTTCAAGGCTCCAGTGAATGAGGCCTTCAGAGACTCGCTGAGGCTGAAGTTAGCTAATGAAAACTAAAATCTACACATTTTGAAGATTCAGGTAGTGTTTCTTAGAGCCTGAAAAGTAATGGGCTCCACTCCACAGTCTCATGTTTATCTTAGTATGAGAATAGCCCCTGGTGAATGTTCAGTCTAGTACCTGCTATTTGGATGTGGAAACTGAGGCCCAGAGATTCAGTACAAGGTGAATGGCAGAGCATGAGCAGTCCTACCCTGTTGGTTTGGTGCCTTCTAGATAGAGGGAGGGCTGATGCCGCTGGGCTGGGAGTCAGGAGACTGGGGCCAGTCACTACAAAATGAAGGAGCCCAGACTGACTGGGCTGTTCCCACCGACACTGATGGATCCCCCCACAGAGTTCTAGCTCTCTGCCCTTCTAGTCCAGGCCACCATCACATCTCGTCTAGACGTAGGCAGTACTTCCTAATTCAGTTCCCTGTTCACCCTCCACACCGCGCCCCCCCCCCCCAAAACAGCTAAAGAGCAAGGACTGAGGCAAATCTGCCTGCATCAGGTCCCCCCTGGGGGCAGGGAGGTCTCACATCGCTCTTTAGCAGAGCCTCATTCTAGGAAGACAATGTAAAATGCACAGCTCTGGGCTGTTTATTTTTAAAGATACTATATCCATTTTTACTGGAACAAGTATAAAGAACTTAAAAAACCCATAGCTATCCTGTCACAATAAATCACACAGAGTAAATTGAAAATCCTATACAGCTTTCCCTGAATACATTGTGCTCACTTTGTCAGAGAGGTAGATGAAATGTGGCATATATTGATCTAGATGTCTCTGTAAAACTATAATATTTATATCAAATACATATGCTAGAATCTCTTCTGTCTTTCTGCTGAGACTTCTAATCATGCTCTTTCCATCCAACCTCCCCCAACCTCCTCCTGCCCCCCGCCCATACCCCAATGGTAGCCACTGGCTTGTGGGAATGAATTTTAAGAAGGACTTGTCAGGGAAATTCATCAGCATTTTATCACATAGAAAGCAGGCTGGGGGCAGCAAGAGACCCCACAACCCAAAGCACACAGTGGTCAGTACTAAAATTTAAAGTTATCCCTCCAAGGTTGAATTTGAACCATTCAGTGTCCACAGAATTATCTCTCCAAGAGTCTCACACAAGCTAAGGTTTAGGCAGATTCTGGGCTTGACCTTCTGTATCACCTGGTGGTGCTTTCTGTGACTGCTTTGTCCCACGGCTTCCCCTACTTTGGATCATGTCCTTCAGGACGACTGTTAACCAGGTTTTCCTGTGAAGTGCAGGACCCCACTGCCTAAAAGGAAGGAGACTAATCCAACTCCTGCCTTCCCACTTCTTCCTCTACTGACAGCCAGTCCCAAAGGAACTGACGTCCATGCAGGGCAGTTCACCTATGGCCAACAAAAGCTAGCTCCAGACTGTGCAGGTCCCATCCTTCTGATGAGGGAGCATAAGGCAAGCCACCCGACACCCTGCACGGCCCCCACACCCAGGTGGGATATGTGTGATATTCCTTAGGCACTTCTGCCTGCCCAAGAACAAAGGAAAGGACAGAAAACAAATGGTTACATTGACAGAGTCTCTATCAGTTTACAAATATCTTAGTAAAATTACCAGAAAGGGGCAATCTTATCAATAGCCTAATTTCTGGGAACTCCTACTATCTTAATGATGTTTTGCTAGAGGGGAAAAAAAAAAAAAACTTACCTTAGTTTGACAAAACTAGGCCCTCAGTAATCTGTGAGTTTTAGCATATGGAAATCCCTTTAAGAAACTTCCTCTTGACTTCACCTCCCCCAACTCCATAGTATATATAACCAGTCACTCCTCACAAGCCCAGTGCAACTCTTTCTGCACACAGGTCCTGTCCCCACGCTTTAATAAAATCAACTTTTTTGCACCAAAGATGTCTCAAGAATTCTTTCCTGGTCATCAGCTCTGAACCCCCATCACTCCAAAACCCATCACTTCCATTCCACCTAGGGACCCATCACTTCCATTCCACCTAGGGACCTGGCTCAGGACCTCCAAAGCTTGCTAGACTTTCCAGAACTATCTACTGACCAATGGACTGATTGGTAAGGTGTGCCTGTCTTGGACACCTGATGCCATTGTAAGTGTAGAAGAAACATAACCATTAGTTAACTGCAAGATTGTCAGATCATTGGCTGATTCTGCTACCCCAGATCTGTTTCGAGTTTGTGAGAGAACAGTACATGTAAGGAGGGCAAAAATGAAATCAAAACAACTGTGAGTGTGTTTTGAGGCCATAATCCCAAACGCTGGCTTTAGCCATTTCTGGTTAGAACAAATGAAAAAGCAAAACAAGCAAACAAAAAGCCCAAGGAGGTTTGGAGATAAGACTTCCTACCCAGGGCCACAGCTAGTACTTGGCTAATTACAAAGAAAGGAAATGCCTTCTCCCTCCTAGTGAGGAAGAGAATAAAGTAATCATCTTATCCAGCTGTCAATAGAGCTATTCTGGAAGACACAGGCTGTTTTGCAGTTTCCCTAAAAAGGGGCAGAAGGCTGAGCAAATAGATCCCAACAGCGCAGCAAAGGCACCTCTATAAAACAGAGCCGCAAGGTCACAGGACAGACTATTGGGAATGCCAACAGTGAATACTGAGATGTCCTGACCAGAACAGAATTTTCTGCACAAAGTAGGTGCATCTGATCATATGCAGATGGTCAGGACCTAAACAACGCCAGAGGGGTCTATATCTATACCTCCACCATCCTAGATCACAATTAATCTCCATAATTAGACCATGCCCAAGGAATGATCAAATATCTTTTGTAGCTTGTTGCCTAAAGGAAGCCTCAGTCCACGTCTTGAAAATAAATTCTGAGAACCTCAGAAGGCATTGGTTGTACTGACATGTGCAGCCCACACCCTCTCTTCTGTCAATGGCACCTCATTTTTAATTTGGGGAACCAGTCATCCCCAATGAGACATAGTGTTGGGAACTTTAATCAAGTTTCCCTGCCGGAACTAAGCCAATCAATACTTCTCAGCCTTGAATGGAGTGACACTAAGTTCACAGTGGGATCCATCCTCTTGCAAAACCCTATAATGACTATCCCTGAGTTTCTGCTTGCTGGGTCCCAGAGCTGCTTGCCTGGCTCAACTCTGTCCTTTCTGGGATCTTGCTCTTCAATTTTTCTCTGAATTCTATAAGGTACTCTAACCTTCCAAAAAAATTCCTCTCCTGCTTAAGTTAGCAAGAACCAGTTTCTGTTGCCTATAATCAAAGAGCCCCTAACTGGAAGAGTTGTTTACCTTAACCTTAATTTCCCACTTAATTTTCACAACAACCCAGTATGCTGGTATTGTTTGGATTTCTTTCTCTCCCCACCCTTCTTTCCTTCCTTCCCCCAAGAGGAATTATACACCGATCTTAAGTAAGCAATTCCATAACTGCCTGACTCTCTCACAAATTACACTGTGTCTCTTCCCAATACCCTTGCCCTTCCACATTTTATTCATCCCCTTACTGCAGACTTGGTAGGCTTTGGCCATTTTCAAGCAAGTCAATCTTCCTTTGACCTGGTTCTTCCAATCTTAAGAGAAATCAGGGCACTGAATAGCACTTTCTTCTATGCACATCAAAGTAGATTTGCCTGTCTCTACTTGGTAATGCTGCTTCTGAATAAGAGGCACCAAGAGAAGAGAAGACTAAGGCCAAGGTCAACCATACCCTTTGGGGATGAAGGCGGAATGGGGGGATAATGAGTCCAAGCACAGAAATGGCTCTTACTTTTGCCCTGGTAAAGGGGAGGTCTGTTAGCTTTGATGTGCAAAGCGAGCCCCACCTCCCTGCTAACACTCCGGGTAAATCATGCATCATGGCCCCAGAGCATATGTTGTTGGGACTACCTTCCCATAATGACAATCAAGTTGACACATCCTGGCCTTGTTCCCCAGCCACACCCAAGGGTGTTGTCCCTGCTAGCATATGCTGCTAGCTATCCAATCCCCTCTGAGTAGATCCAGCACACTTGCAAAGGCCTCAACTGGCCTCCAGCATCTGTTACACAGGTAAGAACTGGGAGGAGTTTACAGGTGTCAGGGTCAGCTGAGACATAATACACCACAGGGGCACTCAGGGTAGCGTCAGCAGCTCCCCCACCTTCCCAAGTCTCTCCATATCCCTCTTTTACTGGGCCCATCATTAAAACCATAGGTTTTTAGGTGCACAAGTCACCCCGCTATTACCTTTGCCCAAAACCGCTCCAAAGGGTACATTTTAACAATATGAATTATCCAATGCTTTTGGAAGCACTCCCTCTGAAATGTTTGCAGTCTTTACGATTTTATTGAACAAAATTCCTGCCAAAGAGCATTTCACTGGGATGATTCCCCTACATAATCAAGCCTCTATTTAGCTACCACTTGTTCCTTGGATGGTTCTGATTGGTCAAAGTCTCAGGTAAGCTCCAGGAGAGCAAGAACCACATTTTCTTGCTCATTCTTTAGCCACAGCACTTAGCGCAGTGACTGGAACATAGCAGGGGGTCACATACTTGTTAGCTGAGCAAACATGCTGGGATGGCAACTTTCCTAAATCTGTTCTATATCCTAGCCAGCATTTGCCTTTGAGTTCAGTGGCTAAGGTTGCAAAGCCTCGCCAGAGATGGGCATGAATCTACCTCCGAACTGCCTCTATGTCCCCTAGTTAAGAAGGGATAGAAAGGGGGGATGAGATTGCTTTTACTGACAACTCGTACCACATCTGGAGCAGTCCCCATGGTTCCGGGGTGGGAACAGATCATTGTCATGCAACACTTGTACTAGATGTGGGAGCCCAAACCCTGAGAGACACAGAATCAGGTTTTCATGAGTTTCACATTACAACAGCCTGTAAGTTTACTAGAAGGAGACACTGGGCTTGGACAGCTAGAGAGTTTCCTGGTTTATTTTCAGTGTATGATGGCAGCAGCAGTGGGCCACACCCAAGTCTACTAGGAACCACTTTGTGTGGCTCTGGAAAGGCTTCCAACACAAGAAATGACATAGCAGGAAGACAGAAAACACGGTGAAACTTACTCTCGGATGGTGGTGTTTGTTGTTTAGATTTGGAAACTACCCAGGGAGGATTCACCCAATCAAACATGAGGCTGAGCAGAAAGATTCTTTAGGGATTATAATTAGAAAAGTCATATTCAAAATTCTTTCTTTTTTTTTTATGGAGGAAAGACTATCTGAGAGCAAAAGTCTAGGTTTGAATATGACTTTTTTTTTTTTTTTAGGTACACAGTTCATCTCCCACCTACATTTCTATTCTTGTTTTCAGAACAATAGCTGGAACATTTTGAAAAGTGTGTGGAAAGGAAGAGAGACAGCAAGAAAGTGGAGGGGGGAGGGTGGGGCAAGCCTTCACTCCATTAGGTATTATCAGGAAATTGATTTAATATGCATCCAAGTCTCTTTAAATAGAGCTTCAAGTTTGAAAGGGGCTGAAGATGTGGCTTACAAGAATCCAAAGCAGATGCAAAGAAAGAAGCGCCCACATCCACACCCACCAAGACCCCTCTCATCAGAAAGGAATACCTAGCATGTTACATTATACAGTACAGCATCTAATGACACTTGCTTTCGGTATCTGCCCCTCGGTTCTGAATTTCAGAAGTAGTAAAGGGGTCATTTTTCCAAAGTATTAGGGCAATCTCAATTCTTTTTTCCTCCCCCAAAAGTTTAATGTTAATCAAAGCAGAATGTCTAATCAGTCCAAGATGGTCTGTCAACTTGAATTATCTGTTTGTCTTCCTATTTACTGTATCTGTCTGTCTACAGTTCTTCCTATCTTTGTGAAGATCAGTTATTGGGGCCTGTGTTTCCTTCTGACTAGAATGGCTACCAGATGATCCTTCCTGGTGATATGTTGATGATTTGCTAATTTATGGCTTTTAAAATCTAGGAATCTGAAAACATTGCTGGGAGTTCAGGCTGGGAATCACATGGGCCATGCAAGGAGAGGACTGAATGGCTTCCCTGTCAAAGGACAGACGTTTGTGTGAAATGCAAAGCCTCAGTCACATTTCAACCAGAGTGATGTCTGTGATCTAGAAATCATAAATGGCACCTTATAGGAAACACTCTCTCCAGGAGTAACCCCCCACCCGCCACGTCAGGCTTTGCAGAAGCAAGAGTGAGTGTTGTCCAAGCTGTACGTAGACGGGAAAGGAAAGGAGGCCCATGGTACTTGGCCCAAGACAATACCACACGAATTAACCCCACATCCTATTCCCAAGTGCTGGAGTCAGCCCTTATCAGAAAAAGTACACATGGAAATGTTATTATAGGAAGACGGTCACCTCTGGGAACCAAGAGGAGAGGCTTAAATAAGCTCTGATTTTGAACTCCCCAGCCACTTTAGTGGCCAAATAATATTAATGCATAGCTCAAGAGAGATGTGGCATATTTGGAAATCTTCATGGGTTTGAAGAAGTTCATTTATACCCAGTGCCTGTGTGTAGCAAGCACTCAATAATCACACGTGGAATGGACGGTGAAGGCATGATTCACGCTAGTTCCCCTAGGCTAGGGTTGGGGGGATGGCTATGGGGTAGACCGAGTGAGTCTTTATAAAGAAATATGCTTGACCTTTGAACAACATGGGGGTCAAGGCACCGACCCCTGTGAAGTCAAAACTCCACATGTAACTTTTGACGCCCCAAAAACTTGACTACTAATAGCCTATCATTGACTGGAAGCCTTACCAATAACATAAACAGTCGATTGACACCTATTTTATGTGTTACATATGGCACAGACTGTATTCTTACCATAAAGCAAGCTGGAGAAAAGGAAATGTTAAGAAAATCCTAAGGCAGAGAAAACACATTTACAGTTCTGTACTGTATTTATCTCAAACAATCCGCGTGTAAGTGGACCTGTGCGGTTCAAGCCCATGTTGATCAAGGGTCACCGGTAACGCCTGTTTGGGCACAGCAGATCGTTTAAGATTCTAATTCTTTGAAAAAACAAAAATTGGTCTAGAACCACAGCAGGCAAAGGTTGAGTGTGGTGGAGAAAATGGAGCGGAATTTCAAGACAGCCAGGCAGGAGGGAATAGAAAGTGGTCTCATAAAGGAACAAAGGCCACAGAGAGAGATGGATGAGGAGACCATTTCTGATATGAGGAGACACAGAATTTAATAAGAACCCGCTAATAAGGAACCAGGGAAGATACGCAGGGTACCCTCTCCTGGTAAGTCTGTGGAGAGTATACTATACAGGAGAAATAGAGCCTGAAAGGAAAATAAGATTTTAAGACTTACTCCCATGGTTGTAGGACCACGGTAGTAGGACCAAAGACCAATGGTTGTAAGCGGAGTCCGCGTGATATGAATTTTAAAACTAGGGTGTTGACTCCTCTCAGCCTAGGAGTAACAAAAGCTGGGGTGCACAGCCACGGAACAGGCTGTGACATCCCCTCCTCTGAAAGGTCACCTCCCAGGACCTCTGTACAGTAAGTCACCCCTGTTTTGCTCTATAATAGGATCTTAGTCTTTTTCATGTTCATTTTTGCCACATGTATGAACATTTGTACTTGGTATTTTCTTCAGTCATAGCCTTGCTCATTGCCTGTAACCTCCTGGCGACTGTAATGTCCTTGAGGACAAGTCCCACGGGTCGCTTGCTCACCACCTCCTTGGCATCCAACACAACCCTCATTGTGCCAGGCACAGAGGCGCTCAGTGAACATCCGTGGACTGAAAATGAGCAAGTGGAAATGATAACAGGAATGGAGAGTGAGGCAGGAAACTAACTGTGCTCTAATATTTCTTAGCTCTTGAAATTCTTGTCTAAATTATTGAAAACTCTTTAAAATATAACCACCACATTAAAGAACATAATAAAGTACTCTGTTTTCATTTTTAAATGGAAAAGCATGATACATTCTGCCAACCTCTATGGCTTTAGGGCTCCCTTTTACAATCCTGAGGCCATGTTGAAGGCAGACTGCCTTACTCCCCCCAGGAAGACCCAGCCTCCTGAGGGTAACACTTCCACCTACAGCTCTGCAATAAACCTAGAGACTGGATCTTGCAGAGGACTTTCGGGGCAGGCGGGAGGGAGGGAGGTCCTGCTACTCTAATTTTCACTGACAGTTAAGAACCCACCACCAAAGAAGTTCTCTCAACCAAAGGAAGCAGGTGGATATGTCTGCCAGGGCAGGGAATGCTCTTCTTAAGATGCCATGCAGGTAGACTCTGCCTAGGAGGGTGTCTGCATCTGGCAGATCACTACAATCTGCCATGGCTGGTAACCTAGGAAGTGAGCTCCCCCAGGAAGAGGTTGAAAGTGTTGAGACCCACAAATAAGGCACAATTTTGATCAATGATCCGTCTGTCTATCCTTGAGAGCCCCTCATTGATACAAGTGTACAAGAGGTAAATACATTCCTAGTCTAACCAAATGAGAAAAATCAAGGAAGAGACGGTTCAGTCCCCTCCCCACCTTTTTGTCCTTGGGGTGGGGCGAGGATCCTTAGAGGCAGTAGGTGAGCAGAAGGAAAACACAGGACCACAGTGATACTCGTGCATTTCTCTTCCTTTCCATCATGTGCACGGTGTTGTGGCCCTACTTATGGGTAGAGGTGGAAGAACAACCATAGGATCATGAGGTCAGAACAAAAAGGGGTCTCAGGAGATGATCTTCAGAGGCAGCACGGCCCAGTGAAGCAGACTGCCCCTTGGTTCAAACCCTAGATGCACCCTTTGTTAGCTGTGTGACATCAGGCAAGTCACATAACCTCTCTGTTCCTCAGTTTCCTCGCCCACTGCAAATGGAGATGGTAATACTTCCCTTTGGTGGTTGCTGTGAGAATTAAGCGATATGCAAGTCTGTAGGTAGTCTTACTGTCAGAGAAGGCAGTCTTAGGGCTCTGGGCTATAACGAGTCACTTCTCATCTACAAGTGCCCCCAAAAGCTTGTGACCCAAGCTTTGTCTATATAAAGAAGAGTTCTAAGAGAAGCCACAGTATTTAAGTTTCACAAACAACTTTCCTGAATTGAAATTAGAGCTAGCTTAGTCTGTGACAATGGTTCCCTCAACCAGAAGAGAGGCCTAGCCTCCTCATTCAGCCACAGAACCTCTCCTTCAAGAAGACTTCATTCACCTCCCTGGTCCCCTGTGCCTTCTCCTTGTCGTCTATTATACCTTGTCCTCTCTGTGTGTCCTCTCAGCATTTGGCTACAGAAGTCAGTAGAATAATCCAAAGCTATCCCATTCTTCCTTGTCCCAAACACCTGGCCTAGGACTGCCTCAGTTGGGGGCCCCAGAAGCCCATCATGGGAAACACAAGGTCTGGATGGCTCCCTGGCCCGGCCACCTCTAACAAGGGGGTTACAACAGATGGATTCCTCTCTGTGGCTGATTATTTTCCATGGCCCTTGGCCATGTGACCTCAGACCATGATCTTGTCCGTTCTCATAAACTAACCAGGAGTGGCTGAGTCACACGCAGAGAGGAAATCTCAGGGGGGAACGGCAAGGGCCGTGGGAGGAAGGAGAGCAAGCTGGGACCCAAAGGCCATGGGAGCCTCACCCCGCTGCTCCCCCACCTCTGAGCAGCTTTGGCCTTACATGAAGGGAAGGAGGAGGCATCGGCCCCGGGGGTCAGCTGGGCCGTAGGCAGGTTACCCTTTTGAATAAGACCTGGGGTCTCAGCCCGAGAGGACAATTGTCCCCAAGACCTCCAACCGACAGAGACTGCCTGCCGAGGCCACTCATTGAACCTCTGGTTATTGACACCCAATTCCTATTCTTAGGAGCCCTGATGCATCACAATAAGATAGAGAATAGCTGACATGTCCCCACATCTACTGCTGGCTCTGGATGTCCTGTGGGAGGTCAAGTGAGGAATACTGAAGCGAATGTTGGAGGAAGCCAGGCCAGGCCTTTGATCCCATGTTGACGGTGAGGACGTGCCGGGGATGCTATATGAAGTGTTCACATTATGTCAAACACATTGATCAAAACCGAAAATGAGGTGCCAACAAAACCTCCATGTTCTCCAATATCCTGAAATTGGGTGTTGCGTAAACAAAACCCTGAACTTCTCTGCCTAATGTGTGTGTGTGTGTGTGTGTTTACTTTAAATCATCTTTAGATTTCAAAGTTGTGTGTCTCCGAAGCTTTCAGGTCACAAGTTACCTTAAATTCTCTGACAAGTTAATGCATTGTTAGAGTCTTTCTGAGTAAGATATGCATGTGTAAACAAATCCCTTAACTATGTGTATGTTTTAATTACATTCTGGGCATTCACTTGATGAAATCCTGGGGAGAAGAGTGTACATACGTGTATCCATGAATACAGCACATGTATTTTTGCATACACAAAAACACAGGGCAAAGCACGCTATTTTAAGAGTCTGAGCTCTATCTTTCAACAAAGTTTAGCTGCTTTCCCTTTGCAAATGCATTTAATTTTATCTGGAAACTTTTTGACGTTAGAAATAGAACAACTGTAGTTTCTCATTATGTTTGCTGCCAGAATCCATGCTTGGTTGCTCAACTAAAGACCTTATATTGCTAATTACTACCACATGCCCATATCCCAAGCGAAAGAAAACTTATTGATTCTGACAGCCCATTCTCTCAACGCTGAATTCCAAATGAAAACTCAAATTTTGGCCAAACATAACATTTCATCAATCTTGTTCTACTGACTGGAAAAACAACATCAAACAAAGGGTGCTAATGGCCCTTTATTACCGTTCCTTTCCCAAGCTTATATTTTCTGATGAAAGATCTAAGTGACCAAAGGGCTTCTTTAAACTACTTAGTAATTAGCTTTTGAACCAGGAAACAATGCGTAAAGTAAAGTGAACGGTCCCAGTGTTGATGACAGGACCGACTCTCTGTCCTCAGGGTCGGGGGACATCAGAGACCGAAAGAGAACATTAAAAGCAAAGTGTGTATTTTCCTAAAGGGAGAAGAAAAAAAAGAGACAGAGAAAACACCAGGCTAAAAGCCGGTGGTAAAAGATGACAGAGATGGAGACAGAACAAAAGCTGCGGGGAGTCTGTGATCTGAAGTCATCAGCGCTCGGGGGTTTGAGTGGAGGTGCCAGGGCAAAAAGATGATGGGATCAGACCAGGGGTGGGTGAGTGACTGCTGGTCTCAGTCCTCATCTGGGTTGCCCACCAACAAAAGCCACCCGCCACCAGGCCCACCCGCACTGGACTAGGGAAACTAGAGGAAAAAAAAATTTTACCTGGAGGGAGAGTCAGGAAGTATTTTCAGCATAGACTTGGGGGCAATTGACTTTATTGGCTTCTTCGGGGGCAGTGACAAGGAAATGCTGGCCGAGGCAATGGGGTGGGAGGAATAAAGAGAGCCCATGGCCTCAGAATGCCTTCTGCTTTATGGAGACCTGTTCACACCTTAAAGGCAAAATGGACAGAGGAGCTGTTTTTCTCTTGGCAATGGAATAAATGACCAATGGGAATCTCTGGACTTATCTGGCCTTTTGGATCCAACCAATGGCCCAGAAATCAGAACAGCTTGGTTCTAATCTCATCCAGGGTTGTTAAGATAATAGGGAGAGGAGGGCTCCATTAGAGGAAAGGTGGAGGAACGTGCTGCCTCTACAGACGAGACGCCAACTGGCCTCCTCTCGCTCACTGTCCTTTGTTCCTTTGAAAGGAAACTGGTGTCCTGTGGGCAGTTCAAGAAAATGAGTCTTTTTATTTTCCACCTCTTCATTTTCTGAAGGAAGGACAGGACACCTGAGCTCAGGATGCACTGGAATCACCGACAGGAGATGAGGTTTGCTCCATCCAACATGATTACTGGGCCCAGAGGAGATGGGGGTGGAGGATGGGGAAGGGCAATGCTATAGTTTTATTTTCTCTTAAAAAGCAAAATAGGCTATTCAAGAGTTCACCTGAAAATGTACTGGGGGAGGGGGACCTAGTTATGTGATAGGAGCTTCTATGACCAGGAAGGGGCCTGAGTGATGAAAATATTCTCATCTTCATCTGCATGGTAATTACTGGGTGTGTACATAGGTACAAATCCCTTGAGCTGTACTTTAAAGCTATATACCTCTTACTTTGTGGACATTAAAACAAAAACCCAGAAACAACAAAAACAAGGCTGAGTGCCCAAGAAAAAGTTAAAAAAAAAAAAAGTAAAGAATGGTTGCCACCAGCCCCGCCTCTCTGGAGGCCTTCTCCTCCCAAGACAGTGCTCTGGCAGATGACAGAGAGGGTAAGGCCCTGCCATTTACTTAGGAGTCAAATTTCAGGTTGATAACGAACCCAGACACTGGTATTGATATCAATAAAATGATCTGAACACAAACTGAAATAGTCCCCAAGAAGAAAGCATTGATGTATGGGAAGTCAAACAAAAGACCATCAGGAATAGCATGTGGTACCCTAACATACCATAAATGTAATATGTCTTGCCCAGAAGGAATTTCAGCTGAGTAATGAGTCCCTTTGAGGACACGTTCGGTGCCTCCTGGCTAAAGAGAATTGGCTTCCTGGCTGCCACGATGCCTTTACAGCAGGCAAGGTGACCTTTTTCTTGCCCTCCCTAAGACTTCCCTGCTGGAGTATGATCCCATGTTATTGCTGCACGAAAACAACCCCATAGTATGGCATCACCTTAGTCTGGGGCACCAGAATGTAATCACTAAGCCAGTTGAATGAGCTTGGTTTACTTGGTAGGGATTAGAACAGAAGATACAGGCCCAGTTACCTACAACCCGTTCCAGGAGAAACACAGTGGGTCTCTCAGAAAGACGGGTGGGGAAGAAAGGCACGAACGGGTGGGCACAGGTCTGGATAGTCAGTCCACAGGTGACGTCACACCCCACACAGAATGTGGCCCTTCCCTCACAGAAGCACCTGGGTAGGAGGAGGGAGGGGCGGGATTCAGGTGTCACCGCCATAGGGCCTCTTGAAAGTCACTCAACCACATCTTTTCTGATGTAACTGACTTACTTTCTGCCTCCATGTTTGTTAAAAGTCCCGCCGAATTTATTCCGATTCAGGATGAGAGCAGCAATTTCGGGCACGTAGCGGGCAAACATTGCCTACATGCATGAAACAAAGAAACAAGAGCCAAAAAAAAAAATGGCATGCAGAGAGGATTCTACCGCAGCAGAGGCAGCAAAACCTCTTGGCATACTTACTTTCTTCCACTAACCGCACTATAGGAGCCCCCGTATTTCTTGCGGTTTCCTATTAATTCTATGATTTCAGGGACGTAGCTGGCAAACATGGCCTGAGGAGAAGACAGGAGACAGAAGAGAGACTGAAAAGACAGGCCAAAGAAAGGGGGTGACCTTTTCAGAGGGGGTGGGGGGGGTCGGAACACTAAGATCCGAAAACACAAAGGGGTTAGAACTGCAAAGGTATATACCACTGTGGTGGGTTGTAAAAATAAAGGCACAAAAAGGGCAAGCTCCTGAAAATACACAGGACAAAACAAACATTAACCAACTCGGACAACTAAAAAAAAAAAAACAAAACAAAACAAAAATAAAAAAATCGCAGTCGAGAAAAATACAAAAGAGACAGGAATAAATAAGTTGACATCTAGCACTTCTTGCTAAAGGAAAGTCAGTAAAGGGGGTGCATGCTGGTGAAATCACACACACACACACACACACACACACGCACACACACACACACAACTGCAAGAGAAGACTTTCTTTCTAGCTAAAATTCACAGGAGAATCGATGCCTTTATGAGTGATGAAAGACAATAAACATCAAAAGAAGATTAAAATAATATAAACTTATCCAGTAAAAAAAAAAAATCACTAAAAAGCACAAAAGGTAAATTTAGGAAATCATGTGGGGGGGTGGAGAAGAAAGGAGAAACACAAAACTGCCATGTTTTGCCCAACAAACATTGTGCTTGTGGCTGGATAAGTGGGCCTCATTACCTACAGGGACCTCCCTGATGCTGAGGAAATGCTTGTGTTAGCTTACACACGCACATGTACATTTAATATACATTTTTAAAATGTATATATGTCGTATGCATACAGAACAGAGAGATGTATATGCATAGTACAAATGTATGTGCCGTGGACACATGTGAAAGCTGTGTGTGAAGTAGGATTCTAATCACTTACCACATAACAGTGCAAACATCTAAACTTCACCTAAGTTACTTTGAAAGACAAAAATGCAGCAACCCCCAATATGCTGCCAGAAATCCCCCTTTCAAAAATTACATCCTAACTGACTGTTATGACCTGCAAAGACCAGAAAAGCAAAGAGCAGAACCTTCTGACTTACAAAGGGGGAGGGAAAATATCCCATGTGTCGCTGCATAATGGAGTTGGTTGGTTCTTTACAAAACCACCCTCGGCTCACCTAATGATGTCCACCTGCATAAGACCAGTAGGCTTTGCATCCTCTGCCGGGACCCTACTCTCTGGGGCAGGCCCCGGCCACAGTGTTTGTTGGAAGTTAGGAGAGGATCGTGAAGGATGTGGGGGAGCTCTTGAAACCGCAAACTGTCTACCGAGTATCTATAGCATCTACTGGGTCAGGTGACAGCAACTGTCCTTGCAGAGGGTATCAGCTACTGAATCATATTACTAAAGAACAGACACTCTCACTTAATAAGTGAGCATCACTTTCTTAAGACAATTAGGTTTCCTCCTGGTGAAAAGGCTGACCCTGACAAGGGCAGTGTGCCTGGGTCTCTGGGGAACAAGTCTCATATACCAAAGAAATATGCAGTAAAGCCACCATTGCATTTGGATGTACTCGGTCTGATTGTAACACTAAGGCAATCACTTGCTTGCAATGAAGAAACAGAGTCAAAATACAAAGCTTTAAAGAAATGGATAATGGAAAATATTAATGACCATAAAAATCAACATCATAATAAAGAGCTTTTACCAGTCCCCCGAGGATGAAGAAGACCATGAAGAGGCGCCCAAGTGTGGTTTTTGCGTAAACATCCCCATAGCCAACAGTGGACATTGTGACCATGAGTAAATAGACGCATTCCCAATACGTAAGAGCCTGGTTGTTTTGGAAATTTTCCCATGGGTCCCCTGAATTCTCCACCTAAAGCAAGGGGACAGGGAAGAAAAAGGATGACATTATATACATATGATAAACCAGGGACACAAAAACTCCATCGGGCTGCTTCCGGATACACGGCCACCTCAACACAAGGTGTCTGCTGCCCGGGTAAGTTCTGTAGTGATGACTCAGAATCCAGCTTCCCATCCCCCTACTGCCCCACTCCCCCACCCCAGACAGGTAACAGAGAAAGTGGAGAGGCTGTAACAGAAACATATCTTCCTAGCTGATTGGGACAAAGAGGGGAAGAAACAAAGGTAAATATCCCTAGGTTTTCTTCTCATTGTTAAAGATTTGAAGCCAGCTGAATTTTAAGGCATTGCCCCTGGCTACGTTTTACAGTATCCTCTTCAAGGGAAGAGCCAGAGAGCCCTGCCCTGACCTTTCTCTGTGAGTTCCTGCTCAGTCTCGGAGGGCCTGGCTCATGCACTCCCAAAGAAATTCTAAACTCTCCCACAAAGGGCCTCGTCCTTTCATCATTCTGACCAAGGCGATTGCCCGGTGGGCCTCCCTCATGCAGATCTTACACCCGGACCCCAAACAGCATCTCTCGGAGTCTGACTTCGCTCTCCTGACTTTGCAGAATGTCAGGGATGGCTCTACCCTGCAAACGGCAGGAATTTCCCTGAGAGCACGAAAATCGAGCTCATGAGAACAATTTGCTTTTGTGCAACTCGTCAGACCAAGGGTCAGCAAGCTTTTTCCGTAAAGCAAAAGATAGTAAACATTTTCAGTTCTGCGCAACACAGTTTGTGATCTCTGTAGCAACAACTCAACTCTGCAGAAGGTGAATCAGCCAGAAGCAATACTTACACTAAAGGGGCGTGGATGAATTGGGAGCCCTTTGGCCCCAGGGGTGCAGGCTGCCCATCTCTGCTTTAGACTTTACAAAACACTTCCCATCGAATTTGATCCACCAACAAGTTGTGAGGTAGGCAAGAGAGATAATTCGGGAGAGAAGGAGATGGGTGGGCTGGGCCTCCAGGTCTACCCCAGATCCCAACCCTGCAATAAACCGTGCCAGTGTTCTACCAGCACAGCCCCTGTGGGCAGTGAGCCTCCAGGCCTCCAATCCCCCAGGCCTCCCGCTCTTCCTCTGCAGAAAGGGTCCAGAACTTAGCCTCTTTCACACATGACTTCTTGATCCCAACGTGCCATTTTCGTGGAGGTTTCCTGGTGAAGCAGAAGCGACTTCACAAGATAGTAAGGTGAGTTCACTGGCCTACCAAAGACCACATTTGTGATTGGGGTGATTACCTACTAAGAGTGATTTCAGCCAAGAATTCCATCAACACAAAGGGGTGGGTGGGGAGCCATCAGATCTAGTAGTCGAGTGAGAGCCCCGGCTTCCATGCCAGGCTGCCTTCCTCTGCATGGTAATTATATAAACCCCAGTGATGTTAGGTAACTAAATGCACCCTTCCCCTCACTTAACGCAGATAGAGGCTTTCCTCAGCAAGGGAAAGGCACTTTTACTCAAATCTTCAGAATTAGATGAGGCTCCTTCCAGTTTTAACAGTTTGTGTTTGTATGAAACATGCTTCCAACAAAAGCTGTGTTCCCTAAAAGCAGGAATAAAAGTCGGCCTCCAGGAGGTGAGAGTAGCTTGACTTAATAATATAAGCCTTTCAAAGAGTCATTAATTTAAAAGAATTAACATTTTTGAGATACAAAATAACTTGACAAGCAATCAGGCAAAAGAATCGAAGGTAGCTTTTTGTAAGGGGGAAGTGGAGGGAAATTAAGGGATCTGAATTTGTTGTTCATTAAGAGATGTGGGTCAAACTTTCAACCTTGTCACCAACAGTTTCAAGTGTTGGCTGAGGAAGCACTGCCATCTTGTGGCTGCCTGGAGTTACTGCAGACAGAATGAAAAATCCCCCAACCTGGTGAGCCGAAAAATACAGGTTAATGGAGCGAACATCATTCACCATTCGGAGTTAGTTTGGGGTATAGGGTTGGACACCCAGACAATTGTGCAGTTGCCTCTCCTTCTCTTACATTCTTCAGCTAGGCTGAAGTTTCTCTTAAGGGAGAAAAATTTCAGGTAATGAAATGACACAGGGGGGGTACCTGTTGCAGAAAAGCCAGAACTGAAGCATCTTCAAGGATACTCACCAAATGGATGAACCCAGCTGCTGTTAGCCATGTGCTGATAAATATGGAGAGCAGATTCACCAGCTTGATGGAATTACTGTGCAAAAGAGACAATAAGCAAAATCCCCAAGTTACAAAAAAAAAAAGACCATGCTGGGGGCTGCCTTCCAGAGTGACAGCAATCTTTAGGGGACAGGCGGCCCACCTTCACTCTCCAGTGTTTCCTCCATCATAAAGAAATGTCCCAGAAGGCAGCATCAGTAGCTAGGTAGGGCCAGAGCCTACAGAAACATGACATCTGGGCCACTAAAATTGACCCCTAAATTAACCCCTCTGTTGGGTTTAAATTTTTTTAATTAAATTTTATTTTGAACATTTTTATATCTATAGAAATATGGAAAGAAAAGTATAATAAACACTTATATGCCCTTCATATAGATTGATCAATTAACAGTTTTGTACATTTGTTTTGTCTCTAGGAGCACCTGGGTGGCTCAGTCAGTTAAGCATCCAACTTTGATCGTGGCTCAGGTCATGATCTCATGGTTTGTGACTTCAAGCCCCATGTCAGGCTCTGTGCTGACAGCACGGAGCCTGCTTGGGATTCTCTCTCTCCCTCCCTCTCTCTCTCAAAATAAATAAACTTTAAAAAAAAATAAGGAGGGGCACCTGGGTGGCTCAGTCGGTTAAGCATCTGACCTCAGCTCAGGGCATGATCTCACGGTTTGTGGGTTCAAGCCTTGCATTGGACTCTATGCTGGCAGTGCAGGGCCTGCTTGGAATTCTCTCTCCTTCTCTCCCTCTGTTCCTCCCCAAATTGCACTCTTCTCTCTCTCTCTCTCTCTCTCTCTCTCTCTCTCTCTCTCTCAAAATAAATACATATTTAAAAAAATAAATTAAAATTAAAATTAAAAAACATAAGGAAACCGTGCAACACAGCCACACTACAGCTGTCATACCTAAAATAATTCACATGAATCCAGGAACGTCATCTAAAATGCACTCTTTATTTGAATTTCTCCAGTTGCCCTGAAATTGTTTATTGATGCTTTCATTTTTTCACCCTGATACAGGAACTAACCAAGATTCAGGGACTGCATTTGGTTATTATGTTGCTTTCTGTATTCCAGGGGTCTTGAAAGTTCTTCTATAAAGGGGCAGGTGGTAAATATTTTAGGCTTTGTGGGTCACAGCGTCTCTGTGGCAACTCTTCTACTCTGCTGCTGTTGCATAGAAGCAGCAGAACGAATGTGTCTGTGTTCCAACAGAACTTTATTTACCAAAACAGGCAGTGAGCTGGATTAGCCCTTGGCCTATATCATTTGCCAATCCCTGCTTTGTTCTCCTTTAATCTACACCACCCCCCCCCCCCCCACACCGCCCAACTCTTTCTGTTTGTTTTCAAAGACATTTAATTTTCTTTACACTCAGGTCAGCTGCCTTATTTATGTCCCATATTCTGATTTGTCTAATCGTTCCCCCATGACAAGATTCTGTTTATATGCTTCTGTTAAGAGTATCTACCTGGGATGGCATCACATGAGAAAATCTCAACTCAATTACACTAGGCCCAGTCATTTGGTTAAGGTGGGAACATCAAATCTTGCCACCAAGAAGAGCCCACTTCCTTGTAATTAATATGTCATCTGTGCAGCAAGAATCTGAGACTATATGAACATCCTATTCTCTAAAAACCTCATGCTGAATAATTTCAGCATCCATCAGTGTTCCCTGAGTGGATCATTTGGGACTCACTACATTTTAAGCATCCTGAAAGCATAGGCCTTGTCTGTCTGGATCCTGGGAACATGAGTCCCTGGCACATAATAGGGCCTCTATGCATAAGTACTGAATGAACTGGTCCCTTCCTCTGCACTCTCCATACTTAGCTTCACCAGGCTCACTCCCACTGGAGTACAGCTCCTTGAACGCTGTCATCAGCAGGTCATTTCTCTGTCCAAAGACTCCCTGTTGGCTAAATGTTATTATGTCCAAACTCCTTCCATCCTCAACACTGGCTAAAGTTGCAGGCTTAACCACCACCCTCTTCCACATAAACTCTTGAAACTTCTGTAGCAGCCAAACCCGGGTACTACGTCTTTGTTTATGCTACTACCATAGATGGTCCTTCCCATCAATGCAAATATTTCCCTTTCTTCAGAGCCTGGTTCAATCCCCATGTCCTCATTAATGTGGTCCCCCCACCTGCAATACAAGGTGACTTCTCATGGCTCTTACTTTCAGGCACTCGTTGGTAATCGATCCCAGTGTCTTAAGACATCTTCTGTAATGTTGTTTGGATTGCTTTTGTCTCATGTTCCTGACTGCATCTTGCAGAAACAAAGTCTATCTTCTGCCTCTTTCAGTCTCCCTATAGTGGCTGAACGCCACCCACAGGGTAGTTCAGCCCATTATCCTTGACAGATTGTTTTCTGCCCTCTCCCATCTCTTCCTCACAGGGATCCGATGATGTAAATCCTGAGAGTTTAAGATCACAGTTAATAGTAATGGCTTACACTTCTTTGGTTCCTTTATGGTGCTTACCATTAGCTCACTGTTCTAAGTGCTTTGAGTGTATTAACTCCTCTACTTTTCACAATGACTCTGTGAAGTCATCCAAACCCAAGCTCACATGGTGAGCACCAGAGTTGGGATTTGAGCTGGGGCAGCTTGGCTGCTGAGTCTGCCCTCTTGGCCGCTACACAGTCACAGCCTGGCATCTGTCAGAAAGTCTTCCTTGATTGCTAAAGCAAAGCTGTGTCTCCCCCCATGCTCTATGCATAGGATAGGAGAAGGTCAGAGATAGCTGCTCCACGGAGGAGAGAGACTATGTAGACATATTGATTAACCTCTTGAACTGCCACAAAAGAGAATGGAAAGGAAAAATTCTGATAACTACATCTACACTGGGGTCACCATGTAGAGGAAGGCGGGGTGGGCTGCAGTCCAAGGTAGCACAGGGGTTCAAGGAGAAGCCCCTCAGTGGAGGTCAGATCAGTGGCTCTAGGACAGGCACGAGACCAGGGTCCAGTTTGCCTTTTTCTTCAATCTTCTTTTCTTTAAATAACTGAGCAGAGGAACCCATGGTCTTAGTTTTCTAGAGTTGGTTCTAACAGTTCAAGGAAAGAATAACCAAATATTTTTAATTTTGTTTGATACTGATCTCTTGAAATGTGTGGAATGACTCCTTTCTGGTTCAAAAACAGAAAAAACAATACAAATGTCTACTCTGTCATTCTTGGTCATTTCTAGAGTTGCCAGATTATGAGAATTGCCTATAAAAATTGCCAATATTTATTGAATCCCTATTATGTGCTATGCACTTTGTTGGGTTCTTTATTTTCTTCAGATTTTTACCATTTATCTTTTGATATAGGTACAATCACTGTCCTCACTAACCAAATAAACTGAGGCTTAGTGTACTTAAGCAGCTTGCCTGAGAAGACATGGTCGGACCATGTAAGTGGTGGAGTTAATAGTCTAACCAGGCCTGTCTGATCCAAATCCTATTTAACACGGTAATTCGGAGAAGCAGTACACAGCTGTTTTTATTGTTCTTTGTTTTGTCCCATATCTCTTCCTCAAGGACAGCCCAGTCCTCAGCCTCTAGTGCTCAAAGGTTCCCACCTCTCCCTCTACCTGGGTGGCCTGAGCCACACTGGCTGATGGAGGAGCTCCCGGCTCTAAAGGGCTCCGAAGTAAGGCCTATCAGAGGCATGTCTCAGAAACTGAGCAGGATAAAAATAATCTTTTTCCTTCTGAGATTTGGGTGCAGAAAATATTAAGTCTGGAGCTCTAGAAGGCCATCTGCCCTGGAGAAACTCTGTCTGAGAATGTAACCTAAAAGAAATAAAGAGAGAGGCAGAATCCTGATGAGAGAATCTGAACCTCTGGATCCACACATGCTCAATTCTCTCTTGAATCCCAGTCATTACTAAGGCTGGTTCAAAGTAGACTCTGTCACTTGCAATTAAAGCCATCTGCCTACAACAGAAAGGATTGATAGCCAAAAAGCACGTGGGCGTGAAGCCTATATGAATGAATGAATGAATGAATGAATGAACGAATGAAAAAAATTTAAAAAAACAAAAACATAGATATAAGGCATCCACCCAACGAGCCACTGGGGAAAGCAACTCTGGCAATCAGTGAAATGAACATTGTTGTGGCTGAAACACCATTATGTCTTGTTCCCAACTAGTTTCTTAATGGGAAGCCAAACTAGAGCAAAACCCCCTGTCTCTACCTTGTGAGTCCTCCAAGGTGTGAGCTAACATTGGAGCATGAGAAGCAGTTGAGGAACAGGTAGCCAGTAGCAAAGGGAGAGATCTCAGAAAAGCGTGTATAAATAGTCCTCGATTTAACAATAGTTCAACTTATGACTTTTTGACTTTACAATGGTGTGAAAGCCATCTGCATTCAGTAGAAACTAGATTTTGAGTTTTGGTCCTTTCCTGGGCTAGCAATATGCCGCATGATTTCTCTCACGACTCTGGGTAGTGACAGCGAGATGCAGCCCCCAGTCAGCCACGCGATCACAAGAGCAAACAATCGATACACAGCCATTTTGTTTTTCACTTCCGGGACAGTATTCAGTAAATTACATGAGCTATTCAGCACTTTAATATAAAATGGGCTTTGTGTTAGATCATTTTGTCCAGGTGTAGGCTAATTTAAGCGTTCTGAGCACATTTAAGGCGAGGCTAGGCTAAGCTCTGTGTGAGAGGTTAGGAGTATTAAATGCATTTTTGACTTATAGTGAGTTTATCTGGCCATAATCCCATCATAAGTCAAGGAAAATGTGTAGTGTTCATTTTCTCAAAGGGTAATTAAATACCAAGTTGATTCACTTACAAACTTCCAGATCCTTGGAACCTGAACAAAGCAGTGTCCCACCAACCACCATGTGGAACGCTCTTGAGATATTAAAACTATTGCAGCCTTTGGGCCTCTTGGTGCTTTGGAAAAACAACCTAAATATGGTGATTACTAATTTCTAAATAATTGTCACAATGATATTAATAGTGCTTAAGGGAGTTCTTGCTGTGCGTGGAGTTCATCATTGATGATGAAAGACTCTGTATTCAGTGCTGAAATCTGATTATTTTATGGCATTATCATCATTACAGATCGCTAGTATTAGGAATTTGCTTTCCAAATTAAACTATACAACCAGGTAATTATCTAAAAGCTCTGTGAAAAAGATGCAAAATTAACTCTTGGTGCACTTACTGCATATTCTGAAATTTGAACCTCACCAGGTTGCACAGGGCTCCGTGGGAGGAGGCATGGGGTAGCAGGGCCAAGTTTGTGCACTCTGCATGGCAAAAGGGGGCCATTGGAAATAAGCATAGGTTTTTGGCCAAAGCCATGGGTCTGAGCCAAACACAAACTTCCCAATGGCGAGAATGACTGGAACCATTCGGATTCAAGCCCCTTTCCCATGCCTTGAGGGAGGGGACTATGACCTTATGAGAACCTAACTCATAAAGGAAATCATTTCTATGTTGTCCATTTTCATTGCTGCCTCCCCAACTCATGAGTTCTCCATAGCCATTGGAGAAATTTACATTACTGGATACAGTGAATTTTCCAAGGGCAGGCACAGATATCTTTCTGTTCCTATAGATCAGAGACCTTTCCAGGACCCCATAGATACTGGAAGAGAGAAAGTCTTTCTCTTTTTGAAAGTATAGCTATAAACCCAGAGCTAACACGAGCCATCTTTGCCCTCAGTGTATTTAACAAGACATGTTTTGGTTAACACTAAAAATATCATCCACTTTCTACAAAGAAGGGCAGATCTGTCCCTGTTCAGCTTGTCCACTATTTTCCTCCGTTCTGGCTAAAGTTACAGCCAGGTGTCAATAGGTTTATTTTGTTTTATTATTACCTTTGCCAGACAGATGTAAGATATCCACCCCTGAAAAGTCACTTGGACTATACTACTTTGAGATGAATATTCTGAACTCTAAGCAAAATCAGGTTCCGGCAATTCTTCCCCTTTAAGTAATCTCTCTGCGCCTCTGCCTGCTCTCCACCCCAACTTGCCCTGCCTAAGGCCATTTCCTGATACCACTCGCCTGGACAACTGCCTTGACTGGTCTAATGCTCTACAGTCTTAGATGCTTCAAACCCATCAAACAATTGGTGGACTAGTAGATCTTTCTAAAATGTAAATCTGACCACATTCCTCTCCTACTTAAACCCTTCAGCAATTCCCTCTTGCTCTCCAAGTTAAATCCATGACACCTGAGAGCCCTCACGATGTGGCCTCCACCTGCACAAGCCCTTGCAGTCTCCATAGGGAATACTCTTTTTTTTAAGAACCTAACCTTGGAAGTTCATAAGGGTTGGGGAAGTTTTACTTTATCCTTTATGCTTTTCTACGTTGTTGAAATGTTTACAATGAGCTATAGTCTGCTTTGATAATTAGCAAGGCCGTTGCCACTTAAAACAAATTGTTGGGATGACCCATGTTTTTATCATCAGCCTGTACACACGAAATGAGATCAGAATGACAGCCTTTAAAACAGAGATGCTTACTTTGCTCTGAGTGTAGAATAAGTCTGCTCTCATCTGGGAGTCTGTTCGCCAGTTTTCAGAGCCACTGAGGCACCGCCAAAGCTCAGACGATGACATGGAGGGGAACCTGTCCCCTTCAAGATGCCATTTTCCAGAGAAGGAGCACATTAGGACCCTCTTTTGGCTGGTAGTTGGCAGAAATGGCCCTGATGCTGTCCCATAACTGTGAACTGTTTCTTTCTTCTGTGTTTTCTCTGTCATCCTGTTCACTCTGCTGCCCTCTTAATTGTCTCTCCCTCCCTCCCTCCCTCTCTCTCTCCCCAATATACTTCCCTGCTCTGTTTCTTCCAGCTCTTTGCCAAGCAAGGCAACCAAAGGACAGAAAATGAAGCTTCAATTTCAAATCATTATTTCAAATCACATTTGCAATATCTCTATGCCTACCTAATGCCACAGATTGGTAGGGACTGGCCACCCGAGGAAACCAGACAAAATCTCCCTAAAGATGATTACAGGGCTGCACCCACCCTTCTGGAAGGTCACCATGAACACAGCAGAGTACAGAGGAGTCACCAGAAAAATCGCTCTGAGTCCAAAGCCCTATAAAAACCAAGCCTTCCCTTTCTCTGAATCAGAGCCTTTGGGATCTGGGCTTGGGGGTGTGCAGAAGGAAAGAGCTGAGATTAACCAGGCACCTGAGGAGAGAATAGGCTCAAAGAGCTGGTCTAAAGCCTCTAGAGTTCTTATAAATTAAGTCAAGTTTTCTTCTGTGCCTGGGGTCTGGCCTTTACCTGCTCTCCTATAATGTCATTTTTGTTTTCCCACCACAGAACCCCTAGTCTCCAGGAGCACCAGACTACTCAAAGCACCCCCAAGGGCCATGTTCTCTCACCCATGTGCTTTTGCAGCTTCTATGATTGGATGATGCCCAAGCCCACCCCTGCCTGGATGACATCTAGTTTTCTAGGAAGCTTACCTAAGACCTTTTCTTGAAAAGAGCCTTGACTGCCCCACATTCATGTCAAGCCTGGTTTCATTCCTCTCCTCCATGCCTCACCACCCCCCACTCCCACCCCTGGATATACCTGTGACCCAGTACCACCACACCACAGGTCCAGCTGGCTCTTCCCTCCTCATGCACTCTCTGATAGCAGGACGCTACCCTGGCACCCATCTCACTGCTGGTACGAATAGATGGTCAGTTCAGGCTTGTTGAATTAACTCAGTCACCCACCTAAGCAACAGGAACAGGGACAATCCAAGGTGGGGGGGGGGGCTGTGATGAAAACCCGCTCTACCATAGAAAGAGCTTAACTGAGTGGGAAGTAGGATGATGGGGAGATGCTGTTTGGGGCTCAAGATAGCAGACACCTGGCATCCTGCCACCCCATGAGTCTTCCCTAAGGCCACTCTCTCCTGATTTATAGTCACCTCTGTCCCTTGCTGGCTGCTTCAGCTCTTTCCCCTGTGCCTTGGGAGAATGAACCTCACCCATACTTGTGGCCTTCTTGGTGAATTGTGCACCACAGACATTAGTGCTATTTCCTGCACCTAAAGGAAAAGAATCTTCTCCAAGGATTAGAAAATCGGTGGGTCTCTTGATAAAGGTCCAGAAAAAGATATTTTATTCACATGGCTTAACATTCTCCCAAGTCCAAAAAGGATCCATGTGGAATGCAAGAAAAATGAGAACACAGTTCTCGCCATGTTATTCCTTGGAGTAATGGCACATTCTTAAAACACTGGTGTCAGAGAGTTAAAACCCCCTAATTTATGATGTAAACATGAAACAGGGAACCAGGGGCACTATACCATGTTAGAGAGTGTGGTTAACTCCACATGACACATTCCGCACTAGAAAAAAAACAAGTGTCTCTTAAATCAGTCCCTGTGCTTGGCACTGGGTATGCACCAATTCTACCCTAAAAAATATAGCAGAACAATTATGACATAGGTAAGCATTGAGGATTGCGGGCTTATGGATAATCTTAATTTCAAAAGTAATATGAGTTCATTGCACAGAAGAGTCATAAAAAGGTAGAAACGAGGGTTACTGTCACTCAGAAGAAATAGGAAGAATAACAATATTCATTCTATATTAATAATATTACATAGTATTAAGTGCAACATCAACAAACTCTGACCCCAGGGTAATGAAGGTGCAGAGTAGGGGGACACACTATAGAGGGCTTCTATTACGTTAGATGCTCATTTGCTTTTTAACTTGGCTAACACAAAGAGAATTTGTCCCACATGCACACAGATGAATAGTTAGCAAGGAAAAACCAATTTAGAATTAAAACAAACCAAAATAAACAAACAAAAAGCACTAACCCCAAAGAGGGAAGTCAACAGCCCATCACATTTGTTGGATACGACAGGTTTGGGAAGCTGAGTCCCAGCCTCAGTTACTGGGAAAACAATGCCAAATCCAAGGGCCCTCCCCCACCCCAAATTCAGGTATATTAATTATAAATCACAAAATCCAGAAGCATCCTGTTTTTAATCATTTATCAAACATGTCAACCTAAGAGGAAATGGAACATTAGGAGTGAGCTTCTTAAAGTGTAATTTCCTATAAGAGAAATTTATGGCCTGTACTTATTCTCCATTAGAGTACGTCTAACCTCTTTTATTAGTTTATTCATCAAGGCAGCCTGGTCTCAGACCAGCTCTGCAAACCCACAGGTCATCAGGAAAGGCATCTCTGGGGGATTTTTCCTCCTGCTCCCGTAGTGTTTTCCAGATCATAACACAGTTAACAGAAGCAGTCACAGTACATTCGGCAGAAGGTTTTTAGGTATTCCCCAAAAGGCAATTCACAAAGCAAGCCCCAGGGACTACGCTGGCAAGAAAGTGAACATCTAAAATGTACTTTGAAATGAAATGATTTTCTGTTTGCCATATGAGGTTTGTGATTGCCTCTCCAAGAGCACTGCTTCCATTGCTTTTGGGTTTAGGTTCAATTTCTTATTTAGTGATGTAATAAAGGGGCGATTCAGAACCTAGGAGCAAGGACTTCCCAATCAATGAGCTGCTCGATCCCTCATCCACTGTGCACCATCTCTCCAGGATGCTGTGCCTGATTTCCAAGCAACCCACACAGTCCCCCCAAAACTATCTACTTCTCCACATGCACGGCTGTTTCTCTTCTTACCAGACAGTTCCCAGCCCTGCAGAAGAGAGCAGTTCAAACCCCACCCCGGGCTTTCTCCAGATCTCTGTGTTAGATCACTTTTTCTGAGAATAACAGAACTCTAACTTTATAGTGATGAACAAAAACACCTGCTATTTATAATTTGGCCTTGGGAACCAGAACGAAGAAAAAAATATGAATAAGAACATCTTACCTTGTTTTAAGGATATTCAGAAACTGCAAAATTTCTGAAAACTGTATCAGTCTGAGAGCTCTTAAAAATCTCAAACCTGGAAAGAGAAATGAAATAGAGACACATTATTCTCACCGCATGGTTTTAATGTTCACACTCTGCCGTTTGATCTACAGCTGCCAGGGTTGAAGGGATATGAAGTTTTTGCAGGAGATTAAACCAACCGGTACCTTGGACATGGTCCTTCATTCTGATTCTTGACTTTAATCTCAGCTGGTAAACTTTCTCATTAAAGGAGGCCTGTTTTGAGCCCCTGTAGAGGAAGGTCTGGTGGGGAGAGCCCAGTTTAATGAGGCCTCTCTTTTGTCCATCTTGGATTTAAAGCACTATTTCTAGTTACCTACTGGTCTGAGAGGATTTTTGGCTCTGAAAAATACCAGGAATAGCACAGGGTAACCCTTGTGCTAGGAGCAGATTAGGAACAAATCGGATAATCTTATGTCTTTGACGGATTTTTTTTTAAACTTTATCTTCAGTCCTGATAAAATGAAGAGTATAGGCCACAGCATTATCTGTTTTCTAGAAGGTTCTATATTTTTCTCCCAATCAAAAAAAAAAAAAAATCACATCAGTAAGATCTCACTCCCCATAACTTCAGGATCCAAAATGTGTATATTTCCACTTTTACTAAGTATCAAGATAAATGTTTGTCCTTTCTAAATCGGTAATGAAGAGCTGCTGAACGGAAACAAAGAGGTAGATTTCCAGACAGCAGAAGAGAGATGAATACCTGAAAGGAAAATACAATCAAGGATTAAAGAAAACACGAATTATTGTTGTTTTAATAGACCAGGGTAAAATATATTTCTATTAAGATCCAATTCACGAGTTAAAAACAATCTGAGTCACTCAAAGGGCTTCATGTAAGAGAATTGCTTACATGCTTGGTCATCATATAAGAGAATTACATACAAAATACTGATTATCACAGCTTCAAGATATTTTCAATATCACACCCTTTGCTAAGGGGGTTTTCTTCGACAGATTTTCTGAAAGCCTTTTGTCAAGCAGCCCCACGTGCCAAGAGCAGTGCTAAGCAGAGAGTGGGCTAAATTATTGACAGGCTGCTCTAAGCCGGTGGGTGAGACTTTATCCTGCCTCCATACATAAGGCAGGAACTGGTGGGAAGAAGCTCCAGGGATTCACTGGAATGAATCAAGGAAAGGAGACAGACAGGAAGTCCCCCCCCTCCCCATATAGCTCCACATCTGGCCCAGGTAGATTTTGCCTTGTTCAAGCATTAGGTACCAAGGAAAAACTAACACAAAGCCCAGGAGGGAAAAAAATCCCACTGCACAAGAGGGAGAAAAGGATAATGGCTCAAAAGGGAAATTTCTCATCTAAAAAGGATTTACCTTCATGAACAGAAGATTTTCTCAAAAGACATTGGCCTTCTATGCCAAATGATATTTATATTACTCTTATTAAACCAAAAAGCACAGAGATGAGAAGGGATATTGATGAACTGAAGGCCCAGGAGCTGAAACACAGTCTTAACCAAACTGATGAAAGGTTCACTTAACACAGCTGAACACTGCACTGGTTGCAGAGGACAAAACTAAGAAGTAATCCCAGAACACAGAGAACATAAGGAAAAGACAGAGAAAAAGGATAAAACTTAAGAAAATGGAAATGGAGGGGAGATCACAGAAATCCAACCTATGAATAAAACATGTTCTGAAGGGAAGTACAAACAACCTGTAGTTCATAAGTAATGGCCGAGACATAACAGAAAAGAACTTTCTAGAAAAGAAAAAAGGATTTGAGATTAAAAGGCAAAATGAATGACCAGCTCTTAGAAACCCATGCTGAGAAGTATCTGCCTTTTCTTTTCTTCAAGTTTCAAGTATTAAAATAAATTAAAAAACAAAGTGTCAGGGTGGGGAGAGGGTCACCATTAATGCCACTAAGACCACAAGATGTAACAGTCAGTATAAATGACAATGGGGCAACACTCAGAACTTGAAGATGAGAAGAATATGATCCAAGACTTTTATGCACAGTCTAGCACTTGTTCAACAATAAAGACAACAAAAAATGTCTTAAAGAATCCAGGATCTCAGGGGTCCCTGGGTGGCTCAGTTGATTAAGCGTCCAACTTCAGCTCAGGTCATGATCTCGCGATTCATGAATTCAAGTCCCGCCTCAGACTCTGTGCTGGCAGCTCACAGCCTGAAGCCTACTTCAGATTCTGTGTCTCCCTCTGTCTCAGCCTCTCCCCTGCTCACACTCGGTCTCTCTCAAAAATAAATAATTAAAAAAAATTTTAAAAATCCAGGATCCCAGAAAATACATTGTTTGTGCAAAATATTTTCAAAGTTAGCAAGCCTTATTAAATTGGAGTGAGTAGCAGAGTCTGGAAGGTGTAGTTTAAAAAAATTTTTAATGTTTATTTATATTTGAGAGAGAGAGAGAGAGAAACAGAGTGCAAGCGGGTCAGGGACAGAGAGAGAGGCAGATAGAATCCGAAGCAGGCTCCAGGCTCTGAGCTGTCAGCACAGAGCCCAACGTGGGGCTCGAACTCACAAACTGTGAGATCATGACTTGAGCCGAAGTTGGACACTGAACCAACTGAGTCACCCAGGCACCCCTGGAAGGTGTATTTTTAACAAACTCTACTGTTGGTCCTAAGCATCCAGCCCAACCTGGATGGCTGGTCTTAGTCCAGCACCACTGGCATGCACTTGTGGGAGATGAAAAACCAAATTTAGAAACTTGAGGTAGAAAAAAACCCAGTAGCACAGAAACCAGTCAGGAAATAATGATGTTTTAGTAATTATTAGCTGCTAATGGTTTCATCCTGAAAAGCTTGTGTGTGCATGTTTGAGTATATATATATATATATATATATATATATATATATATATATACATGTATATATATATGTGTATATATATATATATATATATATATATATATATTACGCTTATGAAAACAAAAATAGGATACATATGACCCAAGCTTTGAACTGGATTTCTTTCTTTCTACTGTAGGTGATGCTATTTGTATCCTATATTACTTGTCTGTAGCTTGCCACATTTTAAAGGGACTCACAAAAATATAATAATAGAATAAAAGCTTCCCTTTTAATGGAGCTGTATGAAAACAAGGGTAGGAAAACCAGTGAATTCAGCAGCCAAAGGTCCTAGGCTCTTGCTAGAAGCAAACTGTAGATCTAGCTCTGAGCACTTTGTCAACAAAGTAAGGAATGCAACATCAGAAGATTAATGATGTCCAGAAGAGAAAAGCAAGCTGGTTCTTAGGAAAACAGGTTTTCCAGGATGGAGACAGGAGAGAACTGTCTCAAACTGTCTCCCTGAAAAAGCGACGACCGTAGGTAATACAAGAACGGGCTGAACAACAGTGGGCTTTTATTTGACTGCCTCATGCTGGTCATTTCCATGGCATTGGCTTTCACTAATGCAAATGAACAAACAAAGTTCTATGTGGATTAAAAAAAAAAATCAGTCTACATTTTATCTTTAGGTCAAGCCAAATTGTCTGAAGAAATAGTGGTTTGAAGGACATACCCTTCAGTTCCCTAACTACTTTCTGCCCTGGACCCTGGGGGCCTATTCTCAGCATAGCAGCCAGAATGAACCTGTTAAAAAGTAAAACAGATCACACCATTTCTCTGCTCAAAATCCTCCAATATCCGCATTTCACACAGAGTAAAAGTCAAAGTCCTTGAAGAGCCTAAAGCAAAGGCAACCCGTTTCCTTCTGGATCTGATGTCCTCCCCCACTCCTGACATTACTCTCCCTTCAACCTGGCTGCCCTCCTCAGTGATCATCCCCGCCAGTACAGGCAAGCTCCTGTGCATGGGTCCTTCCTGGACACGCTTCTCTCTGTCTGGAGGGCTCTTCCCCACGTGGCCACGGGATTTACTCCCCCACCTCCTGGAGGTGTTTCCTTAATGCAGCCGTCTAGCAAGACCTGCCCCTGCTATTCTACCCCAAATGCAAGCCCCCTCCTTCTCCATCCCCCTAACTCATTCTTCATGCCCACTTTCCTTCTCTCCTCAGCACGAAGAAGCGCTAGTGTCTTACTTGCTTATGTCATTTACTTTCTGACTCCCTATGTATAGCATCAGCTCAATGAAGGGAGGAACTGCTGTCTGCTTTGCTCGTGGCTTTATTTCATAGATGTAAATTAGTACCTGGCACAAGGTGGGAGCTCAATAAATACTCAGTTGAACTGAATAAATGAATCAGACTTTTGAGAAAGAATGAGCAGACAGCTCCAGAGTATATACTCTGCATTCAGGAGTATGTACCCAGCTTCCTGAAGAAAAGAGTCATGAGCACTGAGGGCTTACCTGATGAGCTAAGGGCTGACACCCTTAGGAAATGTAAAGCAGCCTAATACAGGAAAAGCTCTTAACCAGTGGCCACTCTGCTGCACCCAGAGAGATCCTACAGAGGTACAGACAGCAACTCAAATTACATACAAGAGGCCAAGAAAAGGGACAGGTGGGATGGGTAATGCCTAAATGGCAAACCATTTGTCTTCTTTGCTTCATGATACTGTATTCTTACTACGTGTTTCCTATGACTGAAAATCTCTGGAATAAAATGATATTCTAGGAAAATATAAAATGACTCTAACAGTTGGAAAGAAGCAAATGTGTGTGTACCGAAAAACATGAATTATCCCCCCACAAAGATCCAGATGAGTTCAAGTCAGTTCCTTTAAATATTAAGAAATAGCAAACTTCTCTATACTATATAGTCAACTAATTAAAATGGATTGGCTTTTTAAAAAATTTTTAAAGTTTATTTATTTGGAGAGAGAGAAAGAACAGGGGAGGGCAGAGAGAGAGGGAGAGAGAGAATCCCAACCAGGCTCTGCACTGTTGGCACAGAGTCTGATATGGGGCTCAAACTTATGAACTGTGAGAACATGACCTGAGCCTAAATCAGGAGTCAGACATTCAACTGACTGAGCCACCCAGGAGCCCCTAAAATGGATTGTTCTTTCTTTTCCTGCGCTCTGTATTGGTTTAGAAAGCTGGAATTACCTGGACACAGGTACTCCACACATTGGGGGAAAAAAAGGCAAACTCATCACATAATGACTAACTACAAGAATCCTAAATAAAACACTATCATATCATATCTGAGACTATATTAAATGAATAACACACATGAGCTGTAGTGGGTGTTGTGAATCACAGAGGTCTTTATTCTCCCCTGACTCCTGAAGTGGCTTCACCTAAGGTTATATCCTTGCCATGGGAGGCCCCCAATGAGCAGTAAGTGTGGGGACAAAAATTCGCTGCCCTGCCCCATTTGGGATAACCCTAAGGAGCCATCCAGCTGCAGAGCTCTATGTGGCATTGGCTCTGTTGCAACCGTACTAGAGCTGGAGTTCTCCACCCAGTCTTATTACCTTTATCTCTCAGATCATACCCTGAAGATACAAAGGTTCAACATCTTTGGGATCCAGCAAAAGCAGTTCTAAGAAGGAAGTATATAGTAATACAGGCCTATCTCAAAAACAAGAAAAATCTCAAATAAACAATCTGACCTTAAAGTCCAAAATTAGAAGGAAAAAAATAATAAAGATCAGAGTGGAAACAAACAAAAAAAAAGAGACTAAGTAGAAAGATAGAAAAAAAATCAATGAAACTTAGGAGCCAGTGTTTTGAAAAGATATACAAAATTGATAAACTAGTCAGACTCAGAGAGAGAGAGAGAGAGAGAGAGAGAAGTCAAATAAATAAAATAAAAAATGAAGAAGAGGAAGGACACCTGTCTGGCTCAGTCAGAAGAGCATGAAACTCTTAATCTTGAGGTCATAAGTTTGAATCCCCCCATTGGGTATAGAGATTACTAAAAGAAATAAATAAACTTTAAAAAAGTAAAGCATAGTTTCAAACTAATATTGCAGAAATACAAAGAATTACAAGATATTACTATGAAAAATTATATGCCAATAAATTGGACAACCTAAAAGAAATAGATAAGTCCCTAGAAACAAAAGTCTTCTAAGACTAAATAGGAAAGAAATAGAAAATTGGAATAGACTGATTACTAGAACAAAATTTAATCAGTTATCAAAAAACTCCCAATGAACAAAAGTCTAGGACCAGATGGCTTCACAGGTGAATTTTACCAAACTTTGAAAGAATAGTTAATACCTGTCCTTCTCAAACTATTCCAAAAAATAGAAAATAATGCTTCCAAATTCATTCTATGAGGCCAGCATTACTGTGATACCAAAACCAAACAAAGACACTATAACAGAAAAGAAAATTATGTACCAGTGTCCCTTGGCACAAGCAGTCTCAACAAGGCAAAAACATACCAATATCCAAAATGAACCTAGATGCGAAAGTCCTCAAAAATATTAGCAAACCATACAAAAATGATCATTTACCATGATCAAGTGGAATTTATTGCAAGGATGATTCAATATCCACAAATCAATCAACATGATACAGCACATTAACAAAAGGGATGACAAAAATGGTATGATCATTTCAATAGATGCAGGAAAAGCATTTTTTTAAAAAAAAATCAACATCCATTCATGATAAAAGTTCTCCACAAAGTGGGCAGAAAGGGAAATGCCTCATCATAATAAAGGCTATATATGACAAACCCACAGCTAACATGATACTCAATGGTCAAAAGCTGAAAGTTTTTCCCCTAAAATCAGGAAAAAGAAAGGATGTCTACTCTCATCACTTTTATTTAACCTAGTACTGGAAGTCCTAGCCATAGCAATCAGGCAAGAAATAAAAAGTCATCCAAGTTCGTAAGGAGGAGGTAAAACTGTACTACTTGCAGATGACATAATATTTTACATGGAAGATCCTAAAGACTTCACTAAAAATCTATTAGAACTGATAAATGAATTCAGTAAAGTTACAGGATACAAAATAAATATACAGAAATCTGATGTGTTTCTATACACTACTAATGAAATAGCAGAAAGAGAAATTAATAAAACAATCTCATTTATAATTACATCAAAAAGAATAGGAAACAATAGGAACAATAGGAAACAATAGGAAAAATAGGAAACAATAGGAAAAAAATTAATCAAGGAGGTGAAAAACCTCTACTCTGAAAACTATAAGACATTGATGAAAGGCACTGAAAACAACACAAATAAATGGAAAGATATTCCATGTTCATAGATCAGAAAAATTAATGTTGTTAAAATGCCCATACTACCCAAAGCAATTTACAGATTCAATACAATCCTTATCAAATGCCAATAGTATTTTTCACAGAACTAGAACAAATCATTCTAAAATTTGTATGGAACCACAAGAGACCCCAAGTAGCTAAAGCAATCTTGAGAAAAAAGAACAAAGCTGGAGATACCACAATCCCAGATTTCAAGATATACCACAAAGTTACAGTAATAAAAACAGTATGATGCCAGCACAAAAACAGACACATAGATCAATGAAACTGAATAGAGATCCCAGAAATAAACCCATGCATATCTATGGTTAATTAATCTACAACAAAGGAGATAAGAATATACAATGGGGAAAAGGCAGTCTCTTCAATAAATGGTGCTGGGAAAATTACATGCTGGGATAGCTACATGCAGAGGCATAAAACTGGACCACTTTCTTATACCGTACACAAAAATAAACTCAAAGTTGATTGAATACCTAAATATGAAACCTGAAACCATAAAACTCCTAGAATAAAATGTAGACAGTAATCTCTTGGACATAAATCTTGGCAATATTATTCTGGATATGTCTCCTCAGACAAGGGAAACAAAAGAAAAAATAAACATTTGGGACTAGTGAAACAAAACAAACAAAAACACCAACAAAACAAAAAACCAACCTACTGAAAGGGAGAAGATATTTGCAAATGACACATCTAAAAGGGGCTGATATCCAAAATATATAAAGAACTCATATCACTCAATACAAAGAAAAGTAATCTGACTCAAAAATGAGCAGAGGACCTAAAGAGATATTTTTCCAAAGAAGACATATAGATGGCCAACAGACATATGAGAAGATGCTCAACATCACTGATCACAAGAAAATGAAAATCAAAAACACAATGAGATATCACCTCACACCTGTCAGAATGGCTAGAATTAAAAATAGAAGAAATAACAAGTATTAACAAGGGATGTGGAGAAAAGGAAACCCTCATGCATTGTTGGTGGGAATGTAAAATGGTGTAGCTACTGTGGAAAACAGTATGGAGTTTCCTCAAAAACAGAAATGCAATATGATCCAGTAATTCCATTTCTGAGTATTTACACAAAGAAGATGAAAACGCTAACTTGAAAAGATATATTTACCCCTATGTTTACTGCAGGATTATTTACAATAGCCAAGATATGGAAGCAACCTATATATCCATTGATAAAGAAGATGTATATATACACACATATGTGCGTGCACGCGTGTGTGCACGCGCACACACACACACACACACACACACAATGGATTACTCAGCCATCAAAAAGAATGAAATCTTGCCATTCGTGACAACATGCATGGAAGGAAAGAGTACAATGCTAAGTGAAATAAATCAGACAGAAAAAGACAAATACCACATAATCTCACTTATGCACAGAACCTAAAAACAAAGCAAATGAACGAACAAAAATGGACTCATAAATACAGAGAAGAAACTGGCAAATGCCAAAGGAGAAGCTGGGGAGGGGATCAGAGAAATAGGTGAGGTAGATTAAGTTATAAAACAAGTCACAGGGCTGAAGAGTACAGTGTAATAACTTTGTATGATGACAGATAGTAACTACACTTACCATGGCGAGCATTTCAGGATGTATATAATTGTAAAATCACTATGTTGTACACCTGAAATTATATCTCAACTATACTTCAATTTTTAAAAAATACCCTGGAGATTGTATACCAGAAGAATAAGTATTCTGATAATACATGCAGGCACGTTGGTGGTACTCAATAAATGGTAATTTCATCATATGAACCTCGAACTCATGAACGGTAAGATCATGACCTGAGCCAAAGTTAAGAGCAGATACTTAACTGACTGAGCCACCCAGATGCCCCAGTCGTCTACTATTCTCGATCACTTCTTTTATGCCAAAATCCTTAATTATTGTTTACACATACAACAGAAGAAAATAGCTAAAAATAAACAGACTGGGCAGTGTGTCCACCACAATTTGTAAGCAATGGAGCCAAGTCTCAACCCAAACTTGTGTACCTGCACAAAGCCTAAGCTTGGAAACACTGCCCCGGCACAGACTTCAGCCAGTCAGTTCCAACTGCAAACATCAGTACTCAAGTAAGCACTTTCAACATGGAGATCCTCTTGCCAGAGTCTGCTAACAATGTGCCACCACTATGTAAATGGTCATCTGCCCACAACCCCACCAGATTGATACCCTGATAAAGAAAAGAAGGGAGGGAAGAAGGGAAACTAAGCCTCTGAATTTGAAGGGCCCCAGATAGGAGTTTATCACTATTTTAGTTTTCTTTTCTATGTCAACAAATGAAGTTCATTATTTTTCACATACTTATCAGTCATTGTATTTTTTCTTTAAAGTGCTTTATAGTGGCCTTTGCCACATGACCTGTGTCTTCATCTTATAAATAAATTTGGGCTTTGTTATACTGAGGACATTTTGTTCTTTAGTATCTCCCACAGTTCGTCATTCTTGTTTTAATTTTGCTTAAGGTTTTTTCTAAGTCTAAAATTTTGTTTTCTTTCTTTTCAAATTCTAAATTTGTTATATGGTCAAATACATCAATCTTTCATCATTGTTTCTTTCTTTTAATATTCGGCAATGGCCACCTCCAACATAAAAACAGACTTTTTAAATGCATCCACCTTTCCTCTTCATACTTTTAGGGCAGTGGTTCTGAACCTTGGCTGCACATTTCAAACACCTGGGAAGCTTTAAGAATTACTGATACCTGTGTCCATTCTGACTTTATGGGCCTTGGTACAGCCAGGCAGAGGGAGTCTTAAGCTCTGAGATGATTCTAAGGAGCTGTCAAGGTTGAGAAGCATTGCAAACTTTTTCTGTAAATGGGCAGATAGCAATTATTTTAGGTTCTCTCACAACTCCCACTCTGCTGTAAATATATGTAAATGAATGGGCGTGGCCATATTCCAATAAAGTTTTACTCAAATAATAGCCCAAGGGCCCTAGTTTGCTACACCTGCATTAGAGACCTACTATCAAATTCCACATTCACAGGAACTGCCTAGGATTTATTAACATTCAGATTCTGATTCAGTGGGTCTGAGATGGGGCCTGATACTCTACATATCTAACCAGATCTAAAATGATGCAGATACTCTTGGTCAGAGACCACACTTTGAGAAATCAAGGCTGGAACGCAGTAATTCCCAGACTTTGCTGCTAATGCAATCACTCCAGGGATTTTAAAACAATACTGATACCTGCCTCCCCCTCCCAGATACTCAGATTTAATTGGCCTGGGGTACAACCTAGGTGTCAGAATTTTTTAAACTCCCCAGATGATTCTAAAGTACAACCAAGTTTGGGAACCACTGGTTGAGAATATCTTTTTTTTTCTTTTAACCTTGTTACTCTATCTTGATGTATTTATTTATTTTGGTTAATAGTGTACCAAAGGAACCAAACTTTATTTTTGTTCTCAAATAGTTAGCAAATTTCCCCTTACCTGAGTAATCACTTGAGTAACCTAAAACCACTAATATACCCACTAAGCATGCTGCCTTGCTACTTAATTTTAAAGAGCATACTTGCTAACTATAACTTAGAAGAAATCAATAGTATAATAAGACACTACCTATAAAAAATACATTCAGCTTAAGATCTTAGCAAAAAAGTAGTCTTAACAACATTAGGAGGTAGATGATTTCTATTTTAGTGTTTATAACTGAATACTCAGAAAACCAATAAAGATTAAAAGTGATAAAAAAAATTTATGGGGACAAACAATAACAACAGTCAAACAAAGGATAAAATAAATGACTGGCTCATCCAATAGAGAAGCAAATAGAAAAAACAATTCATGTACAGTTATATACTAATAAAACTGAAAACCTCAGTAATAGGGGATGACTTCTCCAAAATGTAAACCTTGAAAGTTGATATGACCAAATGGGGAAATAAGTCATTGCAGAATTGTAGCTGGTATGTAAATAGGAAAATGTACTAATACCTTCCTCTCAAAGGCTTTGCAACCATATAATTTATCATTAAATTCTTTAAAACATTTTTTATTGAAATTCTAAACTATCCCATAATACAAAAAAGATAGAAAGCTACTAAGAAAATAAACATCAACCTGCTATGAAAAACTGACTTTTCAAAACACAAAAATAAAATAATCTCACGAATGTTAGAGATGCTGCATTCTACATAAAATACCAATATATATAATTCATCAGTGGATCAAATAATACTCCAAAGCATTGTAGTTAAATTTAGCAGGTTGAAAACAATGCTTTATCTCTGCCCCCTCTCAAAACCTCACTAAAGTAATACTAGTGGGGGAAAATGGTAAAATCCCCAAGGACAAAAAGAAGGGAAGAGAGACTATAGCACATAAGAGAAAAGCACAAAATGTTGGCAGGTGAAAAGTGGATACTTGGTTGGAAATTAACTCAACAGAACTAAGAAACCTAATTTCACATTTGTATAACACATAGAACAACCATATACATATATATGTATACGTATATGTATATATATTGAATACATTTGTTATATGTCTCTATATATTAACATATATATTAATAACTGTGTGTGTGTGTATATATATGTATATATATATATATATATATATATATATATATATATATATAACCATAATGATAAAAGAATATATGAAATGTCCTTTGTCAACAAATTTCAATGAGGAATTCCACAAAGACTGAGGTTGGAGGAGGTGGCAGATGGGGAGATTTTAGTAAAGAAGAAAACAACTGTCCAAAAAATGAAATGGGGTGACTGACACTGGGAAGGAGGAGGCTGGGACAGTGACACTGACTGAGGGGGGCACCAAATGGGAGCAGCCAGGACACAGCAATAAGTGTGGGCATTTTAGTTGCTAAGCAATACTGAGTGAACAGGTAAGTCCTAGAAAGAAATTGCCACCACAGCTGTAAGAACAGCTACTAGAGCGGAAGGCAGCACCGCACAGCCCAGCATTCACTGGACAAGTTGCCAGAGGCAAAGACAGCACTCACAGCACACATCTCAAATCCAAAGAGGAACACAGAATTGAGAAAGTCATTTCGAGGAAAATCAAGTTTCCTTTGAAAAAAATACATATTCTAGGGGTGCCTGGGTGGCTTAGTCAGTTGAACGTCCAACTTTGGCTCAGGTCATGATCTCAGGGTTTGTGGGTTTGAGCCCCACATTGGGCTCTGTGCTGACAGCTGAAGCCTGGAGCCTGCTTCAGATTCTGTATCTCTCTCTCTCTCTCTGCCCCTCCCTTGCTTGCACTCTGTCTCTGTCTCTCTCTCAAAAACCAATAAATAGTAAAAAAAAATTTTTTTAAGAAAAATGCATATTCTAGCAAACTGACATTTGAGAATACAACATGAAAGCAACAGCTTCAGAAAAAATTTAATTGAAAACCATAAAGAGTTGTAACAAAATATGTCAACACTACGAAGTCAAGTAGATAGCTGAGAAATTAAAATTTGAATATCAAAGCATTAAAAAGTCAACAAAACAGAAGAGTGGACATAGCTACATACAATACGGAGGGCTGAACTATCAAATAGAGATCTCTTCCTTCAAAAGGATAAAAAATACAAAGGAAAAGTCAAGGCATGGAAAACAAGTACAGCATTTTTAACATTTATGTAGTGGAATTTCCAAAAGGAGAAAATAAAGGCAACTGGAAGCAGGAAAAACTCAAATAATATTAGAATCAAGTTTCCCTGGCCAGAAGAATGACCTGTATCCTCAGATTGGAAAGGTCTGTTAAGTATCCAGCAGGTTGCATTGTCAAAGGTCCAAATCTAGGCATATCATGGTGGCATTTCAGAACATCAGTGTAAAGATCTAAGCCCCTCAAAGCAGTGAAAATAAACTTATTGTCACAGTTCCCCTAGCCACACTGGGTGAAAGGAAACAAAGGAAGGATATCTTCATAATTCTCGGGAGAAATCATTTGGAACCAAGAAAGATATACTTAGCCAGCTTCAAGAAAAATAAATCCGAAAGAAGTGAGATACAAGAACCAATGTAGGAAAAGAATTAAAAGTAACTGATTGGTTTATGTGTTGGCTGAATATTACAAGACATAATAAATAATAGCAACGACCCCAAAATTAAAATCTCTAGATGATACTGTATGTAAGATAGAGATATGGAGATGGGACAGCAGTGGAGGTAAGAAAGGTGTGCTAAAGCTCCCGTCCTGCTTGAGGAGAAAATACTATTTTTTAAGTGTATTTATTATAAGTAATCTCTACACCCAATGTGGGGCTCAAACTCATGACCCCTAGATTAAGAGATACATAACTCTTCTGATTGAGCCAGCCAGGTGCCCCGAGGGGAAGATACTATTAATTATACATTTTAATAGAAAAATTATGTTTAAGTATGTGTATCAAAAACTTAAATAGGGGCTCTCGTGTGGCTCAGTCAGTTGAGTGTCCGAATTCGGCTTAGGTCATGATCTCAGGGGTTCACGAGTCAAAAGTCCTGCATCATGCTTTCTGCTGTCAGAGCAGAGCCCTCCTTAGATCCTCTGTCCCCGGCTCTTCCTGCCCCTCACCCACTTGTGTGTGCACGCATTCTCTCTCTCAGAAAAATAAATAAGCATTAAAAAAATTAGAAAAAAAACTTAAGAATATATTTGGAATTAAAAATTCAAAATCTTAGGAGGGGAAAAAGAACAAAAAAAAGACCAATCCAACTAAAGGAAAACAGTTGTGAAAAAAGAAACCAAAGAAAAGCATATTAATTAGAAAATACTATTGTAACAGCAAAAACAGCCCAAAAATATATTAGTCATCACAATAGAACTAAGTAAGTTAAGTTCACCTATTAAAATACAATGACTCTCAGGTAGTAGAAAACCATCACTAACACATTCCAGAGGCATGCTGTGTGTAAGAAAGACACCAAAAACAAAACACAAAGAAAAGTTAGAAATTAAAAGCTGAAAAATAGATATCAGACAAATGTTGACAAAAAAGGGGGAAACAAAGTGACAATGATATCAACTAAAGTGGCAACTGCTGTGAAAAATTATGAGAGAAGTAAAGAGTAATACCTCATATTGATAAAAGGAACATGCACCAAGAATGTGTAGCAATGGGGCGCCTGGGTGGCGCAGTCGGTTAAGCGTCCGACTTCAGCCAGGTCACGATCTCGCGGTCCGTGAGTTCGAGCCCCGCATCGGGCTCTGGGCTGATGGCTCGGAGCCTGGAGCCTGTTTCCGATGCTGTGTCTCCCTCTCTCTCTGCCCCTCCCCCGTTCATGCTCTGTTTCTCTCTGTCCCAAAAATAAATAAAAAAACGTTGAAAAAAAAATTAAAAAAAAAAAAAAAAAGAATGTGTAGCAATGAAGAAATTTTACACACCTAAGAATATAACTTTGAGATGCAGGACACAAAATCTGATAAGAATACATCAAACAAAAAAAAGTTGACAATGCCACATCACAATGGGAGATGCTAATGTTCCTTTTCCAGAAACTAGCCAAAAAATAAGCACAAATAAAGAATATATGCATAACATTTAATTCCTTGGGATATATTTGTATAAGTTTATCAGAATGGATGGACAGACATATATACTACTCACTAATCTAGGAATACACATTCTTTAATAACAACTATTGAATAGTCACAAAAACTGACCATGCATTAGGCCACAAAGAAACTTCACCAAATTCCCAAATGCAGAAATCATAGGGGCCAATTACCCCAAAGCAATAGAATAAGAAAATCACAAAAAGATAGGCAAAATAGACCGTCTTATAGAGAGAAGCACTGAATATATGAAAAGGGAGTTATCACAAATTAAAAGGACATGAGCATTATAAATGATGGAACAATTGGTTAACAGCAATGGTCAATATAAACAGCCATCTCATACCAGAATTGAAACTAATTTGAGATAAATTAAAAATGAAATATAAATGACAAGGCATAGAAAAGCTAAAGAAAATATAATTATGTATCTATTAGCTCTCTGCAGAGAGGAAGAATTTCTAAACTCAGATATGAAAGGAATCATAAAAACTCTTAAATATCAGATCAGCCACCATAAAATTATCAAAATTCTACATGTCAAAAACAGTACTGAAGATAAGATGATAGCCTATAAGAAAAATAATGTAATATGATATAATGAGGATATGATATATAAGGATGAACCTTTTGTAATGTCAAAAGCATGTATGGAAAATACCTTATCCCTAGTTCATAAGTAGGCAAAAAATCATAATGAAACACATCATATAAGAGTAAGTATAAGTAGTAAGCAACGATTAGAAATGATTAGACTTGGTTGAAACAAGAGAAATGCACGTTAACCAAAAATACAGTAACATTGTGTTTATTCTACTTAACTAGCAGCACATCTGAGTTTCACCTCCTAGAGATGACTCTACAAATGAGATAATTTTATAGTTGGAGGGTGGAACTGTCCAATGATTCAGAATTTTCAGAAAGTTATTCCACATTATGAATCAAACTAATTCCATTTCGGAAATGGAAAAATGCTACAGGAAATGCTCGTTGCAAAATTACTCATTAAACGAGAAAAATAGGACAGCAGCTTCATACCTAAACATGGGTTTTCTTCAATACAGTCCATCTTCTTTATGAGCTATTACACAGGTTTGAGAATAATATAACAAAGGAAATGTATGTTATGAGACAGTGTTAAGTTAAAGAAGCGGGATGTGGGAAGCAGAGTGGCGATTACCAGAGGCTGTGGCGTGAGGGAAAGAGGACTTATTTACTGGGTAAAGAGCTTCGGACTTGCAAGATGACATCTGGGGATCCATTCCACACAATGCCAATATACTTAACACTATTAAACTGTACACTAAAAAATGGTTAAGATGGAAAATTTTATGTTCTATGTTATTGTTTTTTAAAACAACACAGAACGTAAAATTGTGTTTCAAAACAAAACAAAACACACAAAACATAAAATTGGGTATGGAACCCAATGACGGGCTTGAACTCATAACCTGAGATCAAGACCTGAGCTGAGATCAAGAGTCAGATGCTTAACCAACTGAGGTACCCAGGTGTCCCTATGTTCTGTGCTTTTAAACCACAATTTAGAAAAGAAAAAAAAAAAGCAAATTGGAAACTCAAAAAAAAAAAAGTAGTATATAACATGTATGTTCTCTATAATAAAACCATAAAAACTAGGGGGTGCCTGGGTGGCTAAGTCAGTTAAGTGTCTGACTCTTGGTTTTGGCTGAGGTCATGATCTCATGGTTCATGAGTTTGAGTCCTACATCGGCCTCCGCGTTGAGAGCAGAGCCTGCCTGGGATCGTCTCTCTCTCTCTCCCTCTCTCTCTCTGCCCCTCCTCCAATCTCTCTGTCTCTCAAAATCAATCAATCAATCAATCAATCAATCTAAAAACTATAGCTATATGAAAAATAAGAACTAGAAGAAAAGCATAAAATGGTGACAGTGGTTGTGTTACAGAGGCAGGGTTTTGAATTTCTTTAATTTCCTCAAGTTTTTAAAAATTTTCTGTAACATATATATATAAATTTCTCTTTTTATTCATAATTTTTTGTTGCTGTTATAAAGTTGACGGCAAGTCAAGACTGACTGAGCACAGGTCCTCTGGCTCTGAGCCCTGTGTCCCTGTCAAAATGTCAGGACCCTGAAGCCAGCAGCTCTAGGCAGGGTAGACCCCAGGCCACTGCTGTTCCTTCAGAGGGTCAAACTTATTGCCTGGGGCCTGAACAACCAGGTTAGGGTCATCCTGCCAACCGGTACCAAGGCATTTCCCACTGGGCAGTTAGCCAGATAAGTGATTAGGAACTCTTTCTCAGAGGGAAGCAGCATTATTATTCTGACAGACATTAAGGGATGTGGAGGCAAATGATCAGTCATTCACCATTCAGGGTTCCCACTGCCCTGGGGCAGAAACAAGCTCCCAATTGAGCAGAAGACTGAGAAAACACAAAAGCAACCACATCCCAGCCTGTGGCGGAAAGCCTGCCAGGGTTTTCCAATTTGCTATTCTCCATTCCCTTTAACTCCTTAATCTTTAAATCCAAAAAGCTGAAAGGTTCAAATAAACCTCTGTCCTTTCCAATCCCTCCACCCCCACGTAAATCCTGAAGAGCAATTATTTTTGTGGTGTCTGACAAGGTCATAGTCATCTGGCCTTGCAGCCAGTGAGCTCAAACTGAGGCCAGGAGTTCTCAGGGTAACGGGGGGGGGGGGGGGGGGGTGCAGATACAAGCACAGGGAGGCTTCTCCAAGGTGCTCCCCTTCTCCAGCGTAGTCACCCAACTGCTGTCACCAGGACCCACCTCCCATGCTCACCTCACGTGCTTCTCAGCCCCAGCACAAAGTGAACGGGAGCCTCTCCTTTTGAGCTGGAGGGAGAGGACTGTCTTTCTTGCTCTCAAATGCCCCTGGGCTTTTGTTCCTCCAGTCAGAGCTTTTACAAACAGTGCCTGCTTGTCTGACCTTTTCAAACCTTTTCCCTGGGTAATTGTTTGGGCTGTTTTGTTCCCCAACTCATCCCAGTACCGCTTCCTGTGTGACAGATACGAAACATCAGTTGAGATGCAACTGGGATTGTCACCTATTCATTCATTCATTCATTCATTCATTCATGCCGTAACATGTACAGTACGAGTGCTCTATACCAGTCTCTCACTGTTTGAAACACTAAAGGCAGCAGGGGTGATGCTCTGGCTTCAAGAGTCTTCTATTTGAAATGGGGAGGGGCAGAAAGTAAAGGAACACATTTTTTGTGTGTGTGTAAACAAGCAAGTCTTCTTGATTTTATCCCTTAAATATATATGAACTAACTCATCTTTTCCTTCTCCGCTGCCAGAACCATGGGCCAAGTCATTGTTACCTCCAGCTTGGCCGACAGCCCCAAGCTGTTCTTCCTGCCTCACTTTTATTCCTTCAGCCCACCCTGCCCAGGACCATTCTCCAGACATCAGTCAGGTCACATTGCCACCGGCCAAGAGCTGTCTCACCAGAAATCAATTTCAGATTCCTTATCTTACTCTGGAAGGCTTTCCATGATCTCTCCTTTCACTTCCACTCTCCCCATCCTCATACCCTCCACACTGTGCCTCTACTCCTTGAGCGTTTCCCACTCATTCTCAGCTCAGCCTTCCCTTCCCTTCTTTTCTAGAATGTCCTTCCCCTAAATCATTGTAAGAGAGGCTCAACTGGACACTGCCTTAGAGAGACCTTTTCTGGCCAGCCAATTGTAGCCCCCCTCCCATTACCCTGTCCTTCTTTAACTCTCTACCACGACCTTTTATTTGCTTGTATATGTGCCCATTTTCTCCCATAGAATGTGTGCTCCATCATAGCAGCTGCCTCATACACCTGCTCACCACTGTGTTTATCATCTTCCAGCACAGTGATGACTGACACATAGTAAGCACTCACTGCTGAAAATGAATGAATGAATTTATGAGAAACCATTCCAAAGGAAAGTAAGAAGAAGATTAGATACTGAGTTAAACCTGTAGTATTGCTCAGTTACTCAACTCTTACTCAGGAAATGGTCTATTTCTCTTAGCTTATAATCCCATCATTCCTGCTCATATCTCTAGGTGCTTTAATGGCGGTCCTCGCCAATGCTGGATGTTTTAAAACATGAAGCAGCTCTTTCCTGAAGTGAAGGGAGAGGGAACTTAACAATCTGATCAACAGATCTAGGGCTCCAGAAAGGAGGCATCAATATTTAGATTCTAGGTGAAGTCCATGCAGATGGTTTAACCCAAGGAAGCCTTTTAGGCCAGTTCTAATGAGAAGGATTGACTAGAATTCACCTATCACTTGCTTGCTAATTGGAATTTCACCATGCATAATTATATAATGCCGGGGTAGTTCAAGCTGTGCCTATCCACATCAGAATCCTAAACTGGGCTCCAAAGGAATGATACTTTATTTTAAAGAAGCTCCTAGTACTACTAACCTTTCCGGAAATAAAAGATATCTCTTCCTAAGTCTGGGATCTTTAGGTCCAGAAATGTAAATTTAAGCCATTAATTCCAAACTCCTATACATTATGGATGCCCAAATAAAATCAAATCCCCCTCAGAAAACTGTTGAGACAGAAGAATCTTCCCAGAGGATGTCTCTTTCATCTCTGCTGGGTAAGAAGAATGAAGTAACACCCAAGATAGGCAAGACAGCATCCCCATGGCCTAATATGAGGACATAAGAAAGCAAACAGAAATGGCACTGGTGTCCCTGAAAACAAATATTGTTCATACCTCCAAAAGCCTCTTTAGAAAACGCTGACTCACTGGAAATTGTTACCACTTAATAAATAAGAAGGAGGCTATTGCTGTTATTTGCCAAGCTTTCCCCAACATTTCTGAAATATATTCTCTAATAGCTCAAAAACATTTGGGAACACTAGAGGCCAGCCACATTCATCTAAAAAAAAAAAAAAAAAAAAAGATAGGATTTCTGCCTGGCTTGGCACATCTGAGTTCAAGGGTGTATCAAACAAACGGGAATGGAGAAAGCTATCACCTGCCCTCTGGATATCACCCTCAATCCAGCCTATGAGAAGGGCACTTCTTTCCTGGGCAGCCTCCAAACACACAGGATAACTTTGGGGGATAACTGCTGGGGCTGGGAGGGACCTTACCCCAAGAGGCGCAAACCCTGCTGTAGGACACCAATGACTGCCAGAAGCTCTGCTGTTCCTCCTTCTCAGGGGCCGCGGGCCCACACCTCACCCGGTAGCCATTATGGAACAAGTCCCCCAGGGACTTTTTGCGGCGCCTGGTAGGTTTGCAATCTTCTGTGCTGGTGCCGTTGGGTGGGTGATGGTAGACCAGAATCTTACTGGGGATCATGGTGGGGGCAGAGAGCCGGACCGGGCTCCAGGTTCCCTTCAATTCACGTCTTGCACAAACTGATGTCCTGCAAGGATCTGGAGGAGCCTGTATTTCCTGGACCTGTGCTGCAGACAGGTCCTCCTGTCCAGCACGGTGTGGCTCACCAGCATTTATGTCCCGATGGAGACTTCCTCCTCTCTCATTCACCAGCCCCCTTGAAAAAGCCCCAGCATGCTCTGGGCAGCTGCAGGAGGCCTCCTCAGAGAGGCTGTTGGGAAGGGAGGGGGAGCAGTCTGATCCATTATGTCCTACAAGCTGATCAATCAGCTTCACTCTGGAAATTACCACATAAGCTCCTTTGGACATGATTTAGGGGGATGGAAGGAGAAAAGGCTATAATTCCTCAAAATCAAGGAGCACAGAATGGGGTGTGGAGGGGGGCTGCAGTTTGGGTCCTACTGGGCCATTCCTTTTATTCTGGTGATTTTTTCTGATGATTAAGGGTTCTCAGGGAAGACTCCCTTATGGGATATGATGCCCAACTAGAGAGAAAGACTGAATGGCCCCACTCCTTCTTTCCCACCTCCTACTACCAACATAACCCAGATGCACAAATCCTCTGCTAATATCACGAGTAGGACTGAGGAGGGACTCTGGGCTTTCCAGAAGGCAGGAGGAGACATTCCATTAGAGCTCCTCACCCCTGTGCTTCCCTACCTTGTAGTTCTCAGCACTTCGTCTTGTTACCAACACCGGTCCCCTCTTTCCCCTAGGGCACTGAGTGTAAACAAAAATATAGCAGGACAGAGAAAGTATTAAAAATATAAACAGAGAAATACCTAGATTCATAAATTATTAGTTAAGTCTCCCCATAATCTGGCCCCCACCTTTTTTTTGCAGGCTTCACGCTGCCTTCTAGCAAGGCTAAAGTGATCAGATGGAATTTTCAGAGAGGGCAATTTATTTCTCCTCAGTAGAGATTTGTCCATCCCCCCAACCATGACATATTAAGCTTCTATCACATGCCAAGAATTGTGATTAGTACTGGCTATTCAGCAACTGATGGGAATGATACAAGTTCAGCTGTAATGGAGTTTACAGTCTAGTAGGAGAGAGAAGCAATACAAAATTCCTATCATAAATGTATCTAACTAACAGTTTGAGTAAAGTGCTGCAAAGGAAAAGCAAAAGTAGCCATCTGTCTGAATGAGTGTGTGTGTGTGTGTGTGTGTGTGTGCGTGCGCGCGTGTGTGTGCACGCATGCATATATGTGTATCTGGATAGGAATGTGTGGAACATGTTGGGGTGTGTATATCAGAAAGGGCTTCATATTGATTATGAATCCTAACAGCTGAGACAACAGTGGTGAGGGGAATTTTTTTTTTTTTTTTTTTTTTTTTTGGTTGAGGGAGCAGCATGACAAATGTCCTGAAGAGGGGAAAAAATGGCCTATTCCTGACTTGAAAGGAACTCACTGTGTCTAAAATGAAATAACTGATGAGAGACTTTTTAAAACTTACAGTTCTCTTGAAATGATCTGTGTAACCATAGGCCCTACAGACATCAAGAGGATAATGAAGGAAAATAATGAACAATATTGTGTCTACAAATTTGAAAAATAAATGAAATAGATAAATTTTGTTACAAATACAACCTTTTCAAAATGACACAAGAAGAAATGAAAAATCTAAACAGCCATGTATCTGTTAAAAAAAAAAAAATTGAAACTTCAATGGAAAGCATCCCCAGAAAGAAAATTTCAGGTCTAAATGGTTTCCACTGGAGAATTCTACCACACATTTAAGAAGGTAATAATTCCTATTTTAAACAAACTCTTTTAAAGAACAGAGGAAGAAGAAACATTTCCCAATTGTTTTAGGATGTTAGCCTAATTATGACACCAAAATGTGACAAGGGTAATAGAAGAAGAAGTGGGGGGGGGGGGGGGCAAAGGAGAAGAAGGAGGAGAAGGAGAAGGAGAAGGAGAGGGTGAAATTATAGACTAATATACCTTATCAACATAGGCACAATAATTCTTAAATACATACAGTACTAGTAAAAGTAATCTGGAATGATACATCATGACCAAAGGAGTTTATCCCCAGAATACAAGATTAGCTTAACAAATGAAAACCAATAATGTTATTCACGACATTAGCAAGTTAAAGGAGGAAAATCTTATGACCATTTTAATAGACATCAGAAAAAAATTGACTAAATACAACATGCACTTTATTATAAAGACTATAAAGCTACATGTAATAAGAGTTTGAGACAGTATGCTATGGCCTAAACAATGATACATTGATTAATGAAAGAGAACAGACTCCAGAAATAGATGCATATATATATGTGATGATAGAGGACAATATACATATGTATGGGTGAAGGAGAAAGTTAACTGATTTACAACAAAAGCACCAATACAATTGCATGGGAAAAGGAAGAAATTCTCAACAAACAGTGCTGGAAAAAAAACGAGATCTCTGTACCAGAAAAGAAACAAACCTCAACTCTCATCGAACACTATATACAAAACCAGTTTGAAAGGGATCATGGACTTAAATGTAGAAGCCAAATATAAATCTTCTAAAAAGGAATATTGGACAGTATCTTGAGGACTGTCCAATAAGGGGCCCCTGGGTGGCTCTTTCCTTTCAGCATCAGACTTTTAATTTTGGCTCAGGTCATGATCCCAGGGTTGTGAGACTGAGCCCCTCACTGGGCTCTGTGCTGAGCATGGAGCCTGCTTAAGATTCTCTCTCTCCTTCTCTCTCTGCCTCTCTCCTGCCTGTGTGCATGCATTCTCTCTCTCTCCCTCTCTCTCTCAAAATAAATGAACATTAAAAAAAAAACCTTAATAAAATATCACTATACTAGAATGACTAAAATGAGAAAGTTGGCAATAGCAACTGTTAGCAGGCAAACAGCAACTGTGGCTCTCATACATTAATGGGAGGGAGGGGTATAGAGTGCTATCATCTCTTTGAAACCTGTTTGTCAGGTCCTTAAAAGTTAAACATCTATCCTATCACCCGGAAGTTCCATTTCTAAGTAGTTATTCAGGAAAAATCAAAACACATGTCCACAAAATCACCTGTACAGGATGATCATAAAAATTTTATTCAAGATTACCCAAAGTCAGAAATGACCTAAATGTCTATCAGCAGGTGGGCAGATAAACAAATTGGTGGCATGCCCACAGAATGGAATAGTATTGGCAATAAAAAGGAACAATCTACTCATGTACACAGCAACATGTATGAATCCCAAAAATCTTACTTTGAATAAAAAGAGGTAGACACAGGAAAGAGTAACCTGTTTGTTTTCATTTGTATAAAGTTCAAAAGCAGGCAAAACTAAACTGTGTTGATAGAAATCAGGACAATGATTACCTATGACTGAGGGAAGAGGGCAGCTGTTGACTGTAAATGGCAGAAGGAAACTTCTCAAGATAATGGCAATGCTCTGTATCCTGACATGGGTGATAGACTATTTCACAATAATACCTACGTCAAAACTCATTGAACTGCACCATAAAGTCTTTGTATTTTATTGTAAGTCTCATATACTTCACTAAAAATATTGAGATGGACGCCTCCTGATGATGGCGACCTCCTGGTCACCAGAGGTGTCCAAAATGTGGCTGTTTGTACCAACTTAATGAACATGGAAGTTGAGCTTGGTGTCTCACTAGAGATCATCATCTGCTCTAACCCTATTAGTTACCTCCCAACAGCAGGGTAGACGGCAGAGTCATGAAACTCCAGTTAATCTGAAAGAGGATCAGTTTAATGGAAAGAGTGAAGGACTTACATATTTAGGCTCTGCCATTGCTGCTGTGGGGGCAGAACAAGTTATATGCTCCTAGCCTCAGATTCTCCATTTCTCAAATAGAGGTTTTAATATCTACTTCACAGATGACAATCCAGATTTAAACATGTATGCAAAGCCCTGCACAGGTACCTACACAAGGTTGTACTCAGCAAATTCCCCTCCATCCAACTACCAAAGTTCTAGGGCACAGCCCATCTGGTCTCTGTTCTGCTCACAGAATACCCCATCATTGATGGGCAACCTGGCCACAGAGTGTCAATAACCAAATCCCTTTTTGTCTCCACACAGCAGGCCTGCCAGCTGCTTCATAAGACTTCACTGATGTGGACACGACAAGTTTGGACCCTGGAGCCAGACGGCTGGGATTTGGGTCCTGGCATCTCTATTTATGAGCCATGTGATCTTGGAAAAGTTATTCAAACCCTGCCTTGAGTCCCTGACTCTTAACATGGTAGAAACATCTCAACACAAGCCTCTTTACTACAAGAAAGTACTTCTTAAAACAATTTTTAAAAATTTAAAGAGAATCCTATGTAAACATATGCACACACTCAAATAAATTGGGGCTCATTTCTCTGGACACGTGTGTATTACAAAAAATTGTTCTAGACCACATCCACATTTTACACACCCCTCAGTGTATCCCACAGTTGCTGCCCTATACCATCAGACCCCAAGGAATTCAGTGGGGGTTTCATTTGTCTTCAAGAGCCCAGTGTTGCCAACATGAAGTTACTGCCCTTCATTCACACTCACTGTGCAGAAACACCCTGCTCCTTCCCCTCTGCAACAGGCTTATTTCTCTTGGGGTGGAGGTGGGGGGGAGTCGGTGAGGAAAGAAGAACATGAGAATGTTCTTTTAACATAACCAAGCAATTAACTCCGATGCAGTTAACCTCTTCAGTCAAAACTTTTAAAACATAACCAAGCAATTAACTCCGATGCAGTTAACCTCTTCAGTGAAATGAACGGATATCCAATTCCCTAAATCCTGTAGTTATTCATTTGTTCAAATAACTAAGCGCCTATGTAGAAGACAGGCAGAATTCTGGAACCCAGAATGATGGGATTCAAATCCCAGCCTCACCATTAGTAGGGAATGAACATTGGCAAGTTCCTTCAACCCCCACTGTCTCAGTCTCCCTAACTATAAAATGGGAGTAGTAATAGTAACCCACCTCCTAGAGGAATACATCACCATATCTTTAACAGTTAAACTTGTCTTCAGTACAAGTAAGTGCCACTGAGTGTTTGCTGTTTTTATACCTACGAGCCAGATACTGAGCTGGGCGCCCTGGGGACACAACCTCTAAGTCCATCCTGAAGGAAGTTATAGTTTTATGGGGCAGTGTACAATCTACACTTCTATTTAGCTAGAAAGGAGAGATGACTGCCTGCATCATTTTATTTTAGGAGAAGACCCCCAAATTAGCTCTTTTCCCTCACTTGCTCCTTGATGCCTGAAAGTCCACTGGTGGAACGGCAGTGATGCATAGTAAGAAAGTCCAGAGAGATGTGGGTTTGAACCCTGCCCCTTCCTCCTGCAATATGAGAACGGGGGCTGGTTACATGAAACCTGCAAACTTCCCTCCTCACATACACATAAAGAGGATAATTACACCTCTAAGGGGACACACAGAACGTGCTACACGAACACTCATTCCCTGTCTCCTCCGAGGGCCCTGCTCTTGCTCTCTCCTCCTAGGATCTAATGGTCTGCTCCCTATGAAAATGCACATTTGCCTAGGAGTCACCGATCCCCCAGATAAGTCTTGGTTACAGGAAAACTATGAAGCCACCTGGGCATGGGGGAGGAGAGCAGGTGCCGAGAATGGGGTAGAGAGGGGCAAACTGTGGACCAACTTGCGAACTGAACCAACTCCACTGGCTGGCAAGTCATGGCCCTGTTTATAGCTGATGAAAGAGCCATCCAACATCTGTGATTTGAAATAGGGAAAATAAAGTCAAAGCTGAGTCTATGATTGGGCACATACTACTGTTTATTCCCCAAATCCCAGACCATTTGAGTTAAGTGCCTCAGGTCACCTCCCCACACTCTTAACTCTTTTTAAAACTGGAGACCAGAAGCATGCAGCGTTTGCACAGGCCTCAAGTCACAAGGGAAAAGGATGCTTTACTTTGGTCCCTGGTTTCTCTATTCAAGAAAATATCACCTAATCTCCAGTTAATCTGCCTCCTCCCACCCCACTTCATCTTCTCCCCTCTTTCTCCCTCCCTCCTGAGAACTAACCATCTGAGGGGCGCCTGGGTGGCTCAGTCGGTTAAGCGTCCGACTTCGGCTCAGGTCATGATCTCACAGTCAGTGAATTCAAGCCCCGCGTCAGGCTCTGTGCTAACAGCTCTGAGCCTGGATCCTGCTTTGGATTCTGTGTGTCTCTCTCTCTGACCCTCTCCTGTTCGTGCTCTGTCTCTCTCTGTCTCAAAAATAAATAAACACTTAAAAAAATTTAAAAAAAAAGAACTAACCATCTGAGGATCTGAGGGATAGAGTCTGTAACTCTGTGCATTTCCCTCCCCATCATCACTAGCTAGCGGTGCACATCACTATCTTCTTGGTCCCTGTCCTGCCCTCTCATCTCCAAAGTGACAGCCTCTGCCTGTCCTGACACACCACGTGTGATGCTGCAGACAAGTGAATCCAACTACCTCCAATATCCTCTCCTTTTCCCCAAGATGAAAACCCGAGCTCAATGATGAGAACTGGAATAATCCTCCCTAATCCCACCTCCCACGCTGAGCCCTGGCTGGAAAGCTGACACATGGCCCTGAGCATCCCTCCTGCCTGACATTTGGACCCACAGGAGACAGATGGTGTCCCCAGTCACTGTAGTGCACGCAGGTTTGGTTTTTGAGATTTGTAGCCCCATCTACTGCAGGGAGGACCTGAATCGGTTGACATGGTCAAAAATCACATCAAAACAAAACCCATACCTAGGGATAAACTAGGACAGGGCTCCTGCCAGCTAAAAGAAGCAGCAAGGAATGTTACCAGGAACCTGCCAGGCTCGGGACAAGAGTGAGGTTAGAGAGGCATGTAGCGCACAAAATTTGAGGAGGCCCCCTTTTGTTAACGCCCACTTTGCCCTTGCATTGCCCTGAGAGTGAGTCATTCAATTTGCACCCCATACTCCTCTCTCTCCTCACCCTAGTCCCCTCCCCGGCACTTGCAATGAATCTGTTACTAAGCTCATCTCTGGAAATGGCTCTGCCTTTTCTGTCACCTGTGGCAAGAGAGAAACATACTGGGTTATGATTGTTGTGAACTGGGAAAACCTATAAAGTCAATGCAGAGATCAATGTTATCCTAAAATTAATCTCAAGCAGAATTTCTGTGCCAGCAGCTTTGAATAAAGACTGAGGAACACAGTGAATTATATCTTCAATTACAGTTTACAAAGAACAGAGGCGCTCCTTCCAAACGGGTGCTCTTGATTTAGCTCTCTATAAAGGCAGGAAGCAGAACACTGAATCTCGGATCAGTAAAAACATTTTCACAAGGGCCTCAGGTGCCACAGGATTTAGCGATGTTTAATTCCGATGCTCAAAATTAATTTAAGGTAAACTCGGAGGGTGGAAATGAAGTGTTCGTTTTGGGGGGATTAATCCACGACCAGGCGTATCTCAGTTACGTTTTGTTCTAATGCTCGCAATTAACACCAGGATAAACTTGGATGATCGAAACCAGGGCTCAGCACATTTTTTTCCTGTAAAGGGCCAATAATAAATACCTCAGGGTTTGGGAGTCGTACAACCTGTGTTGAAACTGCTCAACTTGGCCACGGTGGCGTGAAAGCTAGCCATAGACAATATGTAAGAAACCGAGCTTGGCTACATTCCAATAGAATGTTATTTCCCAAACTAGGTGGCGGGCCAGGTTTAGCCTGCAGGCCAATCTTGCCAACCTCTGATCCACTGACACTTCAGAGGGAGGGAGGAATGATTAATTTGCCAGCAAGCACTTTTCCAAGTTGGTAACACTTAGTTCCTTCTGTTTCCTGTGACACTCATTTTAACACCTGATATGCTGTTTTTGTTTTCCTAGCCTAATCCAGATATTTATAAATCACTTCAGACTATGAACTCCTTGAGGTCAGGGTCTCAGTCCCTCTTCTTTGTGTATAATTTGTAACATCTAGCAGAGTCGGGCATGTTGCATCTGTTTAAGATTTTTCCCTTGTTCCACAAGGGATGTAGTTCACCTCTCTGGTTTCGGTATGTGAGGACTTGGAGATCTTTCTAACCCAACAATTGAGAGTTTCTTCCCTCCCCATGCGCATCCTGTTTCTAATCAGTTCTGAATAAAGCTATGTTAAAGGCGTAAACCAGTTTGCTCCGACCCAAAACAAGTTAGCAAGTCCCACTTTGAGACGCCCAAGTCCTCAGCTCATGTGCTTATTTCAGTCTTTTTTCCTATAAATAAATGGCGATAAAAATTCTGTCTCCTTCTACGCTTGTCGCCAATGCCCAGCATATGGTAGCATTCAATAAATATGTGTTGAAGAAATGATGAAATGAATATGATTTGGGTTTAGCTCCTAGAACCTTTGTTATGTGAGAGGCCTTTGCCAGCTTAGTTTAGGAAGCAAAATCTGTTAAGCAAGATTTTGCACTCTTGTGCCACCTAGTTGAAACCCACACTTGACGCTGCTTAGTGGACTGATCCTGTATCCCTGTATCCCTAACCCCAATTTGTCCCCGAGTACAAGGGGGTCACTGATCGGAGTTTGGATGGCAGGTTTCATTGGCCTGCCGATTCAGCTGGCCTCATCCATTTCCGCATCCCCTTCTGAGCGACAGGGGATGAGCACTGAAATCTCCATCCCTTCACAGAACCAGAACAGGAGGCACCAAACCATCTGCTTATTGGTCACGTGGCAACAGACAATGTCTGGAACGTCCTTACAGCATATTACTTCACTGATAAAGATGGATCGCACTTAAGCAGTGATTCTTGATCTCTACGAAATGGCTCAGACAGCACAGGAACAATCTCACAGATAAGACAAACTGCGCCGAGCTGGTCTCAGACTATGAAAATGCCTGCCAGGACATGACTTATGTGAAAATAAATAAGGTGGGTCACTGCTTTATCATTAGCAATAAGTGGGTTCTTTCTTCCTACCACAAAGCGAGGATGTAAAGGAACCACACACACCTATTGTTGCTTAGGCCTTTTCTCTTTACCAACTGCCTGAGGTGTGGGTTTCCAAACGAAATCATCCCAACCATTCTTTTGGACTGACTGTTTAATGAGGGGGTAAAATAGGCCAGCCCTTTCCTCTTCCATCAGATGCCTTCCTTGTGGCCATTTCACTAACTGCATGAAGGGGCACCAGAGGAGACAAATGGGCGCAAGTTGCAAACCCAGCAAACAAAGGGTAGAAGTAGATAAACGGAGTGAATTAATCAGCGATAAGTCACCGTGTCCCTATTACATATTTGGTCCTCTTCTGGGAGCGGTTAGGGCCAGAAACACTATGAGACATGGTCTCTAAAGAAACACAAACACAACAACAAAAAGTAAAATCAGGGGCGCCTGGGTGGCGCAGTCGGTTGAGCGTCCGACTTCAGCCAGGTCACGATCTCGCGGTCCGTGAGTTCGAGCCCCGCGTCAGGCTCTGGGCTGATGGCTCAGAGCCTGTTTCCGATGCTGTGTCTCCCTCTCTCTCTGCCCCTCCCCCGTTCATGCTCTGTCTCTCTCTGTCCCCCAAAAAATAAATAAACATTGAAAAAAAAAATTAAAAAAAAAAAAAGTAAAATCAGAAATCAAAAATAGCACATAACTAATCACAACGATTTACTGGAACAGACCGAGCTTTTAAGAGCACCGAGAGGGGCGCCTGGGTGGCTCAGTCAGGTAAGCATTGACTCTTGGTTTCAGCTCAGGTCATGACCTCATAGTTTGTGACTTTGAGCCCCATGTCAGGCTCTGTGCTGACAGCACGGAGCCTGCTTGGGATTCTCTCTTCCTCTATCTGCCCTTTCCTGGCTGCTTTCTCTCTCTCCTCTCTCTCTCCTCTCTCTCTCTCTCTCTCTCAAAAAATAAACAAACATTAAAAAAAAGAGTACTGAGAGCACGGTCCACAGGCAGACATCTCTGGATAATGCAAAATCTTACACTGATTGGCAAATTAAGCTTCCTTTCATAATTCTTATATGAAAACTGCTGAGAGGGACAAAAAGGGCAATAAAAATTTTTAAAAATTCTTAAGACTTCTGGCGACTATGAAAAGAACGTCTGTATGACAATTTGAAAAACTAAGTGAGTTCTAGTTTTGGGAGTACTCCAACACAGCCCATCACCTTAGACAAGTCATGTTTATTCTTCCTGACCTAAATGGTTTCTCATGGGAAGGGGGAAGGAAAGAACGAAGGAACGAAGGAAGGAAGAGAGGAAGGAAGGGAGGGAGAAAGGAAAGGAAGGAGGAACTGGGAGAGTTTACTAGTAGGTAATCCCTAACGTCCCTTTCAAATAAAATTTCTTTTTTTTTTTTAATATAATTTATTGTCAAGTTGGCTAACATACAATGGATACCATGTGCTCTTGGTTTCGGGGGTAGATTCCCATGGATCATCACTTACATACAACACCCAGTGCTCATTCCAACAAGTGCCCTCCTCAATGCTCATCACCCACTTTCCCCTCTCCCCCACCCCCCACCCATCCTCAGTGTGTTCTCTGTATTTAAGAGTCTCTTATGGTTTGCCTCCCTCCCTCTCTGTAACTATGTTTTCCCCTTCTCTTCCCCCATGGTCTTCTGTTAAATTTCTCAAGATCCACATATGAGTGAAAACATGATATCTGTCTTTCTCTGACTGACTTATTTCACTTAGCATAATACCCTCCAGTTCCATCCATGTTGTTGCAAATGGCCAGATTTCATTCTTTCTCATTGCCAAGTAGTATTCCATTGTATATATAAACCACATCTTCTTTATTCAAATCAAATTTCTATAACTATGTGGCTCTATGCTCTTAGAGGTCACTCATGAACAAAGAAATAATACTTTAAAAGTAGCCAAAAGAGAAAAAATAAAAATTATTTTCATAAATCTGCAATTTCCGTAGCTACTTTGTAACCATGAAGGAAATGCTACTGCACAGTAGGCCTGGCTCACTCCAGTGAATTCCCTTGCCTTCATCCACCCATCTGCCCAGCTGGACCACATGCATTTGAATGCCAGAGTGCTGGGCTTATTGAGATGCTAATTTCTGAATGTTCCCACTCACACCAGGGGGACAGCTTTGGAAGAAGATGTCATATCTCAGTGACCTCACCTTGTGGAATGATTTCTTTTTATAAATGCTAATTGCAACCCATTAATTAAGAGAGATGTTATAGTGGGCAGGAAAATCATGGAGTAAGCAAATCCTGCAATTCTCTCCAGCATTTATCATGAAGCAAAATCCTCCGTCTGATGCATTTCTGTACGGCCTAGAGGGCAGTACAGGAGTTAAATATTCCAGCTTCTGATTCAGAGGTCAACATGGGTCTGGTAGAGAAAGGGACTCTCAGTTTAGAAGGGGCCAAGCATCCAACCTCAGTGAATTTTTGGAGTACTGTGGTTACAGTTGGAAGATAGGCCTGGACTAATTTATTTCTGTCTATTGTGCAAGACAAAGAGTTTTTTGTGTGAGGTTTTTTTTTTTTTCCTGCATCTTGTCCTGTCATCCAGGAGAGTGCCAGGCACACAGTGGGTGCTCAGTAAAAGTGTTGATTAAATTTAAATCCTGGCTTTACCATTTGTAAACTGTGACCTGGGGTGCCTTCTCTAGCCTCTTAGAGACTCTGGAGGATCTTTCCTTTGCATTTTGTTTTTTTGTAAAATGAAGTATCTCAGTGTAAATTCCCTTGGAAACAGAATGTGAGCAGAAGATTCTATTGTGAATAGTTTATTTGGGAGGTGATATCAGGGAACAAACGCAGGGGAGCAGGGATTTAAGAAAGGGACAGGATGAGTGTTGTATGTAAGCAATGAATTGCGAGAATCTACCCCCAAAACCAAGGGCACACTGTATACGCTGTATGTTAGCCAATTTGACAGTAATTTCTATTTTTTAAAAAAAGAAAGGGACAGGAAAGAAGGTAGCAATAAAGAGTTCATCGGGGGCTCAGTCGGTTAAGTGTCTGACTTCAGCTCAGGTCATGATCTCACGACTTTGTGAGTTCGAGCCCTGAATCAGGCTCTGTGCTGACAGCTTGGATCCTGGAGCCCGCTTCACGTTCCATCTTCCTCTCTCTCTGCCCCTCCCCTGCTGGTGCTGTCTCTCTCTCTCTCTCTCTCTCAAAAACAAATAATAAGCATTAAAAAAAACATTGAAAAAAAGAGTTCATCAAGCAAGCATCACTGTGGACAACTGGAGAAGAACACCAGCGGGGGCCTGGGCAGCCCTGTGGAGGGGGATGCAGAGATCTCTCACTAAGGGACCATGGTAAGGATCCATCACCCCCAGTAGGTCATTGGTTGAGGGGAGCACTAAGATCCTAGCATGGTATCTTGGAGGCAGGCCAGGGAGCAGGCTTAGGTGACTGGAGAAAAGCCTCAGGCAAAGAAATGCTGATGCTGGCGATTCAAAACCCAGCCACCTGCATAAAGGTGAGGACAAGGGGTGTGGGTGGGCACCAGAAGGGCCTGCCTCACCAGAATAGTAAAACCCATCTCTTAGGTCATTGTGAGGCTTACGTGAAACTGTATAGGGAAGTATTTGTCACTATGACTACTTTCCGCACTGTGCCTGCAATGACTGAGGGCTTACTGTTGGGAGGCCACGTCAGGTGGAAAAACACTGCTCCAAGGGTGTCTGAAGACACCACAGGTTCAGAGATAGGCCTCATCCTGTCCTCGGAAACTGACAATGTGTGCCAGCATACTCAAGGTTCTGAGAATTCCTCCAGTTAAGAAATCCTCTAATTAAACTAGGATTTCCCAAACTTACTTGACCATAGAGCTCTCTTTTCACAATGCCTACTAACTTTCTGTGTAATCCAAAATTCCACAAAGCACATTTCAAAAAAAGAAGGCCTGAGGCTGGTGGGTTTTCCCCAGGAAGGCATTCCATAACTTCCAGCTCACCCCTAAAATTCTGCCGCCAAATGTGTTTTCTTAGCACCACCCATATCCTCTGCTTTTACCTCCTTTCTTGATGAATCCAAACCCACAGTGATGATTCCCTTACTTTTCATTTCTCAGGCTTATGGCTGGCACGAACTTGAAATATGAAATTCCTCTCTCTGGCACCCATATGCATAGCTCTTATCTCCAAAGGAAGGACTCCCTGCAATCTGCCTGAAGTTAGTTAGCGACTACCATGTGACATTTCTTTAACAGGCAGCACCGATGGAGGGGAGTCTCCAGGTCCTGCTCTACTGCTTACTAACTGCGAGAGACTAAATAACTTCCCCCGCATCATTTGTAAAATGGGAAAATGAGTCTACCTCACAGGTTGCTATAAAAGTTGAGCAAGACACAGCACAGGGGCGCCTGGGTGGCTCAGTCAGTTAAGCATCTGACTATTGATTTCAGTTCAGGGCGTGTCCTCACAGTTCGGGAGTTCAAGCCCCGCATCGGGCTCTGCACTGACAGTGCGGAGCCTGCTTCGGATTCTCTCTCTCCCTCTCTCTGCCCCTCCTTCTCTGCTAGCTCTCTGTCTCTCTCAAAGGAAGTAAATGAACTTAAAAAAAAAATTGAAAATACAGCACAAAGCATCCAGTATTGTGCAGCACATGTACTGAACGTACCTGCCCTCAAATCTCTTCTTCTAGCCACTCCCACAAGAACCCTGAATCAAGTTCTTATTGACTTAGAGGACTGTCGTGGGAAGAGAGGATAGAATCATGAGAATAATTTGCCAGAATAATTCAAGCCACTTAGTGACTATCTATAGCTGTATAAAGTTTGCCTGTTACTTTCTGATCTCCAAAAAAGTGTGTGTGTGTGTGTGTGTGTGTGTGTGTGTGTGTGTCCCTATGGACCTATAGATAGGTAGCTATAGAGGGAGAAGGAGAAAGAGAATTTGATAGATCAATCTATTAAGACCTGTATGGCTACCTATCTAGGTACATAGATAAATAATTCATTCCATCCCCACAAAACCCCATATGAGGTGGCTCTAGTTGCCCCCATGTTACAGATGCAGCAATTGAGGCACAGAGAGGTTACACAGCTTGCCCAAGCTCACCCAGCACCCTGAGGATGGAGCTGGGGTTCCTCGTGGCACAGAAGCAGTTTTCTCCACCATTATTCTCTAAACTAACAGTAAAAGCTACAAAGACAGGACCTGGGTGAGGACTTCACACTTTGAAATACTTAACTAAGACTAAATGACATGGAAAACTCTAGTTCCAGAAGACAGTGTTAGGAAGCCTTGGCAAAACGGAAATAAGAACCAATTCATGGGGGGAGGGGTTGGGAAGGATGGGGTGGAAATGTAAGCGTAGCCACGTTCTCTCCTTTCCCAGCACAGAGTTCACCCCTGTTACAACACATTTTAAAATAGAGTTGAAAGAAAACATGACTTCACCTTCACTCCTTTGGTGAATTGTTGCTCTCCTAACCACACCAGCAGACTCAGGAGCTACAAGTTAGGAGTTTAGCAATTCCTTCCCTGGTCTTCAATGTTGCTCCTGCTACTTCCAAACAAACTTAAATTTAACATTTTAGTTTTTAACAGTATGGATAATGTTAACTCATATAAATTTCTGTTTAGTTAGCACTCAAGTATCTAAGGCATACAAAGATGTCTAACATGAACTTCACCTAGTTATCAAAATTTGCATGTGTCTGTTTTAGCTCACTTTCTTTTAAAATGAGGATGTGTAGGGGTGCCTGGGTGGCTCAGTCAGTTGAGCGTCGGACTTTGGCTCAGGTCATGATCTCACAGCTCATGGGTTCAAGCCCCGCGTCTGGCTCTGTGCTGACAGCTCAGAGCCTGGAGCCTGCTTCGGATTCTGTGTCTCCCTCTCTCTCTGCCCCTCCCCCGCTCATGCTCTGTCTCTCTCTGTCTCTGTCTCTCTCTCTCAAAAATAAACATTAAAAAAATTAAAAATAAAATAAAATTAAAATGTGTCATTTTTATAAAAAATATAAAAGAATTACTTTGAAAACACATAATTAAGATGTCCAGACTTCTTTTACTCTGCCCCATAAAATAGAATCTTCTTGTGTTGGAATAAAATAAGAGCTCCCTTATCTTGGAGGGATTCAAAGCATGTTTATGGTTTCTGGGATGCAGTGTACCAAACAAAAAGTAAATCCCCTCATCTTGCTCTGGGGCTAGGCAAAGTTCCTCGCTGTGGCCAAAGTCTGAGAGGTCCTGACTACGGGGCTGCAGTGTCCTCTAAGCCCCACTGCCTTCAATGGGAACAGAGTCCTGGCACCTTTTCGGGTACCACTGCAGTGAGCTCTGGCTTCTGGTCACCTGCATTACAGATGCCCTAGCAAGATCCTTCTGCTCAGCCATGAGATGCCTCCCTTCTTGTTGCTTTGGGTTCCCCCATAGGTCAGGGTCAGGCAGGACATGAACCAGGAACATTAAGAATCTGATCTAGAGAAGCACGTGGTCACATCAAAGAAAGAGTGTACACAGGTCCCCAGTGATCAGATTCCTAACAGCTCCGAGAAAACAATCAGGAATAACTGGAAAGACAGAAGTGAGACTCAACAGAAGAAAATAGTTTCAGAGAGAAGGAAGTCTGAGGTCATTGTCCTCAAGAATCTTCTTTGAGCAAAAAAAGGTTGCATGCCACGAGAGGGTAAAATGAAATAGGCAGAGCAAGAGAAAAATAACGACCTAGCCACTGGCTCAGGATTAAAAGTTATAACATTTACTTTGATCTTCACAATAACTCTCTTACGTAGCTAAAGCAAGAGCTCATCTCCATTTTGCAGGTGAGTTGTTCAAGGTCAACCAAACTGGCTCCAGCCTGAACCACAACTGGGTCCCTGGACTCACATCTGGGGCTTTTCTTGCTTGATCGCTGGGCTGTGTGGGGTGTCCTCTCTCTTTCTCTCTCTCCCTTCACCTTCTCACAGAAGTGAGAGTTGGATGAATCTGATATTCCCCACAGTCCAGTATCACCAGCCCCTAGCCTGCCCCAGCCCCTTCCCTCCCTAGCTCCATAACAGGGGTCAAAACCATGCTGACTTCAAGAGTTTGGTGGAAATCCCATTTATGGCTTTCTAACAAGCTGTCCTGCAGAGCCCCTTCATTTCCTAGGAAGGAAGGACTCCTAGGGGGGCTCCAGTTTCTTGCTGGGGTTTAATATGAATCAAGGTAATGCAGTTCAAGCTTCGGTGGATGCCCAGGTATAATTTCAAGGGAAGAAGGGGTTCACAGTGACTGTTCTCTTTTGGGGAGAGGCAGGGTAGAATTCTGCATCCTGGATGTTGCAGCCTGGCCAGCTGGCATGTGAGTGTGATAAGTAACCCTCGCACCCCACCCCACTGCAGGAACTGGGCCGATAACCTTGACCAACAGCATGCCACCCGTCCTATCAGTGCAGATTGAAGCAAAAGGCATTATACATTAAAAACAACAACATTTTATAAACTTCCTGTTGGGTGAGTTTTTTATCCATGCTGTTTCAAAGCAACTGGCTTGGTTATAAATCACACTGTGTGCTAGAGAATATATGACACAGCTGTGAGTTACAAGGTCATAATTTTACCAGTGATTTTAGATGCTGCCATAAACCATCCAAGGTCTGAAGAGAGCTCTAATACATTTTGATTTTTCCTTAAGTCCCCTGTATGGTATTCTAGGCCGGCCATTAAAAGACACTTCATTTCCTCCTTTTGTTTTAGGGAAAAAATAGTCTAGTACCGCCAATGCCCTCCTCGCTTTGTTTTCTTCTACAGTGTAGTGCTGCCTCTTCTCTTTCGTCTTAAATTGCTGGGTGTCTAGCCTTAGACAGATGTTCCCTAGGCCTTCTTGTGAGAAAGATGAGATGAGTGTTGGGCTACGAGTCAGAAAACTTCCCAGAGCAGTACCATTTTTACCGAGGACTTGCCTAAGGGGATGCAGACCTGACCTTGGACCAGGTGGTCCAGTAACATTTTTCACAGAAACATTTTTCCTGTATCATCTGCCATTACCTTCCTCCCCCCTTCAGCTTGGATAACACCTACTTTCTTGCTTTCCCTCCAGTGTCTAGGCCTTTGTTCATTTGCAAACACTAACTCAGTTTGACCTGACTCTCCACCCCTTTTGTAGCTGATAAAGTCCAACTTCCGACTCCAAAAGTCACCAAAAATGTCACTTCTTTTAGAAAGCCTTCCCTGGCTCCATGGATTGGTGCTTCTCTATATGTTCCCAGAGCACCACACTGCCATACTTAGCCCAACACACTGGAACCCTCTATTTACTTCTCTCTCCCCAACAAATGAGCTCACCAGCCCAAACCCCATTTCTTTTGTTGATTCATTTATGTATTAATTCACCAAGCATTAAGGGTTCCTTTCAGTCACTTCACTAAGACTTAATGCAGTGCCTAGATCACAGCAAGTACATAATAAATGTCTGTTGAAGGAAACAAAATGAAGTGAAATGAAGGAATGGGTGGATGGACAGGTGGATGAACTCCATCTACTATGCATCTGCAAGAGGTGGTCAAAGAGAAGGACCATAATGGGGTATCAGGTTCAGGTTCTCCTCCCCGTTCCCCGATCTTCCCCAAAGAGCTTCAGCTATCCTGCCTTTCCCAAGGTAAATCCACTCCAATTATTTTTACCACCAGTGCAGATCCATCCACACAAACACTGAAATATCCACACTGGTCTACTGACTGGCTTCCCAAAGCAGCGTGCAGATTTCTCCCCAGGCTCACTCTTGTCTACAATGCCCTTTCCTCTCCACTCCATTTGATCAAACCCTACCCATGCTTGGAAGCTCAGCTCAAACCCTATGCCCCCAGTGAGTCTCCACGGTACAGCAACTCCCTGCTTTCAACTCACAATCCGGTGCAGACTACACATGTGGCTCCCAACCAGAGAATAATTCAACCGATCTGAGCATATACCTAAATTAAGTGATCAGCACTGAGAAGGCAGGACATGTCTTCATGTCATGATACAGCTCTTGTATCATAGTGGGAATATGACTGATGGAAAGACCTCCTAATTCTAGCCCTGGTCATGCTGCTTACTGGTCATGTGACACTGGACATAGGCCTCTTGGAATACCCTTGGTCACATCTGCCAAACCTGGAGAACACTGACACCTACCTCACAGAGTTGATTAAATACAATAATGTTCACAAAATGTTTTCACAGAGCTGAAGAGCTGTAGAAAGGCTGTATGTCTTACAAATATACGTAAATAAACTCAAGCAGCCCTGACAGGCCCCAGTTCCTATTAGGCATCAAGGCCACTCCTTTTCTATGTTATACTCCCTTGGCACTGAGTGTCCTTTCAAATTAAGAATTGAACATTCAAGCAGGAGACTCAACAACTCATAATTTAGGTCTGCTTTCGCTCTCACCATGAAATACACACAGGGTGCTGACACCCCGCTATTGACTTACAAGCCTATTTTGTGAGGAGGCCCCATCCCTCCAAGGCTCTTTCATCTACTCAGTATGGTCAGTCCACTGACAGACACGTTGTCTGCATGTTCCACAGTCCTTGCCCACGTGATGGCCCTCAAGGACAGATGTGAAATAGGTACATAAATATCAGTTGTTTAACAGATGCCTATATTCATTCACTCAGGGCTAGGTGAGCAGGACAGGGAGGATTTGCCATTTGGACTCACTGGGAAATTCCACCGGTCTTAGTATTAATTATTGCCTTGTGCCAACAACATACCCAATCTAAGAAAGTCAGGCACACCAGCTTGTCTTGTTCAATTACTCTACCATTATAGATCATGTGTATAGATAAGTGTATATGTCTCATGTAATCAGCACATGGACAACATGTGAATTATGTCCAAAGTAAAGAGTGCATTTGCATGCATTCCAATGCATGTCTTCTCATGTTTACTCATCAGTGTTATTATTGAACTGTTCTATTGACTCATCAAGGACTTCAATCTCCCTTGGTAGACAAGGTATTTTGAATTCCCATATCCATAACTAGATTAAGCTACTCTAGGCAGAAACCGTCTTACATCTCACAGTATAACCCTCATGACAAGCACAGTGCTGTAATCAATACGTTATCTGTTGAATGAATCATTTATTACTCTCAGATTGCATGCCCAAATCCTGTTCTCCTCTCTCTCTGCCTTTTTTTCCAGGCCTCAGGAGACACAGTGATTCTACTCAAATTGTTATCACTTTGGGCCCAGTTACAAGCACCCAAAGTGGATACTGTTGGTGTGCCTGTTCTAAACACCCTTTTATACAAAAACAACTATAATCCTTTGGGCAAAGAGCTGTAAAAACTGACAGCAGCTAAGGAAATTATTCCCCTATGCAGATAACGCTGTGTTCCCAACAGTTCTCAATAAGCAAATAAAATCTCTCAGACAATTAAGTTGCTGTTCAAGGCTATTTGCTCTGGAATTCCCCAAAGGTATTCTGAAAGAGTACAAAATGCTGGTGATGAAGAACTAAACTACTGGCTGGGATACAATAGATTATGGAATTAAGACAGACCAGAAACAGACAAACAAGTAAAGTATTATGCAAAACCTTTCAAGGTCCTAATTTTACCTTGCTTCTATGTTCAATAGTATTTTCCTGGACCACTTTCTATTGTCAGGAAATAAAATGGACAGGGAATTTTGTTGTTTTCTGACCACAGTATAGAGATCCATCTACGTTTTGATCAAGATTAAAAATTGGGCAGGTCCACACCAAATGAGAAAAACTGGGAATTTTTTTTTCTAAGTCTTTCTAATCTGTAAGGAAGCTATCCAAAAATCCACGGGTCCTCTCCAATGGGCAAGGAATGAGAAAGCGAATTAGCAGAAAGTTTTTGAGCACTAGAGACTAGGCAAATTGACTTCAAGAAAGTGGAGAAATCACTCCATCTATGTTGATTTTCCAATCTGTAAATAGGGAATATTTGTGTGTGTGTGTGTGTGTGTGTGTGTGTGTGTGTGTGTGTGTGTTTAAATAGGGAATATTTGAAAGATGCTTGTGATGTTTGGAAGGTGTAGTCTAGAAATCCCTAATTAACTTTAGAGCGCTTTGCATACATTGATTAGATGGGCCGTGAGGTTCTTATTTACTACACAGTCATGACTCATCCTTCGAAGATCTGACCTGCTGAACATAATGACCTTGTCTTTGTGCTGGTGACTAATCATCATTAGGACGGCCAAGAGAGGCTAGCCATACCAATTCTGCCCTTCCAAAAGAAGTACAAAAATTATTATTCCTGTTCTATAGATTTAGGGATTAAGTCTCATAAGGAGAACTCTTTAAAAATTATCAAAGAAGGAAGCTCCAGAGATCTAATCACCCTCTTCTAAAACATACCCTCCTTCACTGTTTTCTGTGTGGAGGATGGTACCATTAACGGGGAGATATCCAAGCCAAAAGCCAGTCATTCTAGATTTTTCCTATACCTTCATCTTCTACATATCTATCAACCACCAAGTCTTTTAGGGTCTTCTTCCTTGATATTTCTCTTGATTTTTGCCTCTTCTCCAAGACTCTGCTTCTGCCTTAATTACCACAAGTCCTTATGACTTCTTCCCTAGATTCTGAAGTGGTCTCAAGCAGTCCTGTCCTCTGTCTCGAGCCAACACAGTCCCAATTTCTCCCAAAGGATGCTCTTTACACTCTTTTCTGCAGACGACAGAATTCTAGAGGATTTTCAGGGAGACACTTCCAAGATCAGACTTGCACATTTCAAATTCGGACACATAATACCCCAAGTCCTGGCAGATATGGCCCATGCCTCCCGGGACACCTTTCCAGGGCCTTGCCCCCATCATAGCTGACTCTCAAAATAAAAACTGCTTCTGCACCTCTCCACACGTGGTGCCTTCCCTATCTTTTCCTGGCCATTACTTACTTATCATTCAGGCCCCAACAGAAGCAACACCATCTCCATGAAGCTCTCTCATCCTTCTAGCACAGAATTGACCACTCCCTCCCTGTGCCAAGCTTATTTTTATTATACTTATTTTTTTTACATGTATCTTCTTCAGTTAGACACTAGACCAACTGAGGACAGATACTGTGTCTTATTTCTGCGTATGCCCAGTGCCTGATACAGAGCCTGGCTCAGAATAGATAAATGAATCAATCAATTAAAACTTTCATGAGACCTTTAACAATTTATCTACTTCTATAGCAGGGTTGGTAAACTAGAGCCCATGGGACAAATCTGGCCTGTCACCCCTTTCTTTATTGTCTGTAAGCTAAGAATGTCTATTTTTTACATTTTTATTTTATTTTTTTAAGATTTTTTTTTTAGTTTATTTATTTTGAGAGAGAGAGAGCATGAGCAGGGGACAGGCAGAGAGAGAGGGAGAGAGACAATCCCAAGCAGGCTCGACACTGCCAGCACAGAGCCCTTGTAGGTCTCAATCTCACAAACCGCGAGATCGTGACCTGAGCAGAAATCAAGAGTCGGACACTTAACTGACTGAGCCACCCATGTGTCCTTATTTTTTATATTTTTAAATAGTTAAAACATATTATAATATTTCATGGAACATGAACACTGTACGAAATGCCCATTTCAGTATCCATGAATAAACTGTAGAGATACAGCCATACCCCTTCTTTCACACATTGTCTATGGCTGCTTTCTTGCTACAAAGGTAGAGTTGAATGGGTGTGCTGGAGACTATATGGCCCCTAAAGCCTCAACATTTACTAGCTGACCCTTTACTGATGTTGGCTGATCCCTACACTATAGAATGGAACATGGGCACCCGTATCATTTTGTTGTTCCTTCCATTGTTCATTCAGTGGATATTTACTGAGTATCTACCATGTGTCAAGTGTTTTCCCAGGTTCTGGGGATAAAACATAGAGCCAACAAAGGTACCTGCATGATGGAACTCACAGTCTGGGCCTGTAGCAGGAGATAAAAACTAATCAAACCCTCTTACAAGTACCTTTGCTATTACAGTGCTGATGGGTGCCAAGAAATGGTACCAGGGGTAACCTCCCATCATGCACTGGTGGTTACTGTAATTATCAAACACTGTCAAATCTGTGTTCACATCCACAGCACGAACGTGGTTCTCTTTTCTCCCTTCTCTCTTGCTTCTGCCCTGAGACTCTTCATCCTCGGCCAGCTTTTTCTCTTAAATTGACTTAACAACAAATTTCTATTCCCCGTGTGACACGCATCCTCTTTATAAAACCCCGGCACCAGAACAAAGCCTGGCACATGAGAGACACTCAGGCATCATCACTGAATAAATAAATGGAGGAATTAATTAATTAGTGGAAGAAATGTAGGCAAATTCCTTGGCATCCCTGGGCCTCAGTTTTTGTCGTAAGTGAAATAAAGGACAAGATGTTCCCAAGCCCTTCTAGTTTTGTGCTCTGCAATTCCTCATGTCCTTAGAGGGGGTCCCCATCTGGCTTTCTGATTCACTCACTTCTGTGGACATACGGCAGCCTCCCTCTGCCTCTGTAGCCTGATGCATCGTCTCTTGAATGACACACGCACCCTGCCCAAGGCAACGCAGCCCACACCAATCCATTCCACAGATGACTGCTGACAGTGAACGAGGAGTATACCTTGGGGTTTTAGCCAAGGTCTGCTCAAGGTCTTTGGTACAAAGGATGGCCAGGCTGAACACACACCAGCAGAGAAGAGACTTGACATTGGCTTCTTAAATTGACCCACTAGAGCTAAAAATCATGAAGCTTTTCTTTCCACACCCATTTTTAAATTGCAGCTTCAACACGGGTGGCCATTGTAAAGCACATGAACACATATACACAAATTACCCCTTTTGTTGTCCTCCCTCCACACACACACAAACACATGCTACTGATCATTTTTAAGGGTCCTAGAACATAAGGAGCTCTGAAAACCTGATTCCCGGATTACTTTGTAGCTCTTTTCCCCTCTGGAAGCAGCTGTGTCCCTTGGGTATCTAGACCCAATAGAGGTGGTCTGAACAACGCACATTTGCACCCAAGGGTCATCTGTTTCTCTTGCTCTGTTAACTGCCTAGTTCCACGGCTGCCATCGTCAGATCATTGAAGTACTCCTTGAGCAACCACAAATGCTTCTGGGATTCCTGTTAGCCCTAGAATAACACATTTCCTTCTTGAAAACCCTAAACTTTCCAATTGGCAACAGGACATCAGAATCCTGTTTCTCCTTGTGTTGTGGCTCTCTCCCTTCTTCCAGTTTCTTCCCATCATTTTTTTCCCCTCATCTAGAATATTTTTTCAACTTTGCTGAGATGAAGTCCAGCCAGACAGTCAAAAAAAAAAAAATGACAGAAATGTCATAACAGAAAAAAACAGGCTTTCTCTTCCCTAAAAATGAGTTGATATAAGGAATGACAACTCGAGATAAAAATATTCACTACTTTTTTTGGCCTCTTTTCATATTATTCTGCATCTGCTAGGCGGTTTGAAAGCATATCATATGAAAAGCTCTGTTATCTTCCCCAGAAATGACCTTTGGGACCCACCCAATGGCAGTTAATGGTAATATCATGCTAACTCACCTCGCAGGAGGAAGGAATGAAATACTAACACAACACTAACACAGTACACGCCTTATTTAAATACTATAGTTCTGGTTCATCTATCAGAGCTGCTTTACTGGGATACATGTATTATGATCACACTCGAGTTTATTAATAAAGTTCCTATTTCTGTGTAGGTTTGACAAACATATCTATTCAGGATCTGCACATTCTTCCATTTTTCATAGCTGGCCAGCTTGACATACAAGAAGGAAAGTGACAGGTCCTTCAGTGTTTCTTTCAAATCCGAAACCAATTCAGTCAAAGGACAGAAGGCACATATTCCACCAAATGACAGAAGGCTTAAAATGATTAGATAAACAATTGAAGAGAATCCTTTGTTTTAGGGCAACACTCTGGAGTCAGGCTAGGGTATCTCCTTTCCTTGGCCTTCCTGGGACATCTTAGCACATGTTTAACCTGAATACATACGCCTACTTTTTAAAATTTCTATCTATTGGCCTGACATTTGTCTTTTTCAAGCTTTCACAGATAGTCTGAGGCACGTTTTGAGGGATATGCTATCTCGAAGAGTCAAAAACAGAGCTTACATTTGCCGAGGTTCATTCACCAGGATTGAAGGAGGCAGAATTCGGAGGACAGAAGCTTCTGTGTGTTTCATTCCTAATTTATCCCACTAGGGGGCAGAACCACACAACAAATCTTTTCACAACCGTGGCCTAGAAAACGCGGTCCTGCTACAGTGAGGGACTGGAGAGAGTCTCTGAGGGCCAAGAGAATAGACATTTGGGGCAGGTCACTGTAGGGAAAAAACGTGTGACACCTGGGTTTCCCTCAGATCCCTTCGTGCTTGCACTGGATCCCTCCTCTCCACCAGACTAGAAGCGCTTTTACTAAGGGAGTAGGGTGGGTAGTAAGCAAAGGCTATTGCTCAAAATGAACAAAAACCAAAAATAGGAATGAGAAGTCCTGAGACAACGTGCACTTTGCTCCAAATGCAAGAACATTGGAAAAGGGATTTCTGTCCCAGTTTGCAAACTCAAGTTAAGTGTTTTAAGTCGCCTAAGATACTCACCCACCACATTATGGATATTTATTGGTGAATCTGCTGTAACCTGTTTAGTGTTGTCAGCCGATGTCAGGACATACATAGTCTTTGTAAGGATGCTGGACAATAGATGTGGTAAGTGGGAAAACAGTCTAGTATGACTGTTTCCTATAGAGAAGAATTTCTGTGTCCCAAGCAGAGAGATAATATTGCAGCCTAGACCAGTTTTTAAAGGGCAAGTCACTGTGGCCAAAGATAACTGTTCTCGAGGAGGAGGAGGAGGAGGAGGAGGAGGAGGAGGAGGAGGGGAGGGGGAGGGGGGGGAGGAAAGGAGAGGAGAAGGCCCTACTGGACACTGAGGCTGTGTCTACATAGCAAGAATCTGCCAAACATGATCAGCTGCTAACGTTTTAAGGGGGAAATTCACTCCCTAGCTAGAGATAGCCTTCATCTGGCAGGCTTCACTCATCTGTTACCTTCCCATCCCTGGAAACATCTGGGTTTACAAGCCAGGGTTTATAGACTTGCCCTTCCCACAGCAGGGGAAAGATACCTCACTCACAGTCTAAACACCAAGCCCTGTACAGCAACTAACACGTGTATTTGTTTTAAGATCTGTGGAATGAATGAATGAGGATGATAATAGCAGTAACAATGGTGGCATTTAATGGAGTCTCTTCACTAGAACCGAGATTCAGAGAAGGTGAGTGAGGTGTGCAGGGAGCAAGCACCTGGAGGGGCTAGGGCTGGACCGGGAGTACCTAGCAGGAATGAAAAGCTCGGGCTCTTAGATCACAAAGACCCGAGTTTGAATCCTTGCTGAAGTCACACAGCAAAGGAGACAGCTCACCTCTCAGAGCTCCAAGGTCTCTTATCTAGGGCTGTTGGGAGGATCAAATGAGACATGCAGATAAAGAGCAAAGTCCAACACCTGCTGCACAATACTAGGTAGCTCTAGAAATAAAAGCAATAGCATGGGCAGAAATAGGATGTTACTTTATTACTATTACATTTCTTACTGATTTCAGAGGAAAGTTTATGCCCAGTTTATCAAAACCGATCAGTAGGGACCACGTGCAAAACACTGTGGCAAACAGTTAGTGGAATGTAAAGGAATACATAACATAGCTGTTATTCTAGAGCAGGGATCACATCACATACTTTCAATAAAGAGCCAGATAGTGAAGATTTTAGGCTTTGGGGACCCTAGATCTCTGGCTCACTGCCCAAGATAAGATGTAAATAAGTAGGTGTGGCTATGTCCTAATAAAACTTTAGGAAAACAGGCAATGGGCCAGCTTTTCCAGTTTCTGATCTAGTTCATCAGCCAGAACATGGACTTATAAAAATACTTTATACATGACTTATAAAAAATATAGTCAACTTTGGAAGGGAGGCCATGAATGATTCAGATGATGGCGGTTTCAGAAGGGGCGAGATCGTAACTGGCTGCGTTCAGGTGAGCACAGAGGACGGATGAGCATCAGTTGTTAGTCAGGGGCTGGGTTCTACCAGAGTCATGGAGTTGGGGCATATCTGCAGCGGGGATCGGGGTGGCTGGTGAGTAAGCTGTTTGGTGACCACAGGGAAGAAATTCACCGAGAGAGGTAGAAAGGGAGGCCGCGTGAGAATATGAAAGGCAAAGATTGTGAGAATGAGTTTTGACAAAAAGGACGAATTTGTTCTGCCCCTGGTCTGGCTGTGGAAAAGTTCTGCAATCCACCCAGGAAATAATAAATGAGCGGTACCCTCTGTGAGGTGGGTTGCTAAATTCTTATCTGGCCTTAAAGACAGAAGTTGAATTGAGCAGTTGTTACTTGAGAGCAAAGTGTCGTCAAACCGGTATTTGATTTTTATTTCTGGTAATACAAAGTGGCTCATGAAAAATGGAGCTTTGCTCACCACCTGTCATCTGCCCTTACTTTTGCCAGCAGGCCCGGGTCCAGGCTGGGGCATCTAGGTGTCTGCAGGTAGGATGACTGGGAAAGAGTGTTTGCTAGAATAAATTATCCTGGGGGTGGAGAGGAGTCAGGCTCTATCATTCTCCAGAAAAGGGAACTGAGAGGCTCTGTCCCGCAGGGAGGGAGGAGGTCTGGCAATAGCGTCTCAGAGCTGCTTCCCGTGTCCACTTTCTCCCTACCTGGTCTGCCAGCCAAGTCGATCCATCACGGCCCTATCTCATCGAGAAGAATCAAGGCATCTATTTTTTCAAGATGATGCAAAGGTAAATATACGTCCAGTCCTAGAGATTTAGGTTGCTTGAGAAGGCTGTTCCAATAATACCCCAGATGAAGTACAGCCATCTGGAGAGGTTTTGGCATCTATGAAAACCTACTGCTGAATTTGTTCCTTGAAGACATTCATTTTGAGATGTTATTTCCAATTTGGCATATAGCAGAGCTGTACACGTCAATGAGGATTTAGAATCCCTGCTACCTACAGAGGGCATCTTATTTAAAGCATGCCCTGACAAAGCAATATCAAGGGAATACAGTCGGAAATCTCTTACAGAGGAATAATTTCTCTAGAAGCAGTTTCAGCCAGAGCAGCTACCAGAGCAGCAATTAGCTCCCTGAAACACATCTAAACTTTCTGCGTGCCACTTTGCTGGGGCTGCCTTCCTTCAGAGCCCAGTCAAAGGGACGGAACTCAGTGAGTTCATTGCTCTTGCCACACAATAGCAATGCAGTCCCAATGCTTTTCCCAAGGCGCATGGCACCACTTAATAGCCCTCTCCACCCCAAAATAGCTCAGGCAAACAGTACAGCCCATAAACTCTAACCTGACACTATTTCAAGATGGACCAATGGTGGTAACATAGATTGGTTTTATTTATTTGGCTACTTGTATAGAATAAACCAAGAGGTTCAGAAAAAGGGGGCTGGGGAAAAGGGGAAAAGGTGTTTTAAGGCCAAAACCAAAAGTAGTTTGGAGGCTACTAAGTTATAGAAATTGTATTAACTCAGTTTTTTTAAAAAAAAATGGATTGGGTTATTTTTCTTCTAAATTTCCTTTCTTACCTAGGAGTACCAAAGAACTTTCTGTTTAGGGGGCTTTTCACCTTTTCTTAGGGGACTGGAATGGGAGGAAGCTGCACTCAGTATTTGCTCTGATTAGACAGGGCTGTTAGATTAATTTTTTGTAAGTGAAACTATAATGGCGAGTTAATTTTATAGCTTGAAAGCTAGCATAATAGACCACTGAGGAACATAAACCTTGGAGGTAGAGTGCCTGGCTCCAAAGCCTGGCTCTGCCACTTATTCACTATATGACTCTTGGCAAGTTACAGAACCTCTCTAGGCCTTGGTTTCCCCATCTGGAAAATGGGGCTAAAAATGATCCTTATTTCATAGTGGTGTTTGGAAGACTACCTGGGATAATTACAAATTGTACCTGTACATGTACAAACACACATATACATACACACATGTAAAGATGTAAGATGTGAACAGATCCAACACTACCCTAGTTACGGAAGCACCTTCTCTTTTAGAGCACATACTTCTTCTCTCTCTTTCTCCATCTCTAAAGACATCTGGCCCCCAAAAGGGAAGCCACACTTTTCTTTTATTGTTATTATTTTAAATTAAACCACTAACTACAGGGAAGGGTTTACATAGAAGGCTTTGGGTTTTAGAGCATCTGTGTCCAACTGCCTCAGGTCACCTCTGGTGGTTCTCAAAGGCCCTTCCTTCTAGACCCTGGGCAATGGGACCAGGAGACCCCTTGGGGTGGTGGGGGGAAGAATGGGGAGTTTATGGTCATAGCGGCTGACTCAAGTCAAGTTATTAGATGTCAAACACCTTGTGGGAATGCAAAGTGAGCCTATCCTTACCTCTGACTAACTGCCAAGTATCCACTGACTTTGAGCCAATTTATCTACCCTCCTCCAGCCTACTTAATCTCACTCTGATCCAGCAAAGTCCAAGACAGTCCTGTAGGGGGCACCAGAGACCTTTCCTTTCAGAGCCCAGAAGGCCATTTCAAAATGCAGCAGTAGAGTCCCGGGGAAGAAGCTGGAGCTGGAGCCAGGCCCAGAGCCTCTTTTGTGCGGTTGTTGCCTACTGAGGCCTTAAATAATGTAATCTGGGTAGGGTGGTGGGGAGTCTCACTTCGATGGTGTACATCTGTACATCAGTCCTCTCATTAAAAATCACTTCAGTAAACATTTGTTAAGCTTCCACGGTTTACAAGGGTGTCCCAGACATACAAAAAGTAAAAATTCATGGTACGTTCTATCACAAGACACAGTCTAAAAAAAATTGTTAATGTTTATTTACTTCTGAAGGAGAGAGAGCGAGACAGAGCACGAGCAGAGGAGGGGTAGAGAGACAGAGACACAGAATCGAAAGCAGGCCCCAGGCTCTGAGCTGTCAGCACAGCGTCCAACGCGGGGCTAAAAGTCACGAATGGTGAGATCACGACCTGACCTGAGCTGAAGTCGGACGCTCAACCGGCTGAGCCACCAAGGCACCTCTCTCACAAGACACATTCTAGAGCAGTGTGATCAGGTGGAATTCTTGTGATGATGGCAATGTTCTGCATTTGTGCTGTCCAACACCACAGCCACTAACCACACGGTGCTAGCAAATGCTTGAAATGTAGCTAGTATGAATGAGAAACAGAGCTTTGAGATTTTATTTAATTTTGGTTGGTCTACATTTAAGTAGCCCAATGTTGTTAGTGGTTACCTTACTGGACATTTCAGTCCAGACTAGAAAGCCTGGCTACTTCGAATACGGTCCCCAGACTAGAAATACCAGCCTCACCTGGAAACATGTAGAAAGGCAGAATATCTGGTCCCGCCCAAACTTCCCAAATCAGAAACTGCATTCTAAGACCTCCCAGGGTTTCACATGCACATAAAGACTAGGAAGCACTCTTCTAGGGAGAAATTAACTCAACGTTCACAATTAGAAGATGTATATACATGGTTCTCAACCTTATTGCATTTTTGATGCAATGGAGAACATTAAAAAATGCTGAACCTGGGTCATATCCCCCAACCCAGAGACTCTGATTTAATTGATTGGAGGTTTGGTCTGAACATCATGAGTTTTGAAAACCTTCTGGGGGATTCTTGTGGACAGCCAAATGTATAAGCATCCCAGAATAGCCTAGGACAGTGGTTCTCAAAATTGGGTGAATATCAGCGTGGCCAGGAAGATGTGCAAAACAAAGATTGTCAGATTAAACTCTGGGAGTTTTTGATTCATTGCGTCTGTGCTGGGTTCTAAGAATCTGCATATCTAACAAATTTTCAGGTGGTGCTGATGCTGCTGGTATGGGAACCACACCTTGAGAACCACTGGACTAGTAATTTTAAAAGCATGGGCTCAGAAATCAGATTGAACTGGGCTGAGTCCTGGAGCCACACTTACTACCTGAGAAAGTTACGTAACTCGCAAACCTCAGTTCTCTAAATTGTAAAATCAGACTATAGCATTTACTCATTGGGCTGCTGTGAACATTAATTCAGATAACGTATATGAGATGCTGAGCCCAGTGTCTGCCTTTAATAAGCAAGTAATTGTTCATTATTATCATCCTTGAAAGAAAACACACTCATTCATTCATTCATTCATTAATTCATTCAACAAGCACAAATTATGTGCCAGGCACTGTTCCAGGCACCAGGACACAGCAAAAAAACAGGACGGTCAATGTTCCTGCACAAAGGTATCATGGAATTTGTATTCTAACTGATAATATAACACAGATGATAATACTGCTTTTATAGCACTAATTGCAAGAGCAAAAGAGAAAAATGTCAGGGAATTCATTCCAACTGGAAAAATGGGAAGGCTTTACATGGGTGGTGAAGTTAGGGCTGTGCCTTAACAGGGAGAGGGATGCCAGCCAGTGAGATGGGGCAGAAACTCACTCTGCCCTCAGCAGAGGGAACACACAGCAGGGTAGATGCAATTAGCAGCCTGGTGGACCCCTGGCAGGAATTGTAAGGGGCAGGGGAGGCTGGGAGTCAAGTCTGTGTGCCTGGGGCTGCCCACAAGGGGCTGCCTCTACTTTCTGGCCAAATCATATTCGGGGTTTTATGGTTTTGTTTTGTTTTGTTTTAAGTTTCAATACACTGAAAATTCCTGATGTCAGGAAACAGGAATTTCACTGTTGAGTACTTTTACCAAATGCAGAGGCCAGTCAACAGAAGGCTAGATATTAACCGCACCTCACTTTACCCGTTGTGGGATTCTTCAAGCAAGGGAGCGGCCCTGGGGCCAGACACCCTATGATGTAGAGGGCAATGGAAAGCCTCCTAAGACTGCAGCTGTGCCCTGAGAGAATAACGAGAGGAAAGGTGACTCCACACGCTGCTTTCCCTGGGAACACGTCGTCATAACTTGTCGCCTCATCTGGCATTCTAAAATTCTGGTTTCTCTCCATTCTTTAAAATAAGCTCCAGAAAAAGCAAGAAAGCATGAATTCTAAGGAAAGGAAGCTTTTAAGCAGGGGGCATGTAGACCTAACATGTTCCCCTCAATTGCTGCAGCCACATGGGAAGCTCCCCCCCCCCCACCAGAGCAAATGTTTAAGAATAATGAATAGTAGGCATATCGGCTTAGTAATTCACCAGGTCCCAAGAAAAGAAGAAGAAGAAGAAGAAGAAGAAAAACAATACGTGGAAGTGAGGAGAGGGGGGAAGTTCTCAGGCTCCAAGCAAGATTTCCCCAAAGGTCTCCTCCCATAACAGGGTAGAAACATATGACAAGGCAAGGGCGTGGAGGGCCCAGAATGCCTACTAAGTCTTTTGGACTCCAAAAGACTGTGCAGAGCCACTGGCTCCATGATTCGGGGAAAGATACTTAACTTCTCTGAACCTCAGTTTCCTCTTCAGCAAAATAGGAGTATTAATAATAATACCGCTTTTGATGGGCAGAATAATGCCCACCCCACCCCCCCAAAACATTCATGGTAATCCTCAGAACCTGGGCATATGGTAATTTACATGGCAAAAGGTAATCACAGTAGCAGACAAATTAAGGTTACTAACCCGCTGACCTTAATATGGGGTAAGTATCTTGGATTATCCATGTAGGACCCCAGTATAATCACAAGGGTCCTTAGAAGTAGGAGCAGGAGACAGGAGAGAGACAGTCTGAGGAAGGTGATGACAGATGGCAAGATCAGTGAGACGTGGTAAGAGGACTCAACCCAGGGCTGCTGGCTTTGAAGATGGAGGAAGGGGCCCCAAGCCAAGGAGTGTGGGTGGTCTGCGAAAGATGGAAAAGGCAAGGTAAGAGAACATTCCTCTGAGCTTCCAGAAGGGAGCACAGCCCTGAAGACTCTTGTCCCTTAGTCCAGAGAGACCCAAGCTGACTTCTAATCTACATACCTGTAAGAAGTAAACTTGTGTTGGGGCACCTGGGTGGCTCAGTTGGTTAAGCATCTGATTTTGGCTCAGGTCATGATCTTAACAGTTCATGAGTTCAAGCCCCGCATTGGGCTCTGTGCTGACAGAGCTTGGAGCCTGCTTCGGATTCTCCCTCTCTCTTTGCCCCTCACCCACTCATGCTCATTCGCTCTCTCTCTCTGTGTCTCTCTCTCAAAAATAAATAATAAAGCATTAAAAAAAAAGAAAGAAACTTGTGTTAAGCCACCGCCATTTGTGGTGCTCACTTGTTACTGTAGCAAGAGGAAACAAACACATCCATCTTGCGGGGCTGTGGGGCTGATGCCTGGTGCAGGGAAGGGTGCTTTCTTCTCTAGGACGGCATTATCATTGGTGGGCACCTGCTATCCTCTGCACAGGGTAGGCTGGTCTCCTCTCCCCTTCGAAGCGGGCCACTGCTCCCCAGTTTCACCCACCACGGCAAGCCGGGCTGAGCTGGTGCCTTGCAGAAGCCTCCTCGCGTTCCTCCACCCACATAAGCTCTTTCTCCTGTGAACTCCCACGGCCCTTACAGCCTGTACCTGACAATTTGGGACTTAATTATACAGCGGGCAGTGTTACTTGCTGTTGCTGCATGCGTGTTTATTTTGGTTCTAAAACTAGATTGAAACCTCAGTCTCAAACAGGAACTACGTTTTGTCCTTTTGTTGTTGTTTTTGAGGATCTGAACTTTTTTTTTTTTTTTTAAATCCTGTTTTTATCACCTTTTGACACAAAAAAGGTACTGCCCGGGCATATATTTATAAGCAGATATCTTAAATCATTTTAATTGCCTTGTGGCTGGGCACTAACTCATTTTTCTATTTTTTATCAGAGTTCTCTATTTTCTAGCAGTGTTTTCCAGAGGTGCTGAAGTCTAACATGGGTTAGAGGAACAGGTACGTTTATAGTTGACAGTTTTTCCACCCTGGGTTCAAGGCCTGGGGCTCCTTACCATCCCCTGATTTCATTAATCAGAGAAGAGGGGCAGTGTTGGAGATCATAGGAAAACAGGGTGGCCAGACATGGTCCCCTCATCTCAGTGCTGAATACACAGTAATCACTCAATAAAAGCTAGCGAGATGAGTGGCCAGTGAGTGCATCATTATTTTTTCTCTCCTCTCTCCTTTTAACTACACAAAATGACCCTCAATGAAACCACATAAATAAATACACAAAGGAGGCACAGTCTGTTGACCTACCTTGGGGATAGAGTTCCCCCCAAAATGAGACAGACAGAAGAGCTCTCCTCAGCATGTTATTCTAGTCTCAAAATAAAATACATCTCTCATTTCAAGGTACATTTATTTTAGTGAGGTAGGATAAGGATTTGGTGAGAGAAACAAAAATGAATAAGCTGGTGTGTGTGGGAACAGGAATTAAAATAAGCAGAGACTTGCTGCCTGCCAACGTGGATGTCCTCACATCCCGCTGCCTTATTTTTGGTTCCATTCTGGTTTGTTTTCTTTCTTGGTGCTTTAAAATATGATAGGTAGGTTAGAAAGAGAAGCCTGGGATCATCGTGAACCCCGTCCTAGGTACATGGCATTTTCCTTACACTGCCTCACAAAATCCCCTCTGCAACCCTGTGAGGTGAGTACTGCCCATTCATTGGACAGGTGGAAAACTGAGTTTAAGACAGGTAAAACAACCTTGCTTAAGGTGACCCATTGGCCAAGCCAAGATGTGAATTGAGGTGGTAGCCCAGAGCTTGGCTCTGACCCACTCTGCTCTATTGACAGCATGTGTGGAAGCCTCTAGTCTCTCCCTCTCTCTCAGGTGGAACAGATCTGATCCCCAAGGTGCTAAGGTACCTTGGGACTCGGGAGACACCAGACAAGCTCTATGTGTTCCCCAGGTCCTAGTGACAACTCTAGAAACTGAAGGTGGGCAAGACGAGTGGGATGGGGATGAGGAGTCATGAGGACGTGTGTTCTTAAATAAGAGCTCTTCCCCTCCCTGCCTGCCTGAAGTGAATCTCTCTCAGTAAGGAGAGATGGAGAAGTGCCAACAGAAATTAGCCAAATCAGCTCAGTCGCCCCAACGCAGTCCTCAAAACCCCCAATCTTTCGAGGCTAAGGACGGAGGCAGAAGAACAGCATGAATACAGACATAAAATCAGATCAAATCTGGGGCAAATCACCCCTTCCACCTCTTCCAAGGCTACGCAACCTGGGACAAGAGCTATCGTCACTGAATCTGTTTCCTTATCTGCAAAATGGGGAAAGTAACTCCCAGCTCACAGGACTTTTCTGAGAAGTAAGTGAGTTCATATATGTAAGGGGCTGATCAGAGTTCCCAGCACATGGTAGAACTGGAATTAGCTGTTATTATCAATACACCATCAAAGGCACTAAGATAATACATACATAAAGTAAACCAATACAATACTATATGATATGCAACCATACATTATGATAAGAAGTCAAATGTGGTGTGCATTTTGCTCTGGCAAAGGTAAGGATGGGGGTCATAGTCCTTGTTCTGTTTTGCACCCACATGACTCCAGCTATAGCGCAGCCCCCTGTGTCATAGAGCTCAGCAGGTGTGTGCAGGAGAAATAGAACAGACTGCACTTTTCCCCAGCTTACGCCAAACCTCAACCAGTAAAGGCAGCACCCTTTCATTTTCCAGGAGGAGGGTAGCACTTCCTGAAATGCCCCCCGTTTAATGGGATTATTCCTTCTACTGTATAAGCCATACCTCATGGGAATGTTCATTTTATATTTGGCAGCTCATCAGCACAATAATTGTTTCACGATGTAATAACCCATGTATTAAATCAGACACGGAAACCTCCTTGAAATATTATTCTACTGAATTCTCTTCCATAACAGGAAGACCAGTGGTGGAGCTCACCCAAGGGGCTGACAACCACAAGCATTTCATTAAGGATGCCTTCTCCTACAAGGGGGGAAAGGTTATTTGTTGTTGGTATTTTTATTATGATTTTATAGCCCAAAAGTTTGTTGGTCTGTTTTCAGTTTCAATACACTTATGCTTCCTAACGCACTGTATAATTTGCCTATTTACTAGGCTCATTTTTTTCCTGTTCTTCCCTCACTGCAACATTATGGGGTAGGATGCTATTTTATTCACTGTTGTTTCCAAATCATCTGGAAAAGTGCCTGGCACATAGTAGGTATTAATAAATACTGTTCGATTGAAGCACATTTTAAAGGTTTAATTTTTGAAGAGAAACCATAGCAGATGCAAAAGTATATCTCATTTCTCTTCTTTTTTCTTTTTCTTCCCCTTTTCCTGTTCACTCTGGTGGATTTTTCACTAGATGAGAACACCAAGCCAAAAGTCAGGATTAAATCATTCCCAAGAAGGCATGAATTTTTAAAACATCCAAGTTCTCCTGACACAAAGATGCTTTTAGTCTCACAAGGAGACTTGGCTCTATACCCTTACCCTGGGGTGAGATCTGCTCGCTGCACAGGAGGGTGTCTCCACCAGTCATGAAGGACTATCCTCAGTCACCTAGGACCACAAGGGACCAAGAGAGAATGGAGCTTGACATAAAATTCCAACTCATGAAGTGTGGGGACTAGATGATAATTTAAGTCCAAACCTCCCATTTTTCAGAAGGGAAAACTGAGGGTCCAGAAGCAAAGTGGTTGTTCCAGCGTACAGAATAATTAGAAGAGAAGAGAAGAGAAGGCAGGAAGAGAAGGCAGATTCCTTTCCCTCCTCCCTCCCTCCCTCTCTCCCTCCTTCTCTCTCCCTTCCTCTCTTCTTTCCTCTTCCCCTTCCTTCTTTCTCTGTCTGTCCGGAGTTTTTCAGGGTCTGTGCATGCTCACGGGTACATGGGTACATGCGTGTGCGTGTGTGCACACATGCGTGTGTATACTCTTTGCAACAGGATGGTCTAGGATGAACCATAGTTAGCAACCCATATGTAATTTTGACTCAGGAATGTTGATGGTTTGATTTCACCAATTTCCTAGTCCTTCCCAACAACCTAGATGCCAAATCTCCCATGAACAATGCAAGAATCCTAGAGACATTCTGAGCTGAAAGTACCTGAGAAATCATCTAACCTAACCTTTATTTTACAGATTATAAACAACAGGCTGAGTGAAAGAAAAGTGAGCTCCCCAGGTCACAAAGCCAGTTAACAGTCAAGCTGAGGTAGCTGGGACCCTCAGTACCAGAACATATTCAGGTTACTTCTCAGATTTGTGAGTGGCTCTGATGGTTTCATCAAGCTGGCTGGAAAACCCAATCTAAGCAAGCAGGTCTCAAATCAAGGATGATGACTTTTCCATTGAGTGAATGAATACAATTCTAATGTGAAAATCCATCCAAAATAGAATCCTTATGGGATATACACACATAGATACACACAGATATGTGTGTATGTGATTATTGCATACATCATATACAAAGGGTGCTTCTTTTTTTAAATACTTGATATGAGGCATGTAATAAATTCACAGTGCTAGCAAGGACATCAAAAACATACTGCTAGTGGAAGCATATCTTGACACAACATTTCTGAAAAGTGAACCATCAATTTCTGTACAAACTAAAATATATGCATGCTTTGATTCAGCAATTACTCTTCCAGGAACCTAGAACCATCTAGAGAAATAAAATTGCACAGATGTGTGGATGAGGGTGTTTATTAAAACATTGTTTACAGTGCAAAAAGAAAATAATCAGGTGGTCCATCATTAGGGCTGTATCCAAATGAACTGCAATACAACAATTTGTAGAATTCTGTGTAACTCTAATAAAATGAATTATTACAGAGCTGAAGGGATGTCCATCATTTATTTGTTAGTGAGAAAACCAAATTCCAGTGCAATGTCATGGACACACGTATTTGTACAAAGACCACCTCCTCTACAACATATATATGTACACATCCATGTTTGTAGCAATGGGGCATGAAGGAAAGATATGGAAGTCTATGAACATTGAGCATCCCAGGGACAAGGCAGTGAGAACGGGGAAGACATGATTGATATTTCCTTTATACATCTTTAAATGTTTATACTGAATGTAATATACATAAAACCTTGGTTTGCGAGCATAATTCATTCCAGAAACACACTTGTAATCCAAAGCATTTGTATATCAAAGCAAATTTCAAGAACCGTTGGTTCAGTTGTGATCATGTGACATTCAGCCTCACATACGACTCATATTGCAAGGCATCATTCGTTTATCAAGTTAAAATTTCTTAGAAATATTTGCTTGCCTTGCGGAACACTCGCAGAACAGGTTACTTGCAATCCAAGGTTTTATTTCTATTACTTTGAAAAAAAATTGAGGTAACACCAAAAATTTCTAAAAATACAGATTGGACGCACAAATAGTCCTCTGAATCCTGTTTCAGCCTCCCTTTCCCCCAGTAGACCTACGGCAGCAGAAACATTCTGAGAATTATTCAGTGCAACAAAGAGAAGCTCAAGGCTGTCTCTCTATGCCTCTGGCTGCCATGACCATCCTCGAGCTAACTACTTCTCCTGCCAAACTGTCTTGCTCGTAATGCAGGAAGTCACCTGCCAGGGACAGACAGGAAGTGACATGTTGAGCAGATACGGGAAGTAAGATGTGAACACAGCACCTGCAACAGCCCCTCCTTTAGCACGGGAGGGGAGCTCCACCTCCTTCAAGGAGACAGTGGCTCGAGATGCCTTCCTGTACGCTGTCCCACAGAGGAACTCTTAGCTCTAGATAAACCAGGCAGGAACCATTTGTCATAAAACCGAGAAGCAGACAGAAGCTAACTTCGGCAGGCAGGCCTTCTGGGGCACCTGAATCAGTTACTTGGAAAGTTGGCCTCGTACCAGGCTCTTCTTTGTCCAGTTCTAACTGCAGGCTGAATGAAAATGACAGAAGCACGAAGGCAGAGGTCCTGGCTGTGACAGTGTGACCCGTAGGCTTCAACAATGAGAAAACTGCCTTACCTGAAGCACTCACTGCGCGAATCCTCCTGGGCTAGTGCTCTGAAGAGAACTGTCCTCACTAACCCCCAAACTCCAAGAGTTGTGCACATTCACACAAAACTTTCTTTCCGTGGGGACAGCCCAGGCCTCTGATCCACCACAGTTCGGGAACCAGTAAGAAGAAAGGAGGAGAGACTGACTTACCAAGCCAACTTCTGTTTAAGTACACAGACACAAACACTGGGGGAACCGTGAAGAAATCTACCACAGAGTTCACTTCCAGCCAGAACCACAGCTTATCGTTGGCTGCAATAAACTGGGGAAAGAGAAAAGGAGACAAAAAAATGAGAAGCATGATGCTGGCATTCTAACTATGTTCTTTTGCCAAAGGCTATGTTTTGGGTTTTCATGGGGGCCTGGAGGGAGATGTTATGTCCTTCTCATATCTATACCAATCACAGGCTGTTTCTGTCTTAGAATTTGGATATACAGCTTTTTCTGGAGAGTGACTGTAGACTATGTTAACCTTGGAGAAATACCCGGCAATCTATTTTCCTATGGTTTTCAATAGTGTCATCGGAAAGCTTGAGTGGTCTCATCTTCGTTAGACTCCAACGTAAATATAACTGTAAATAAGGCATATACGTATGCATCCACTCACACATGCACGTGTGCACACACATGCACACACAATCTCTGTGATACACACTCTATGCAGCCACCCCCGCCCCCGCCATCGCCGTAAACAGGCTCCAGTATAAATGCCCAAGTCCCAAATTCGGCCAATCTACCCCCTTGATTCAGTCCTCACACCTGTTCTCTTAGGATTCAGTTAAGCGAACCCTGATAAACATAATTTTAAGAGAAGTTTTTTTGTTCCTATTTAAGGCAACAATGCATTCGTATTTAGAGAGATGAGAAACAGTAGGCCAGCAAAGGCAAAATAGTTATTTCAATCCCTGTTTCTCCTCCTTGGAACAAGATTTTAACATGCACTTCAGAAAATGCTGAGTTGAGGAAAGGTCTCCGTCAGAGACTGAAAAATCACAGCGCAGGTCTGTTGTCTCCCCTGGAAACACTGGGCTTCATCTCTGCGAGAACAGATGCTGGTGAAGGATGGTCCCTGGGTCCAAGATGCCCCATTATGATACCGGGTGGCACTGATCACACTTACCCTCAAGCCAAAGTAGAGAAGGAAGAACACGTTGAAAGCCATGTCGATCTGTAATGTGAAATCTTTGTAGAAATTCTGGCAGGATTCTATTGGGCTATTAGACAGGAAGAAGAAAAAGCAAGAGGTAAATGAAAAGCATCATCAAGTCTTCCACAACACTGTGTAGCAGTGGTGCTCGGGGTAGAGGACAAAATGAATATTCGTTAACTAAAACATTTGGTCTTTCTACCCTCTGTGATAATCAAGCAAGCATTGCCAAGGGGTCTTTTCATTCAACCATTCAGTCTTTTGTTCTTTTGTTTTTGCAATTATATATATATATATATATATTACTTTTTACCATCATTCAACAGGTGAGCTAAGAATCTAAAAAGGATCATGCAGACACCTTGGAGGAAGGACAAGCAAGAGAGACCATCAAATTCCTTAATTTCATATTAACCCTTAAAGAACTGACTTCTTTCTTTAAGAGGACACGTACCAAAGCTAAAAATAGTCCCTCACACCCTCAAGCACACTGGAAGTGGAGCCCATTTTCAGTGAAACACAGTGGCTATGTCTTAGACCTCTTTAATGCCATCAGTTGATTAATAATAAAGGACCCAGGAGCATCTCAGGAAAACTGTGGAGGAGAGGATCCTGGCTGATGTTCTGGCTAGACTAAGTATGGACTTTAAGTGCAGCACTCGGATCTGGAGAAAGAAGCATTGCCTAACCGGTAAAGTTCAAGACCCTTAAACCAAAATGTTGAAGCAGTACTCTAAGGGTTAATTTCTTTTCTTTTCTTTTTTCTTTTTTTTTTTTTTTTTGGCATGCAAGTTAATTGGCTTTGTGTGTGTCAAGCAGCCAATGCGAACCCCCAGCACACTCTACTTTGTTCAAGAGTACACAGTTTAAAACGGTACTACTATACAAACTGGTACATGGCTTCCATGTGCTTTCCCGCATCAAACTGATCAGAGGATCAGTGTGTGAAAAGTCCCAAGTTTGGGGCTGAGTGGGAAGCAGGAAAGCCTCATAAGTATCTCAAAGCTGTAAATGAAAATTCATAGTATACTCTTATCAGTAAGCAAATGGTAACACTCAGGCCAGGAATATAAAGAAAGTGAGGGGAGGGAAAGGGGAGGAAGGATGGGGAGAAGCAAAATACCTTCCCTGGATGGGAAGCAACATGGACCTCCGGGCCAGGAGAGGGCCCCCTTGAGAAGTGCAGGATGTCGGATTTCTGAGTACCACCATTTTGGAAATCACTGTAGGCAATACCAGTTAGTATAGTTGTACTTCTGCAAGGGCAATGCTTGGTTGTTCAACAGGCATTATGGGAATGCACAGTGGGTCAGTCTATGGGACTATCCAATCATATTACATGCACTGGATTTATCCATTCTTCATCTCTATTACAAGTCAAACATGCCCTTGGTCATCTCCCAAATCACAAATAGGCGGAAAAACCTCCAGACAAGCATTAAGAGTTATCTACACTTGCATTTACCAACTACGCAGACTGAACAAAGAGCAAACACTGAAAAACAGTTCTTTTACAAAGGAAATGACAACTCCTAGGTTTTCACTAAGGTGGGGAAATGGGAGGGGAGACAGCATGGAGTTTGCTTAGTCCAATGCTGAAAGGAGGCAGAAGCACAAAAAGCCAAACCATTGCTATTTGCCTCCTCCCTTACACAGGTATTAATTTAAATGAAAAAAAAAAATCCAGGCCTAGAGTTAGTAAGTGACATTTCTGCAATTCCCAAGCCATGACGGTGTTTTGTTTCATTTCAAAAACAAGACCCATAAGGTTCAAAGGTGTCAGAGTTCTTAGCTACTCTAGTTGCAGTGAAAAGAAGTACATGAACTAGGTTGACCAGAAATCCACTTTAGATTGCAAGGGATAAAGAGACAATGCATCTCTGTGCTACATAAGCCACTGGTATGATATGCTACTGAAGAATGAATGAGGTGTGTGTGTGTGTGTGTGTGTATATATAAGAGAGTGAGCAAGAGAATGAGGGTGGGCAGCTCCACTTGTAAATACTGCACTTCAGCTTTTACTTGTACCAGTAGTGACTTAGCTGTGGAAATTCATATTCATCAAGATTAATGGGACAAAGGGACAGAGAGAAACTCTTTGCTCCCAAGTCTATCATGGAAAACCCACTATCACTTCACCAAGACCAAACAATAACCTTACAATTGCCTACACAATAGTTTTTGGTGGCTTATTTGGGGCTCCTGTGAATTTTCTAGCTCCTGTTAATGCCATGGCCTTTGTGGTTAATTTGGTAGTAACCTTAAATTGTATCTAATAGGGAAAACATTTGCTAGGCTGTGGAAGAGAATGGGAGTGGGGGGAAAGATGTTAGCTCAATGCCATTGAGGATATTTTGGCTCAGTATAAATAGAAGCAGAACTATAAGGAATCAGACTAGACTGTAGCAACTTCTTTCCTTTGATCCTTTCCTTCCTTGTCATTTCTGTTGTCCCCTCCTATATTGTCCATACCCAATGGCAACAATGAGAGGGCTTGATGCTAAAGGACACAGTGTTGAAAAATATACCTCAACAGCATCCCTAATTTGCAGAAGACAATGTTGAAACCATATTAAACCTTTTCTTTTGTACTTCTTTCAAACATTCAGACCTGATTTAATCGTTGCTTCACCTTGTTCCTTGAGTCCTAGACTTTGAGCTGCAGTAAGAAAAGGAGCAAATTATGCAGCTTTTTCTCTGGCTGGAACTCACCAATGATATGAGCATATCCTGCTAAGATGAAAGAGAAGCAAAAACTCTGGGATAAAAGACGGCCAGCCTCTGGGACCCCTGTAGGACCAGAGTGATCAGAAAGTCTGTTTTCTATCACTTTTAGCTCTTTCCTACTTACATGAGAGCCCAAGGAGAAATGTCCTGCCTAGTTTTCTCAAGTGGCAGTAGAACCCTTTATCAGGATCCCCTCTGAGTTAAATCCTCCGAGTGCCTGCAGTCCACAAACTCCAACAATCAGAGACCACAGAGTGGAGATTCTAAAGCCCCATCATTTCATTCCCCAAATGGAAACAACCCATGGAGAAGTTCATTGATCTTATAAAAAGAAAATACATAATTCAACAATAAAAGGGTTGGCCATATCAACGAGGATTTATTTTCCTCCCAAAGAGATTTTTATCTAAATGATTAATGCTCATTGTAGGATAGAAAATGAAACACAAACTCTTCTTCCTTCCTATGTAAAATAAGAGAGTTCCTTGTCTAGACACACAGAAGTTTCAAGAGCTAGAAAACAAATCGCTTTGTTTTTAACACAAAAGAAACTCTGAATTACACACTTAAATTTGTATTGGCATTCTGATGAGGCATGACCATATCAGAATAGGTTTTATGTGGATATATGTTGCCAATAGAAAAAACAAAGTGGAGTTTTAAGAACTTAAATAAGTATACTGGTTCTGATCGTGGTAGTAGAAAATGGACTTTCCCTAAATTATTCCTGGTTAACTAATGACTTATCAATTAGATGATACAAGGTAGTTGGTAAGCTGATGGACTCTTCATTTTTAGACTCCCACAGTCCATGGATCAAAGGTGATACTAAAACCTTAGGCAAGCTTAGCATTTTGACCAGGACTCTGTGATTGGGACACCTTCAAAAGAATCTCAATAAAGACCTGCTTCTTTTATTTAAATGTTCAGTGTAGGATAGAGGTCTTATTTCCTCTTGACCATCAAATAAAGATATCTTCAGTATTTAGGTGTCTGTAGAGGAAACTGAGACTCACTCAATGTGGCAAATAGATCTCTTTCTTCATCTATTTAACATTAAAATATCCAATGAAGACCCTTGAGCCAGAAGATCCAATAGTCCTTCCTAAAAACTGACTTACGTACATGTCATTCCAAAGACAAAGTTTTCTGAGCCTCAGTGGCTCAGTTGGTTAAGTGTCTTACTCTTGGTTTCAGCTCAGGTCATGATCTCACAGTTGTGAGATCGAGCCCCACATCAGAGTCTGTGCTGAATGTGGAGCCGCCTTGGGATTCTCTCTCTCTTTCTCTCTCTCTCTCTCTCTCCCTCTGCCCCTCTCCTCTCCTCTCTCTCCAAAACAAAACAAAACAAAACAAAACAAAGAAACAAAGAAAAACACTTGTCTTCCCAAAGCATAGGGCAAACAATAGCTAGCCAGGTTTTCTTTCCAGGAGCAGGGACTCAGGACAAAAAAAAAAATCTCACTTCCAATGCTTATTCCTCTGGAAATCTGCATCATCTCCAAGAGGGTAGTGATTGCCCTCTCTTCTCAGCCTCTCAACTCCCCTGGTGTTTTCTGAAGTCTGTTTTCCTAACCTTGTGAAGGTATTTTTCCAGGACAGTGGTTCTCAAACTTTAGCAGGCACCTAGAAGGCTTATTAAAGCATTGGCAGGCCCTTCCAGAGTTTCTGATTTAGTAGGGCTAGGATGGGGCCCTGGGAATTGGCATTTCTAACGGTTTCCCAGACACTGCTGCTTTTCTGGCGACCACATGTTGAGAGCCACTGTTCCAGAAGAACTTTCTTGCAACTACACACTAATTACAGGTGTCGCTGCTTGAGAAGATTCCCATTCAGACCTGAACAGAGGTGATTAAAGATCTGAGCCCACCCCCGGATAACCAGCTGCATACCACTTAACTAATTGCTGAGATCAAGAGGTTGAACAGATATTTTCAGTTTCAGATGGGAACAAAAATTAAGACAATACAGAGAAGTAATTACAATACCACCATGCGAGCTTTACCAACGACATTCTAATTAACAGAGTGCCTGAGGAGCACATTTTTGTTTAAGATTAAAAGGAAAAATGATAAGGTATATATGGGGAGAGGTTATGGAGACCATCATTTATAAGAGATAACAAAATGTTAAGCAGTTTAGGGACAACAACAACAGCAGCAAATATCTGAGGTGATTTAATAAATAATCACATGAGAGGGAAGGGACTAACTGAGGAACAAAATAGCACTTTGTGAAATAATTTCCAACACTTAAACTCTCCTTGCTTTTGTGGCTAGTCCCTTTTTAAATTGGATGGAGCCTTCTCAATTCCCACCAGGATTATGGACCACCGGAGTGCCCAAAGCACCGAAGACATGAATCAATAGAGTAAGCTTAATGATTCCAGGCTCTTCTCCTAGTCTCACCTCTGCAATGTTGCCAGATTAATTTAATTAAAAGATGTCATTCATCTACCATCATGGCTCCCTCCTGCCTCCCACATCAGCTCTAACCGTGGCTGTGAAGGACCTCTAAAACCCAACCTCACTACATGTCCCATTTTTGACCACATGCTCCAGGCCAAGCCCTTTGCTACCAGGAGCTGGTGCCTTCCTTATTTCATGAGTGTGACCCACACATTCCTAATCCTAAATCTATGCTTTTGTCATGGCCTCTTCAAATTGTTCCTCCCTCTTTGTGTTCAAACATTTTGCAGCCTTCAAAACCAACAGAAAGGTGCAGCTCAGTGAATTACTCATGCCCTAGCTGATGTCTCCCATGTGTCAATTCCTATAGCGTTAGGAGTGAGGATTCTAAACCATCTCGTAATGTTGATTTTCATCCAGTCCAATAGAATCATATCTGTCAATTGTATAACATTTTCACATACTATTGTATTTGGTTCTTACAACTTGGCAAAATAAAGTAGATATTTTGTTATAAACCCCATTTTGCAGGCTTCTGAGAAGTAGAGTCTCAGAAACCTACCCAAGATCATGTAGGTAAGTGGAAGAGTTGGGACAGAGACCCAATATCCCTTCTGCCATACCACTTACTGTTCCAGAAGAACTGCAACATCCTTGGAGAGGTAAAAGAAACATAAGAGGTAGCCTCTGATATCCACAGACCCTGGCATGGAGCTTATGTAAAAACGAGGAGGGCTGACTGATTTACAGAGGAGGTAAAACTGCCCTAGAAAATATAATGTGTTTGTCAAATGGTTTGGGAAAATCCAAAGGAAGTTGATCTGTCCAACCTGTATCTAACCCTGCTCTGTAAAGATGGTCATAGGGGACATTACTAATCCCCAGAAGTGCTTCCTGGGCCCCTGAGGGGGCTAGTGGCATCAGGAAGCCTGACCCCATCTGCTGAGGATAAGTTCCACTGCTTCTTGAGAAATAACTCCTAGGTATCCATCTGCTTAAAGATGGATGACCTTCAAGATAACCCAATTTTTTTCTCACCCTCTATTATTCTAGAAGAACAAGAATGGATATACTAATGGAATAATGTTTAGATACTTTGAACACTTCTAATTATGGACCAGACTGTAAATTTTGCATCTCATTTCATTCCATTGAAATAAAGAAAAAATATAAGTTCATACAGTCGCAGATACTATGGAGTCTATTTGCAATCAAGAGGTAGGCAATCTAAGTGATTTGAGGTTTTCCTAGCAATGTCTGGATATACTGGATAAGCAAAGTACCTCAGTTTTCCTGCCAACAAAATAGGAATAAATTTTTTAAATGTTTATTTATTTTTGAGAGAGATAAAGAGACAGAGTGCAAGCAGGAGAGGGGCAGAGTGAGAGGGAGACACAGAATCTGAAGCAGGCTCCAGGTTCTGAGCTGTCAGCACAGAGCCCGACATAGGACTCGAACTCACAGTCTGCAAGATCATGACCTGAGCTGAAGTCGGACCCTTAATTGACTAAGCCACCCAGGTGCCCCCAAAATGGGAATAAAAGCACCTAGCTAATCAGAATATGAGACCAAAAAATTTTAAAAGGGAATGCAAGTCTTTTCAATATACTCCAAATTAGAAATCAATATTATTATTCATACAATTTTAGGTCTCAGAAAAATACGTTGCAAGTTAATGATAAAAGTGGATTTAGTGCAAATGACATGACAGTAATTAATCATTGAGAAAATAATATTCTTCACATAGAACATTGTCTTCTAACCTGCACAGCACCCCAGGTCTTGAATGGATCCAAGCTGCAAGCTTTCTATCCTTTAGCTATCATTAGTGCTCCCATTATAATTACCTTGTCAGAGTTATGTACTTAAGAGCTTATCTTTCTAATGTTGGTGCTTTTAGTGTTTACACTGAATGGAGCATATATTCAATAACTTGTGTAGGCTTTATTACTTTTATCAAACAGAACCCAACTTCTTCTGTTGACCATCATTTTTACTTTATCCCAGAACATCTGAGTAGCTATCTTCTAAGACATTATTGTTGATGGGGGCAGTTTGTGTTCAGTCATTAATCAATACTAACAACAATGGCATCAAAAGGAGCCTTTTCTAAATCTTCAGACACTTGTTTTAGACCTTGCAATGGTTCTAATGCAAATAGCAAACATTTTTTGTTACTTGATCCCAAGCCAGTTGGTTAAATGGCCTTGTTGGGAAATCTTCAGTTACGTGTTTGTATCAACAGGCCTATTAATCTTTCTGACAGCATCAGGGTTCCAATTATGCCTCTGCTCAATTGATGAGATGCGATCCAATAGCCACAAACACATGCCTCATTAGGGTCATGCTGAAATGAACTGGAAAAAATGGAGAGGTGATATATAAACCCTTACTACTCTGGAATCCTATGTGCTCTGTCTCCTTGAGCTTTGACTGTTATGGAGAATCCTGGAACAATGATAGCCATAGACTTCAGAGCAGTTGTATGGCTCAGGGTATCTACCTGAATAATTGGTCCTAATAATTAAGCATTCTCAAGAGACAAAAATATGACATAGATGGCTGACGAAGAGAACAAAATACATCAGTTCCTTACACACTGGATTTCTCAATGAAACACACAGATAATTTGTTTTCATAAAACTCACATGGTGAAATCTTTGTCACTTTTTTATGGAGTTCTTCTGAATTTTCTCACGAGATTTCAATATGCTATCCAAACTTAGGGTCTCCTCATCTTCATTCCATATCTGTTTATCCACTTATGTACCCACATAAGTAAGTCGAAAGCAAAATGTGGGCATTACAAGTTGACCTCAAGCACAAATAGCAGTGAGGTAGTTTTTGGAATTTGATGAAAAAGTTACAATCCCAGCTCTATCACTTATTAGCTACACAGTCATGGACAAATAATTTCACCTCCATGCCTTGGTTTTCTCATCTGTAAACTGGAGATAAGGATACAGACCTCACAGGCTGTTGCGAGCATAAAGTCAGATGAGTAAAGACTAAGCACTGAAAAGGTGATAGTTATTTTTAAAACTAAGGTAATAACAGTAGTGATAATAATTACTGTTTGTAGAAAAATGCCAAAAAAAGGGCAATCATCCAAATGAACAAAAACCTGATAGAATCGATTATTTCACACTTAATTTTCTATTTGTACCGGCTTTATTGCCTCTTTATCGGGTGTTGCAATATAATTCAAATGCCCAATAGGTTGTGCAGTGAGCTAACATCTGGTGTGATTCTATATATTAGAGCATTGCATTTGGGTAATATTAAAGAAGAAACACCAGGGAAATTATATTTCCATGAAGGCAGCCACACAGTCTCATAAATACTAAATAATTAACCAAGATTTCCTGACAGAGAGAGCCATGAGTCACTTTAATGAGTGGCCACAGGAGGCTGTGTATTCTTTTCCTGGGTCTTTAGCAGAAGAGAGAGTTTCATTTGCCTAGTTGGCTTAGTATGGATCTGGAGGAGAGGCAGGGGGACGAACCAGTCATATGTCTTCTAAATATCTCTTCCAACTCTACATCCGTAAGATCACTGTTGGACTCTTGGAATGAGGTCCAAGACAACCTACCCACTAATGCTTGTTTTCTCCAATTTGTCCACAGACTACAATTATTTCAATCACTGTTGTTACCAGAGTGGAATTAGTGTTCATATTTGCCAGCAACTTTTATGTAATAAATCAGAGTTAAGCTACTACGTGAAACAGAGTCTCGCCAAGTGAGTGCTGCTTTGGTTTTCACTGAACTGTCTGAGGACTCATGACAGATTAATTCTTACTCTTATTCCTCTACCTCCACTGACTACAGCCATCTCTCACTGAGTAAACTCCTATTTATCTAGTAGAGGGACAGGATGAAGTAGATAATTCAAATACACACACACACACACACACACACACACACAAATACTATAAAACAGACTGAGAGTTCTTCAAGGGCTGGGTCAATGAGCATGTACAGTCATTGAGTGGTACATGTCAGAGGGTACACATACACATGTGCACACACACCCACAGCCTTCCAGCACAAGTGTATTCTCTCTACCCAACCCCAACCGCACTCTGAGACCATCCACAAAACAGGATGGCCTGGGTGAGATGAGTAGAAATGGGGAGAAGAGGGAAGCGAGAATAAGTTCCAGGTCTGAAAGGAGAGCAGGGAATCCAGACACAATGCCTGGCATGGAGGGGCGGGGCAGGGGTGTGGGGGACACAGTAGCTCTGACCCCTGGAGCCAAACTACTCTCATGCCTACAAAAACTTAGACCTGAAGAAGCCAGAAATGAGGATTCATCCTAACACTCCTGGATATTAAGTGTTGCCACACCACACATGTGCTGAGAGGCCCATAGACAATCATCTCCTAGCAGTAATAATCACTAGTCAGCTCCTAGACACTGGGGGGGGCAACTGCCTGGTGTCACCATTTCTGGAGGAGAGAGCAACCATAAGGAAGCAGCCTGGGGGCACAGTTTCTAGGTGCTTTGGCCTCAAGGCTTCCCAAATAAACTATGAAGTTCTCATAATTGCATAGAGAATGGGAGGGGCTCCAAAGGTTGAGCGGGTGGGTTGGGGTTTCCATAGTTTAACAGTCTTTCAAATTACCATGGGACCTCTTTGAACTGTTACTGGGTGCAGACTTTAAAATTCTCCTGTTTGGGCCTTCTCCTGCTATTTGTCTTGGATTCTTCTGGGCATTCCCTGATCATCCTACTAGTCTCCTACTTAGTATGCTAAGGATACTAAGATGCTAAGGAGCTACCTCCCTATGCTCCCATCTCTGTCCGCTTCCCTGGCTTTCACGTAATCCTGACACACCAAAACAGCCTGACCTTGGCAATGCCTCCTTGCTATTGGTCTGCCTGCAAGGATTTCGAGTGGGAAAGCCAAAACTACCAAATCTACTCAGCCAGGCCCAGTCTGCTCTGGGTCGCAGACTGGCAGCCTAATCAAGTGAGGGTAATGAGGATGCATGAGACAGATCCTTTCCCTGTTCTCTTCACTGAACTCCGATTTCCTGCCAGCAGCCTAAGAGACTTAGATCTGCTACGGTTTCAATCCTGCTATCTGCCAGCCACATCCGATCCAAGCACAATGGCATATATCTCCTCGGTGGTCTCATCCAAAGAGCTACAATGACAAAGACTGCCAGTGCTGAAAACCTGCCTGGTACCAATACGGGGAGGCTCAAGAGCATGAGGGAAAAATTCAGTAGGTAAAGAAACAGTTGTTGCATTTGTCTGCTTTGCTTCACTTTGAAGAATAGAAAACACTGTCACATAACATACATACTCACCGCCGAGACACCGGCATTTGTTAAAAGCTACACGTGAATTTATATGTGATGCTAAAGGATAATTATGATAGTTTTGTTTCTGACATCCTGAGGTGGGTTTTTTTGTTGAGAAATTTTTTTTTAAGAAGACAGAGAGAGACCTGGTACAAGTCCTTCTGACATCTGGCGTAGAAAACAACTGCACCTTTATATTACACAAGAAAATAAAATAGCTGTGTCTTAGCTCTGTCTTTGGCTGACAGCTGAGTCGTGGAAGTTTTGTAAGTATTCCTATTTAGGAGTTTTGTTGAGAGCCCAGCAGCCTCACAGCCAAAACGGAGAGTCTGAGATGTTGCTGATTAGAAGTCATGAGTCTGCTGAGTCCAAAGCAGGAATCACTCCTTAGGAATGCCATAAAGTGACCTGGGCAGTGAGGACCAACATCACTATGGAAAATCAGATGTGACAAGTTACCTTTAGAGACAAATTGTCATCATTAACAGGGAAAACGGTAATGGCTTGTTAAATCCTATGGTTATGCAATCATATATTCAAGTATACACTCTCAATTTCCTCTTTACTTCATGAAAATAACCTCTTACCTCGAGGAACATTTATTTTCCTTCACTCTTCCTTTCCCATTTGCTTCTGGTTAGCGGGGCAAATCATTTATTATCAAAATTGTCCTGCTCATACCTCAGAAACAATAGCTCTTTCCACCATATTAATGGTGTCTACCTGACTCCTGGATCCATATTCAGAAAGTAATGACGTGAGTTGTATGCTCACTGGAGTAACAGCTCCTCTTTCCTTGCTACCTTCCGCATGTCCCCCTTTTTAATTCTGTGGCCATATCTTTGATTTTCTCCAGAGTCATTTTCCCCCTCACTGTAAAAGGGGGATGCCCCTAGGAAGCTTATTTCTTATGATTCTCTCTTGTCTTCATGAATGGAATCCATTTATCCCCCCTCTGTGTTGGGTTTCAGAAATCCTTTCATTTTATGTGGAAGCGCTGTGTTTTTATGAGAAAGAGAAGTGGGTTCCTTTACTGAAGAACCCCAAGGAGGAAAATCAGTTGTTTCCCTTACCAAACCCCCAGATGAAGACAAACTCTGGTAGAGTGAGAGCATGTCAACATGCTGGTCAGGATCACCTGCTCTGCACTGGTCTACACTAAAATTCCATCTAAGCTCCTTTCAAAAGAGGAAACACTTCCATGTAAAGAGCCTTTTTACTGGTTACCAAAAGAAGATGCTATAAAATTCTAAGCAGAGTCTATTTCTACAGGGTGAGCAGGATATATTTAACAGAATGGGGGGAAAAGAAGTATGGAAAGAACTTCAATCTACTAAATTCCCCAGATATGAGGAAATCAGGATTCATGAGAAAAAATAAAACACAGGATATGAAGCTTTCAGTTTTGTGTCATTATGACTGCTTAGTGTGGAGTTTCAGTCTAAGAGGCTCTGGAAAGCTGATTCTACCAAGAATTCTTGGAACTCTAGGAACTCTTATTCCTGCCCTAGGATTATCAGAGTTTGGTAACACCAACCTGTCATCATTCTCTATTTACAGCCAAGGTATGTCTAAAATGCAAAGCATCTACTGTTTATGTGAAATAACAAAAAAAAATCCAGCTCAAAAAAAGACCCTAACAATTATTTTTTTTGTAAAAGTTTATTCTGAAAATAAAAGCATGAAAAAAGGAGAAAAAAAGACATGTTAAAAAAAGAAAAGCAGTTTTAAAAGGAGTCGTTAGACACCCTAAGGCAAAAATATATTTCAATGAGTGAAAAACGATCACAGTTACTCATCAGTAATACTGAATGCAATGCCAACATGTTTCGATAAATATGGTATTCCTTCATAGTACTACCATTTTACTCTTTTAAAGTTGAATTAGTGGTACTCCTGTTTACACGATAAACTAAGACAAAGGCCGATGACTGTATTTCCCAGGCCATTTAGCCTAAGAAGTTTTTTTTGTTTTTTTTTTTTAAGTATATACAGTCAGACATTTATTAACCTTATTAGCTCTAAACAAAACCAAACTAGGTCACAGTGTTCAGAAAGATGTGATAAGATAATGTAATAACTGGTCATTTGGAGCACATCCATGCAGATCTGGGAATTTGGAGGACTGATCATCAGGTAAGTGGTTATTTGGAAAACTGACCCTTGTTTCTAAATTCCTTGTTGTTACCCTTTGCTCAGCATACATCTAAATAGATTAATTTCTCTCTTTCGCAACATTTTAGTCTTGAGATTTTAAGGGACAGAATGGCCTTCGTGGTATCACAGCAAACTGGAGATCCACAAAGGTGTCCAAAGGGAACCCTACATCCCAGTGCTTCAGTGTATTGGAATGCTCGCCGCTTCAATTCCATGCATGCACCCAGTGCTCACTACATTCAGGTCCGGGCCTTGGGGGAAAGCTCGCGGCATGCATGCACAGTGCGGGAAAAGGATCTGGTTAACCTGGAGGCGACAACCGAAAGGGTGAAGTTGCATCATGCAATGAAAACCACAGCTTGGCCTTAGCTGCCATGCAGAAAAGACCTACATCAAAGAGTCTGCAGTGCGGCTCCTGGGTAAGAGTCGATATGAGAGAGGTGAGTTACTTCAGCAATGAAAGACACGGGCAGAAAAATGTTCAAACCACTCTAAACAGAACACTGTACAGAGCACTGGCATTACACGTGAGAAGAGGCAGCGTTGGGGACGGGGAGGGGAGAGACAGAGGAGGGAAGGTGAGGACAGAACCTCTGACAGTCACTCTGATGAGATGGTTTCCCCGGCCATCCTTTCGAATGCATGTCTTATTATAATGTATGTTGCTTCAACAAATAACCTCATTAGAGTCTTTAACATCAACCATAATTTTTAAGATGTTTTGAAAATTCAGGAAAAGCAAGGCATCAGTTACATAAAGATACACACCATGATTTCCTGTGGTTACAATTCATTATACAAGCAGAGCTGAGCTGGTCAGATAAATAAAAGACAGTTAAGTGCCAACATCCTTAACCTGTGGGTTACAGAACTCATGGTGACTCCCGAGGTATAACATGGCAGTGAAGCAACCCAATAGTCATGAAAGCTTGGGGCAGCACAAAGTAGGTAACTCAATGCAACTATAGCCCCAGGAAGCCACTTATGACCCTTTTTCAAACCCACTCCCAAGGGAAGCCATGTTTTCTTCATCTCAGCATGCATGGCAGGTTAGAAGTGAGTTCATCAACATATACCTTGACCATTTCATAAAACCTTAGTTACAGGTGAGACTCCCCAAAGGTGTTTTAATCAAAATCAAGTGATCAGAAAAAAAAAAAAATTAAAGTTCTTCCTAAAGGAATAAAAATAGTACTGATTCAGTAGGATCCCACCAAGCACCCCTCTGATGTCAAATCCACACAGGATATCTGAGAACTGCCTGCTTAACATCTGCTTTCTTTTCTCCTCCCCCTTTGCCTCTTGTGATCTCTGACACAGTGAACGCAACGCAAAGGATAGTATGGTCTAAAGGATGCTGTGGTCTAGGTCTAACTCCCTCCAATTTCTCCTTCCTGGTTCTGATTGGAGAAAAGCAGGCACCTCTTGACATGCGCTCCTGGAGTTCAGCCTCCTCCTACCCTGTGGGTGTGATCACGGCCCTGATGGGGGACACACTCCACAGGAAGGGGCAGGGTGCTATCTCAGCCTCACATGCTCCCTGAGAGCTGACCATCCACCAACACTACAGGATGCAGGTAGAAAAGAAACCCAGGGCTGCTTCCCACACCAGCTTCCGCACCTCAAAATGCAGCTGTTTCCACTTGGTCGCAACTCATTCCTTTCTCATGGATTAAAAACCTAAAGGCTTAATTTAAATGACATGTTTTCAAAAAGATTATAGTTTGCAATGAAAATATAATAGTCTGTACATTCATTCAACAAATTTCTCCAAGGTTCTTTTGAGACAGGCACTATCTAGTTTGGGGAAACATAAAATTCAATCAAACATGGTTCCTCTTCTTGAGTCATTTTCCATTTAGTAGAGGAGTCTACCCATATTTTAATTTCTGGAAGCATATATGTAACAGTGCCTTGCTTCAAAATTCTACTATAGGACCTTAGGCATGTTACTTAATCTTTCTGTACCTCAGTCTCCTCATGTATAAAATGCAAAGAATACCCACCTCCTCAGGTTGTTGAGAGGAATAAATGAGTTAGTAAATGTTAACTGTTTTGTTAGTGACTGGCACATGGAAAATGCTGTGTCATTTTAGCTATTATGGTCATTAGTACTGCAATACACATAAGAAACAAAGGGCTCTGGAGAAGGTGGCCTCCGCCTAACTTCTGAGATAGGTTATGAGTGATGAGTAAAATCCGTCAGGGACAGAGGCAGGATAAGGTACTGAAGCAGAGGGACAAGCATGGACAGAAACTTGGAGGCACAGGAGCACACAGTGCATTCTGGGAATGGAGGGGGGGGCTCTGTATGACTGGAGCCTCAGTAGACTGTAGGATCGGCAAGAAATGGGGCTGGATGGAGATTGTGAGGCATCTGTGTGCCTTGGTAGCATGTCTAGTCTTTATCCTATAGGAAACAGCGAGGTGATAGAAGTTTCAATGCGGGCGAATAAGGCCATTATCTTTTGTAGGACGTTAACAGGTAAGGATATGGAGAAGGAATCAGAAGCAGGAACATGTGGAGGCAAAGAGGATCATCAGTCAAATTAAATTCTAAAGGAAAAAAGTCACCTATACAGATAATAAGATAAAAACTGTTACTGCAGCACTAAGTATCCTAAGATCCTGGGAATTGTCCCTTACCTAACCATGTGGCTATTTTTTTTTTAAGTTTATTTATTTATTTTTGAGGCAGGGGGAGAGGGAGAGGGGCAGAGAGAGGAGAGAGAGAATCCTAAGCAGGCTCTGTGAACGGAGTCTGATGCAGGGCTCAGGCTCACAAACCGTGAGATCATGACCTGAGCTGTGAAATCAACAGTTGGACACTTAACCGTCAGAGCCACCCTGAGACCCCACCATGTGGCTACTTCTAAGACAGCCCTCTCCATCATTACAGTCTTTGTGTCACAGGACATGTGTCTCTTCATCTTTGGAAAGGACCTACCCTATTAAGAAGGCATTCTCTCTGCTTTTTGGAGAGCAGTCTCTAAGTTATAGTTAGAATCTACATGGATTGGATAAATTTCAGTACCTTGAATGGAGGAAGGCCATCTGTACATACTAAATACTTGTCAACGATTATAGACAAATAACATGTGAACATACCTAGGCATGCAGAGGAGTTACAGCTAACACTTTCTCTGCTGATTGTCTAAAGACTTTGATTAACGCTGTCACCAAGCATCATACTCCAATGCCTTTTAAATGTTCTATAAAACCCTATGTGTCATGTGTCTAGGCTTCTATGAGCATGATGAAGTAGTTTTTCTTTAGAGACTTAGATTTCCTCAGATCCCAGAGGGCTGCTGAGAATACAAATTTTGAGGGGGTGCAGCTTTCTTTTGGCTGTAGTCAAGAAGGCAAGAGGGAGAGGGCCATTTGTGAGAATGTGCTCTCCTGCTAAAAGTTATGAAGTGTGGGGTGCCTGGGTGGCTCAGTTGGTTAAGCATCCGACTTCGGCTCAGGTCATGATCTCACGGTCTGTGAGTTCGAGCCCCGCATCGGGCTCTGTGCTGACCGCTCAGACCCTGGAGCCTGTTTTGGATTCTGTGTCTCCCTCTCTCTCTGACCCTCCCCTGTTCATGCTCTGTCTCTCTCTGTCTCAAAAATAAATAAATGTTAAAAAAAATTTAAAAAGTTATTAAGTGTGAGGCTCACTTAGCCCAACTTTCAAGGACAAATGTAGTGGAACTCTGTACCCTCAGCTGATGAGGCAGGAACAGGAGACGTTTGCTTATATACTGCTGTGACCATGTGATCATACTTCTCTGGTGGGTTTTCATTTGTTCTAAGTGCATTCTAGTTTGAAGCTAGGACCAGAGTACACACGCTGACCTGGGTGGGGAGGGGGAATGAACCCTCTGCACTTGGACTTGTGAGAAGAAAACATGATGAGCTGAACTCGTGGCAGAATCCCAGACTAGTACTATCTAAAATGACTGCTGCTGCACAATTAGCAGACACTCAAGGAACCGGTCAGCTCAGCAGGAAGCCATCTTTGTGGGGCAGCCGCTGCCGCAGGGACCGATTTCAAAGAAGAGTGTAACAGGTCTTAACTAAAGCTAAAATAAAAGATTGCACCCAGGCAGCTGTTGCCTCTGAAGAATGGAGGAAGGAGCATGTCTTGTCTGGAAAGAGGGTGAATATTTCTCAGCTACCTAATGCCTCTCCTTTTCTTTCCCAGCTGGGTAAAAAGATGGATGCCAACAAATGCTGTTTTCTCCCTCCTGCTGCCCCAGTAGGTAAAAAAATATACACACAAACAGAATTCCAAAGAGCTGACAATATCATGCAGCAGGGTCTCATCACCTCCCCAGGTTGCTCTGCTGGTACTTATCGGACAGAAACTGACTGGGAATTTGTAAGAGCTCAGAGCATGTGTCCAGTCCCCAACGTCTTTCCCAGTGACTCGGTAAGTACATCTGCTTCACCTGCTCCTTTCAAAGCCTGTGCTCCTGCCAAGAAATGTGCTGATCATGTGCACCTTCATATGTATGCCTCTGTGTGTGATTTCAGATGAGCCTGACAGACTGAGAGTAACTTTTCAGTAGGTAGCAAGTTAACAGTTTGATCAACAGAACTGACCAAGGTTTGAGGATGCTTATGTTTAGAGAGGCTAAAAAAAGAAAACAGGTGATTTAAAACACACACACACATACTGTATTTACAAGTAGTTTACTGAATAACGATTGGTTTTTAGTTGATTTTAAACCTCAATCGAAGTCATTTTGAAATTAATGTCATTTAAAAAATTCATTCAATGGCACCTTATAAAAATCTGTATATGTTACAATTTGTTTACTTCTCTTTTAAAAATTTAGTTTTTTCACAAGGGAGTTTCTTTTTTTTTAATATGAAATCTATTGTCAAATTTATTTCCATACAACACCCAGTGCTCATCCCAACAGGTGCCCTCCTCAATGCCCATCACCCACTTTCCCCTCCCCCCACCCCCATCAACCCTCAGTTTGTTCTCAGTTTTTAAGAGTCTCTTATGTTTTGGCTCTCTCCCTCTCTAACTTTTTTTTTCTTCTCCTCCCTCATGGTCTTCTGTTAAGTTTCTCAGGATCCACATAAGAGTGAAAACATATGGTATCTGTCTTTTTCTGTATGACTTATTTCACTTAGCATAACACTCTCCAGTTCCATCCACGTTGCTACAAAGGACCATATTTCATTCTTTCTCATTGCCAAGTAGTATTCCATTGTGTATATAAACCACAATGTCTTTATCCATTCATCAGTTGATGGACATTTAGGCTTTTTCCATAATTTGGCTATTGTTGAAAGTGCTGCTATAAACATTGGGGTACAAGTGCCCCTATGCACCAGGATTCCTGTACCCTTACAAGGGAGTTTCTATGTGCTGATGGAAGATCTCTATCTTCTGATTGGGAAGGAACAAAACATAAATCCACATGTGATAAAATGTCCTCAAGTGATACAGAAAAAAAAGTGCTTCTAAAACCTGGGGGAAAAAAATCAAAAAAGTTCCACACCCGAGTACAGTGTTGTGGCGACATCAGTTTCCTGGTTTTCGACCAACACGACCTGCGGCTATGTAACATACAACACTATAGTTGGAGGAAGGGTGCATAGAAACTGTAACATTTCTGCAACTTCTTGAGAATCTTAAATTATTTAAAAATAAAGCTATAATAACAACATAATAAATTACTTTGCCTGCATGGTTTTACTTTAACCAGGTATCAGGTTAGTATTCTATTCAGTGGCAATTAAGAGCCTCAAATATATCAAATATATATGTGTGTGTGTGTGTGTGTGTGTGTGAGTATATATATATGCCAGTATATATATATATATATATATATACACATACATATATATATATCAGTATATATATGTATATATATATACAGTATATATATGTATATATATATACAGTATATATATGTATATATATATACTGATTTCTTTAAAAAGTGTTTATTTGGCACCTGTTATGTGAGTAGTACTGCGTTCAATCCAAAAAGATACAAAAGAGGTTTAAGATAGACTGGAAATACCAATCGATATTAACTATCTTGCTCCCTTCTCAGAGGAACGCTAATTGAGACAGAGATGCTGTTTATTTACTTTGCAAATTATCATAGACAATCTCTCAAGACAGAACGAACTGTCAATAAATATAGGTCATTAATGTGATAAGGAAACTCCTAGAATTAACCCACAGCAATCTCCTCAGGTAAACAGATATCAGGTGACAAGCTGTGTTGAATAATGCTACTGATGTTATAATGACCTCCCCATGTAGCATAAAGCTGGTCCTAGACTAAGCTGTTCTTTATCTTGTGTTTTTCCCTCTCCTTATCTTCCCAGAGCTCAATGCTTGCCTTAGTAAGGAGCCAGTATCTGATACCTGCTTAGTTAAGGTACAAGGGAATGATAAAAATTAATTAGATTTTTAAAAACAACCAAATAGGCTTCAAGAATGGATTTATAATTGTAAATTTTCATATAAATTTTAAGTGAGAAAGAGAGGTATTTGGAGTACAGGGGTCTTTGTAGCACCTCAAAATCACCCAAGGGTAGCAACCCATCCACTCCACCTACTAAAATAATGCTTGTTCAGGGCAATTCTATGGGAAATAAAGTCAATACCAAGATGAGGCAGTAAAGAAGGATCCTTAGAATGCCAAAGACTTTACAAGGAACATGTCCACTGCTTTATCTTTCTGAGAAGCTTCCTCTACTAGGAACAAAAGAAATTGGAGACATGTGCAAAGAATAAAATCTCCTGGAACTGAAGCCTCACAAATGAATATCCAGGAAGAGCCACTTCAATCCTTCCTGAAATAGAAGATGTGGCACTGCTGTTAACTCAACACTGTCATTACCTGCAGGTGGTTTGGGGTTGTAAGGATTCTGGAACCTCCACCTTTCTCTAGCTGTTTAAAGGATAAACAAGCAGATCAGCTCACACTGGAAAAAAATAAGTTATTCAAACCTCTTTCCCAAAGAGCTGGGAAAATCCTACTCTGAAGAAGGATCCTATCCTGACTGCAATATTTTTTTTAGGTATTTCTTAACCAGAGGAAGACAAAGACTCACAGAAATACATGGCATCCATAAGAATGAACACCAGCAAAGGAAGAACGGGCTGCTGAACTCACTCTTATGTTTCACACCCATGCTATTCCTTCAAAAACTTACTCATCTACCTTTGAACACCCAGCTCAGTGGCTACCTCCTCCAGGAAGACTTCCCTGATCCTCCCCTCACCTAGGGGTACCTGAGCCCTTTTCTGGGTTTTCCCTTTCTTTATGAGTGCTTCTGTTGTGGCACTTAGCATTCATGCAGTGGTCATTTATCTGTTTGCTAGTCGCCCTCCCTTCCCTGCTAGACTTTGAGCTCCCTAAGGGGATGTACTTTGTTCTTTACATCTGTCTCCACTAGTACTGTGCCTGTGCAAGAGGTCTTCAACAAATGTTTTGGGAAGAGGAGAGAAATAAATGGATGGAGGGAGGAAATGGAAGAATCTAGGGAAAACTGATTACAATCCAACAGCATCAAGATGAGGGGCCAACCCTACGAGAGAAATACCATCTTCTGACATAACTTTAAATGATCCCAGGGTCCTTTACAGATTGAGAACTTAAATCATTATGACAATTACATCTGCTATGATAATACTACAATCTCTAAAGGATGCAGTGTCTTCAGTGGATGGATTTATGGACTCCTCTTGTGTCCCAGGAGAGTTACAGGTGATCTCATCTAGATGGAATTCTCACCTGCGAGAAACTTCTAAGCCTTAAATGGGGGTCTCAGAGATAGCAAGTGTCACATTTGGTGAAGCCACCTGACCTCTACCCATGAAAAGCCAAAGCCCTCAGAGGGTTATGGGAGAAGTTGAATCCTATAATAGGGGGATCTCCACCCGGGCATTTGATTCCTCTGTGTCATTAGACATCACAAAACTAAATGTGTAAAGCCAAATTAAAACTCATTTCTTTTAAAGTAATGGATGTGTCATTTTTTTCTTTATGTGAGGGTTATCTTCTACCACTGGGAGGCCAGGATGGAAATAATACATACAGATGACTGGAGTCACAATTCATTCTTCTCTCTTCTCTTCAAATAATATATTTTTGTACTGTAGATCAGAAAGCTTAATCTGAACTTGACATGAAGCATATAAGCAGCATAAACTGAAACTCTAGAGATCTCTCCGGATCAGATATTAGGACGTAAATTTGGCTCTCTCTTGCTGATCCACTTCTCCAGGAACCAACCCAGAGAATCAAGTGTTGAAGTAATAATGGAAAGCAACAAATTAGAGGGTCCCCATAAAAACACAGGGGGCAGGAGTTTAGATGAGCATTTGAACCTAAAAGTTCTGCTTATAAACAGACCAGTCTTACTAGATATGAACCAACATGCTCCACTGTTCAAGTAATGCTGAATATAATACATTCTAACCTTCCAAAAAATACAGTAATGTTTAATGCAATCTTACATAGGTAAAGACAGGTTCTATCACAGTTTTTACCCTATGTTGCACATGTGATGAAGGTTCCGTTCGAGACCATCTCTAAACCAAACATTTAAATCATGTAACATTGGGGCGCCTGGGTGGCTCAGTCGGTTAAGCCTCCTACTTCAGCTCAGGTCACGATCTCACGGTCTGTGAGTTCGAGCCCCAAGTTGGGCTCTGGGCTGATGGCTCAGAGCCTGGAGCCTGCTTCCGATTCTGTGTCTCCCTCTCTCTCTGCCCCTCCCCCGTTCATGCTCTGTCTCTCTCTGTCTCAAAAATAAATAAACGTTAAAAAAATTTTAAATAAATAAATAAATAAATAAATCACGTAACATTGACTTCCCTTTAATTTGTCCTCTCAAATCAGCACATATTTTGATGGACAGCTCCTTCTAGTCATCATTCTCCCTAAATATTAAGTGGATAAAAAAAATCGGTATTATTTTCTAAAATGGCATGATATTATAATAATTTTCTAAGTTGCCACTAGTTTCTAAAACACCACGCTCTGTGTAAGCAATTCTAAAAAGACTATCTGTAGTTCTGTGTGAGCTAACTAATAGTAGAGAAGCAAAGATGTAATAATATTTGTTTATTATGAGTAGCAACAAAATTGTATGCATCAAAACACCGCTTTTACTCAGATGAAGCTATGAACAACGTGATATCACCGTGTGAACAGAGCAAAATAAAGCCGTTCAGTGGGCCCATTTGCTAATGAGCCAGTTTCAACAAAAGGAGGGACAACACCAGTTAAATTTAAAGCTTAAAAACAATCCCATCAAATATAAAAATACTTTTCCTCAGTTAAAAAGTTACCTATTAGTGCTAATGCAGTTACAATAGAACAACAGCATCACTGAAACTGGAAAAAAATAATTTAATGTCATTGTGTCCTAACTCACGGAATAGTTAAAGAGTTTTTAGAATGATCAACCTGACAGTGAATTCATAGTTTTTCGACTTAGTAGAGGTGTTTTAAAATTCCTGGAGTGGAGTTGTGATGTTTAAATGAGTTAAAGTACGACAAATGCTTAGGTTGCTGGCACCTAGTAAGGGCTCATTAACTGCTACCTGCTGATATTGTTGTTAAATGTAACACCACAAACCAAGCTCCTGTCTGCTCTTGGGTAAGTCTCACTGAAAACTGGATCTCTTCTGCTTCTAGGGAAGTTTTCTGTTCTGCACATCACTCTCCCTCTTGCCACAAAACTCCAACCACACTCACCTTTCTCTTCCTCCAAATCCCAAGTGTTTGTCCATCTCCCCTGGCATGCAAGTTCTATGAAAGCAGAAAACCCACGTGTCTTGTTTATTGCTTCACCAGAGCCTAACCTGGGGCCTGGGACATGGTAGGTACTCAATAATCTTTGCTAAATGAAATTTAAAAATAAGTGAAGGATCAAGGGAGAGAATAAAAGCAAACAAGGACCTAGTTTGCCATGTTTCTCTCATCAAACCATGATCATTAGCATGAGGTTGCTCCCACCTCAGTTCCTACATATATATGACTTACATACCCACATCAAAGGATTTTCATCTCTTACTCCAACAGGAGTCCCTTGATAATTTAATATTCTATAATAAGTTAATATTCTATAATATATTCTGCAAACAACCTGGAAGGATGTTTAACATCTAATTTTTGACTTACACTTAGCCATATACTTCCAATCACACTTGAAGGCAAAACAGAACATTTTCTTGTCAATTGCTTTTCTGGGTCATGTGAATAAGAAACTGACAGCCTGTTTCATGTTAATCCAAAGCTCTCCTTATTATGTATATTAATAAAGGAATGCCCCTAAATAAATTTGAGCCCCATTATGCAAATCTCCCACACTTCAAATGTGCTGACAAGGAGGAAATGGTTCAGGACTTCACACATATTGGCATATGACAGGATGTATAATTCTGGAGTTAAAAAAAAAGGACTCTGGATTCAGACCAGGGGCTTAAATTCTGATCCCAATTAGTAACCGTGTGACCTCAGGCAAGTTCTTTAAACTTTCTGAGGCTCCCTTTCTTCATCAGTCAAATGGAGAAAAACACAGTAGTGCAACTGATTAGAATAATAAGATAGGTTTGTAAAGGGCTTATCTTTGCACATAGTAAGTTCTCAATAAATATAGAAACTGCTTATAAGCCTAGAGAGAGCAAACCAGGACTAAAGCCAGAATCCCTTACTAATAGCTAGCTGAGCCAGGCCCTGACCTCGTGAACATCTGATAAATATTGGCTGAATGAATGGCTGCTTCCTGGTGACCGGCCACGTGGCAGCCCTCCCCTACCACCTTTGCTGACAACTATTCAAGTTGTGTGGTGCTCCGTACACTTATGAGATGCATTTTGTAGAATCTCTTTCCTTGAGCCCATTATAACCAGGACTGCACGCATACCGGAGATGCTTAAGTGGGGAAGCGCCCCTGTAAGACTGTGATGCCAGTTCCAGCTTATGCCTTTATACATAAGTACATTCCACTTTAATCTTCGCATTGGCATTTTGTTTAGAAGAGCAAGTCAGGAGTGGCCAGCTCTGGGCTAAGAATCTGGAATGCAGATTATAGCAGCTCAGCGAGTTGACTTGTTTGTGTAAACTGCTTAGGCTTCTTTTGCGCTCATGTAGAAAACAGCTCTGGCTGCTTAATAACCAGCACATCTTCCGTTTTACATGCTCCAAGTTTCTGACAAGAGAAGTGGAGAGTGAAATTCGGTGCTGTGGCAAACCTGCTAATAAGCATCGGTTTAACCTTACTCAATGTGGTGGACTTGGGGAGATGAGGAAAGAGAGATTTGGGCTACAGAGTTCCAGCCCAACTCCCCTCTCTTAGTTCCAATTTCACAGGATTCCCTCGCTCAAATTCCCATCATGACTGGACCACCCTACTTTAGGCACCCCCTTCGATAGCTGTGGTTTAGCCACAATATGCATTAAACCTCCGTGCAGGAATGAATACCCATGATAGCAGAGTAAAAAGTGAAACACAGCCCTGGAGCCATGGAGAAACCAAAAGACAGGTGCATATAGGCTAAGGTCCGTTAGCTTCCACTGTCCATCTCAGGGGCTTCTATAGGCAAACCCACAGGAGAAGGGAATATGCCTTCGTCTTACATTTAAAAGCACATTTGCTCTCATTTGTTTATTGCAGCAATGCACTTTGTTCATTTTTAATGTACAGGCAAAAGCTAACCAAGTACACTGAACCCCCAACCTGACCCTCAACAGCACAGAGACTTATTTTTATAGCAGTGTTAAGTACTCACACCAACCATTATGTGTACTTTTAAAGTAATCCTCATCCTGTCAACTGGTGTAGGATCCTGGGGCAGATGCTGAGCAATTCTGGTGCTCAGTGGTTCCTCAGCCAAGCCCAGCAGGTAATTTTCCCTAAGTATATATGTGCTTAAATGGCACCTACCAATTATATCTCTTTGTAAGAGCACAAATGCGGTGGACCCACTCCCCCAGATGCATGCATGGTCCCACCTCCCCAGAGGGCTCTCTGCCTCCCCTCTCCAGAAACATTAGGGTAGCCCTTCTCCCAGGCACAGAAGAGTCGAGAAAACTGTGACGGGTGCAGTTACCACTGTTTTCAATTCTGGTTCTGAGACATGAGTTGGAGAAAACCTGCTCCCAAACAAGACCGCCCCTCTGGGATGTCTCCATAGAAACAACTGGTTCCTGTGATACAGCCCCAAGTTCTCACAGGCACCCCAATTCACAATCACCCAACAACCAAGGACAATGCACATGAAGAACCATGATGAAGATGGCATTTGTTCCCTGTTCCAAAGGCTGTGTTTCTCTCCTATTAAGTTTGGTCTTGTAAATTTAGTCTTGAGCGTGACAGGTGCCTGGTCCTAAAGTTCTAGTTTCAAATAACAACTCAGAAGGAGTGTGGGGAACTAAACCAGGGGTGAAGGAAAGAAAAAGTCAGAGGGGCACCTGGGTGGCTCAGTCGGTTAAGCGTCTGACTTCAGCTCATGTCATGATCTCACTGTTCATGAGTTGGACCCCACTTTGGGCTCTGTGCTGACAGCTCAAAGTCTGGAGCCTGCTTTGAATTCTGTGTCTCCTCTCTCTACCCCGCCCCCACTCATCCTCCCGCCCACCCCCCCCCACCCCCGTCTTTCTCTCAAACAAACAAACTTTTAAAAATGTAAAGAAAGAAAAAGTCAGAGTGGATCAGATAAGGACTAAAGTTCAAACAAAAAATCTGAAATCTCTTAACATGGATTCTACGCTCCACATTAAGTGATAACTGTACTACTTATAATTACTAAATATCAAACTTGTTCTCTTCCTGCCCTCTTCTGGCTATCTCCCTCCCCTCCCCTCTCTCCTCCTCTCTCCACTCCCTCTCTCCCCATCCCTTTTTCTCTCCCTCCCTCTCTCATCTATGTCCCTTGTTTTTTTCTCACTCCTTCTCTCTCCCCTTCTTTATTAAGGAAATAAAAGCCATCTGCTCTTCCAAGCATGACAACGGTGCATCAGTATCCTTGACTTTGACAACCTCAATTCCTACCACCATGCTCTGTTGGACAGAAAACTGACAGGAAACTTCCAGATCCCCTGCCATGATCCTTAAAGATCTGTCCGGATCATATTGTTCCTTTCACTTGCTAATTGGTTTCCTAAGCCTTCCTCCTTTCTTGTTTTGTGTTCTTGTTTTCGGGGCAATTGCCAACGTATGCATAGTTCTGGATTTTATTTTAAGTAATTCGTAGTTGACGATGGTTTATTTGTGCAATTGGTATAATTAAATCTAATTACATAATTGGTGAAAGACTGAGTAATCACATAATTAGAATGTGCAGTAATAACTGTTGAAATCCCATTGTTATGACGTGCAATGATACAATTATGATGTGTCACCATGCGGTATAATTCACAGGGTACCCTGTGAAGAGGGAGAACAGCTTTCGTTCTGCATGTGGGAAAGGCAGCTAAGGTTCAAGACCTGGGAAGTGGCTGTCAGCATCAAGGCTTGGACTTCTTATTCATCTTTATTGCATTAATCTACCCCCCATGCCTATGCTCTGTGCTAATTGAAGGCAGCAGCAGAGGATACATGAAGAAGGTACTTGTGAGAACAGAAACACCCACATCTTCAAGAACCAGGTCACCGAAACAATCATCCTTAAAACATAAAGCAGGAGCTGCAAGGGACAGTCTTGAATCTCTGACACTTTCATTCCCACATGTAAATTTCGAATTCAAAATTGTAACCACGACACAAGAACCATGCACACAATACCAAGTGGGCCATAATCATTAGATTATGGCTGGGGCCCCAGCTCCCAGTTCACAGTCTTGCCTAGGCTCTCCACCTCCTATCATCTTTCGGTAATTGTCACATTGATGAACCAAGGGAATGCTGGACTCTTGGTTTCTTGCTCTGTTCGTTGTCCGTGACCCATCCCCCCACTGCATGCCACCCACCGCTCCCAGGGTCATGCCCTGGACCTGGTCAGCCCCAGCAACTGCAAAGTATCTGCTATCTCCACCTCAAAGAGCCGGCTCTTCAACCACAGCCTCTTACCCTATGGGCTCACCTGCTCAAGAGTTCCCCTCTGGCATCATTCTTCGGCCTCCAGGAAACCTCCAAATCGTCAACCACCCCACTAAGCCATCATCTGCTCCCTGCCTCGCCTTCCAACCCTCCTTGTCCAGCCTGACTCCCCCAGCCCAGCATTATCACCACCCTCTGTCACCATCCTCCATCCCTAACAAAGGCCTCCCCATGATGGACTGGACTCTTCCTCCTCTTCCCCTGCTCCCTCCTGGTCCCTGAGTAGCAACAACCCCTGGATAAAATCACACAACTGAAACGACCACTCTTACTCTAAATTCATGATCTCACACTGCAAACTGACACTCAAGGCTGACTGGCCAGCTGCTATTTTTCTTGAATTTATTTGCTTTCCAATTCCCCAAGGCCAGTATTTCATAGCTTCTCTTCTCCTCTAACCTTCCACGCCCTTTGTGCACCATCACGCTTGGCCCGTGGACTTGCTTCATAATGTTATCAGAAAGAATCCCATGTGAAGTCAAATCGAGTTCCACCCTTTTTCCTCCCACCAGCCCTCCAAGCCTGCATGGGCCCCTCCTCAGTGCCTCCATTCTTCAGGGCCGGTTTTCCTCCTCCCACAAAAGGCCATGGCCTTCATAGATGCTCTGTCAGCTCTGTCCTATCTCTGTGGCTCTTGCCGGCTCTCCCCCACTACTGGACCACTTGCCAGCTATCTTGATTGCACCTTCTGTCTCCCATGGCCGCTCCTACTTTACCCAGCCTCTACATGTTGGGGATGTTCCTCCCTCTGCCCTGGTCACTTTCTCAAACTCTTTCCCCTAGATAATGCAATCCTTTCCCCTGAGTTCAAAATCATCTTTACATTTGACGAAACTTAACACCAGCCCAGACTCTCTTCCAAGTTCTGTATTTTCTAACTTCCTCTTGACATCTCTTCTTCCATGTCTCACAGACTTCTCAAATTTAACACATCCATGAAATCCTAATTTCTCACCCAACTTACCTTCCAGTGCAGCCCTTCCTTTCTCAGGAAGTAGCAGCACCCTCAACCTGTTATTCAAACCAAACACCCACAAGGTCCAGGATTCCTTCTTTCCCTTCACTCCACATCTAGCTCACCAATGAGTCCTGCTCAAAATATCTTTCTCATTAATTTCTCTCCTTTACCACCCATTCAGTCAAGTCACCACTATCTGTGACTGGCGTCCTCTCTTCACTTCAGAGCATGATTATAGATTAAAATTGGCTTTTAATATTCATCTGTTTTATTTTGCTTTTTATTTTTTGCCTCTCTCCCCTACTAGATTATAAATGCCCCCTGATTACATTTACTGGCTTGCTGATTTACAGCAGCCAGCACTGATCAGGTAATTAAGTTTCCATTGAATGAATAAATGAATGGCCACAGTGTTTGCATAGCTGCAGAGTCACTGCCTCATAATAAACTCATAAGGATCATTAGAAAAGCTGGGCCCAAAACAGAGCTCGTAACAAAAGAAGCCAAAAGTTATTCCAAATGTTAAACACAGAGATACCATACCATAGACTGAATTGTGAATCTCCAAAACTGTTATGTTGAAGTCCTAAGCTCCAATGTGATGGTGTTTGGATGGGGCCTTTGGGAGATAATTAGCTTTAGCTGATGCTATGAGGGTGGAGCTGTCACTATGGGATTAGTGCCTTTATAAAAACAGACACAAGAGAGTTTGCCACATGAGAACACAGGGAGAAGGTCTGCAAACCAAGAAGGGGACTCTCACTAAAAGCCCACCATGTTAGCACTTTGATCTTGGACTTCCCAGCATCCAGAAATAGAAGCAATAGATGTGCTATTTAACCCATCCAGCGTATTTTGTTATGGCAGCCCATGCTGACTAAAACATCATATGATCCAGCAATTCCGCTATAGGATATATACTCAAATGAAAATCATACATCCACACAAAATCCTAAACACAAATTTTCATAGAAACATAATCCATAATAGACAAAAAGTGTAATTAACTTAAATGCCCATCAACTGATGAATGGGAAAACAAAATTTGGCATATCCGTAGACTGGACTATTATTTGGATGAGTCACTAATACATGCTATTACATGGATGAACCTTGAAAACATTATGCTAAATGAAAGAAGCCAGTCACAGAAGGCCACGTATTCTAAGATTCTATTTATGTGAAATGTCCAGAACAGGCGAATCCATGGAGAAAGTAGATTGACAGTTGCCTTGGGTTGGGCGGATTGAGGGCAGGAGGTGGGGAGTGACTGATGATGGATACAGGGTTTCTTTGGGGGGGAGGTGAAAATGTTCTAGAATTAGATTGTGGTGATGGTTGTACAACTCTGTGAATATACCAAAAACCAATGAACCATTTAAACAGGTAAACTGTATGGTATATGAAATATGCCTCAAAAAAGCTGTTAATCAGAACAAAAAGAGGAAGAAGAAAAGAAAGAAGGAAGATAAGGAAGAAGAGAAAAGAGAAGGAGGAGAAGTTATGCATTACACATGTAATGTCTAGTAGGCTCACCTTTAAAAATATAAATACTCCAGTTTATTGAATCTAAGTTGCCATCAATAAGAAGGACCACTGTTTTATGTACCACCAAGAAGGAAAACAAATAATGCCAATTATAGCCTTATGAAGCCATCAACTGTAAAGACTCTTCTTAATTTTGGAAATGTTAAAATATTGATTTAAGTTTTGTATCTTAAAACGAAATATAGTAGCTTTCTTATGTTCTAAGCATCAGCTCCCAGTGCCTTCTAAATAGGAATTACTTTTTTTTTTCAGGTTTATTTATTTTTGAGGAAGAGAGAGAGAGACAGAGTGTGAGCAGGGGAGAGGCAGAGAGAGAGGGAGACACAGAATCCGAAACAGCCTCCAGGCTCCGAGCTGTCAGCACAGAGCCCGGCGCGGGGCTCAAACTCACTAACCATGAGATCATGACCTGAGCCGGAGTCGGGCGCTTAACCAACTGACCCATCCAGGTGCCCTAGGAATTACTTCTTTAAAAGAATTCCTTCAACTGTGAACTGACTTATTAAAAAACAAAAAAAGAACTAACATTTATCAAACGAGTACTATGAAGTAGGTATTGGCTGCATGTGTGTGTGACTTTGGCTTTGCATACATCATTCATTTAGTCTTCAACGACTATCTAGACCAGCATGATGCTCCCATTTTATAGACAAGGGAATGGGCTTCAGAAAGGTCCCACAGTTAGTGAGCAGCAGAGCCAGGACTCTAAGGCATGTCTCTCACTCTGCCACGTTATGGATGAAAAGCTCAGATGAGAAAACCTGGTGACTGGAGGATTTCATTATGGTTTTTTAAAAACGAACTCTATTTTTTCCAGCTGATTCATCTGTATCAGCTATACAGATGTAGACACCCAGATCCATCCCATCATCCCCCACTTTTTCTTGGTCACCTCCTCTCAACATCAACTGGTATATATTAAAGGAATAGGAATTATTATCCATTTATGGAGAGTGTTTGGGGCCACTCTTGAGCTCCCTACCTTCAATAAGTGGGCTTGCTGTGGAGTCTCCAAGAGCTGCAGAAATGAAAACACAGAGATACTTAAAGATGACACAGACAGAACAAGGTGGAAAATGAAAAACACAATGAGAAAAAAAATGATATGAAGAGCAGGTGCTCCTCAATTTATGCTGCCGATGTTTTCCTGAAAATTATGTGTAGATCAAATTGATTTATAAACTAAATCCTATTGTAAATTCAACAAGAGCACTGTGATGAAACCTTGCAATGGAACTTTTATAATGAGAAAACTCATTTTGTGCTGAGAGCAGTCAATTCCCAATCTCTGTTTGAAATTCAGTTTTCTTTTTTTTTCTTTTCACGTGGGACCCACCTAACATACATGCCATAACCCCCTTGGACCTCTGGTGGACAGGAATGTCATGAGACAAAAAGATTGCTTGAAGACTTTAAAAATATGCCTGGATTCTACCATATTTACAATGGTCATCTTAAATGTATATTTCAACACAACGGGAGAGCTGGAAGATGCTTTCTGGAAGAGATGAAGACGTGTAAGCTCAGGAATGGAATTCTAGGGCCACCTAGACTTGGAAGGGGAGACAGAAGGCTTAGAGGAGAAGAGTATACCCCTCAAGTCCCCAAAAGCTGTGAGACCTTCTCTCTTGACAGCTGGAGGAAGGTGACCAGAGTTGAAGGAGTCCAGCACCCCGATGCCAGAGGACCCCTCTGGTCTCCTTGCACATACCGAGCAAGTATCTCCCTGGTCTTCTTCTAAGGTCAAAGGTTGCAAAATAGCCACCCACACGGTTCTTTAAAATCAGAAGTGTCACATTAAAACAGAAATTCAATTTCCAGAATTTCTGGAGGACCTGTTCCATGTTCCCACTGGGGAATAACTCTTTAGAGTTGACCTACGGACCAGTCTCCCCAGGCTCTATTACTCCTTGTTGCATTGCGTCCAGCCTGGCTCCTGTGGGCATTTTCGCTTGAACCCCCAAGGGAGACCCTTCAGAGTTAAATCCCCACCACGTGGTCCAACCACATCAGACCAGAAGCAGTTCCACTCTCACTCAATCCCACGCACTACGCAGGACCTGTATCTACCATCATGTCCGTTTTCAACGTTTTTGAGACCATTTCTTTTTCCTTTTTTACAAAAAAATGTATTAATTTTTTTTTTAGATCCACCCCAAATTCTTTCAGATCCTCTGGTCTTAAAGTGCCTGCCTGCCTGGTTCACTCTGTCCAGTGAGAATCAGGACTCTATTATCACTGCCGTCCCCAGAATCAGCGCTGGAGTCACGCTTCCAGAGCTTTTGCTTCACAGACGTTCTTAATGCATTAATTTTACCCTTTTAGTCCATAGGGCCTAGAGAGAAGCACTGATTGTTTTTTCTGCTTTCCATTAGCATAATACAATGTTGATGCCATCCTTCTAAGAAGAGCCTAATACTTTCATTTCTTCGAAGCACTATTAGCAGTAAATTGGAACCAGAAACTCAATACATAAAGGCACAGGTGCTCAGGTTCACTGTGCTCACATGGGGAGCCATGAGAGGGGGACAAATCCCAAACCCAGGCAGGCCTGCCAAGTGGGTACCGCTTGGGTACCAAGTGATGTGCTGCTCTGGGCCTCTTATGCTTTGACACTGACGGAAGCTACATGGGGCATTGCAGGCGAAGAGCAGCATTTTTGAAGCTCCTACCCACTCTGAGGTTTCTCAGCAACCTCAATCCATGTGGAAACTGCCAAGATCCCCCAGGTCTGTTTCCTGTCCTTCCAGCTATGACCTACTGCCGCCGAACACTGGCTGAGCATGCGCGATCTGCCCCGCACTGTTTTAAGCACATTCGCTGCAGCACCTCATTATCCTCATGACAACCCTGCATTTGCAGCTCTTTTCTACAAATGGAGCGCCTGAAGCTCAGAGCCTAAAGAATAATCGTAACTATTCCTGAAGGCGCTGTTCTAATCCTCTAACATGGCAGGCACTCTGACACCAAAACTGTGCTTTAACCTCTAGGCTGACTTGCTCAAGGTCACACCAGTGCTCAAGATCGGGGCTGGAAGCATGCCTGGTGTGGTCACAATCTAGAGTCAGAAGAGTAGCCATGGGCTCTGGCCTCTGCAGTGTCTCCAAAGACTGGCCGACAGGGTCTAGGATGGATGTTCTAGCTACCTCAGAGCTAGGCTGGGAAAAGTGTTTCCTTATATTATTTTTTTCTGAAATCTCAGGAGATTAAAAACGTCTAGCAGAGGAGATAAGCCACATGAAAGAATTCTGGGTCATTCTTGTGCATATACAGTGGTCTCAGGGGGTATTTTTTAAACAGAAGGAGCTGGAACTTGTATCAGGTATTCTTGCTGGTGGGTTTGAAACTCCATCTAGTTTTGAAATAGAAAGATCCCCAAGCTCTTGGATCTAATCTTCCTTGCCCACTTAGCCATGTATTCCAGTTTCTTTTTTAAAAGTCTACCTGAGGACAGAAATCACGCCCACCTTCATGAGGCTACCTGTTTTTTCTTTTCGTAGAAGCTGAAGATTCGTAGAAGCTGAAGATTGCTCTTGAGAAGTCTCTAGCAGCCACTGACCTGGCCACCAGCATCTGGGTTTTACTAATAATGGCCCCAGGGAGCTCAGTAAGATTGTCAATCACTCACCCCCACTGATCTTAATAGAGAGTGGATAGGTGGAAGGTTTATAAATCAGGATGAGTCATTTGGTTCACCAAGGGAAAAGATAAATAAACCAACACTCCAATTAATTTTAACGTGAAAAGAAAATGCTTGTGAATAGTGCTTCAACCAAGTCCGTAGGGTCTGAACAGCCTTAATTATTCACAATGCAAATTGCTTTTACTGCTTGCTGTATAATTCCTTAATGCCTTCCATCCTGCTTCCTCTTCTCACTCCTCTCCTCTCCATCTTCCCATCCTCATCCCTGTTCTTTATTCCTGAAGAGCCAGAAGAAATTCCAGAAATTTCTGGAAATGGCCTTCCAATCACCCTATCTTTTTCTTAAAAAAATTTTTGTAAGCTTATTTACTTATTTTGAGAGAGAGAGAGAGAGAGAGAGAGAGAGGAGAAGGGGCAGAGACAGGGAGAGAAAGAATCCCAAGCAGTCTCCATGCTGTCAGCACAAAGCCCAACATGAGGCTAGAACTCATGAAACATGATAATGACCTGAGCCAAGATCAAGAGTCAGACGCTTAACCGACTGAGTCACCCAGACACACCTCTTTAAAAATTTTTAATGACTCTTTTACTTATAATAAATCTTCCCAAGATCCTAACTAGCTTAACCTAGGATCCAAGATTCTCCTAGGCCTAAATAATCCCCAGATGGGCTTCAGAGACCCCATGGACCCTTAGAAGTTGTATGCAGAATTGTGAAGTTGGGGTGTCTCTGCCTCTCTGCCCACCCAGAGGGGCACAGTTTTCATAAAATTCTCAAAGAGGTCTGCATCTTCCACCACCCTCCAAAAAAAGAGCATTATAAATTAAAAAACCAATCCATACCTGCCTAACCACTGCATCGTAAGGACATTTATGATGCAGAGTGGGAGAGTCTGGACCTCAGAGCCAAACAGACTCAGGTTCAAATCCCAGCTCTGTCACTGACATGCTATATGAATTTAGACAAGTGTCTTAACTTCCCTGAGCCCCTGTTTCCTCATGTGTACCATGATGATCCTAAAAACAACTTCATTACAGGATTATTGGCGATTAAACAAAATATACATGAAAGCACATAGCATTCATATACGAAAGGGGCAACATGAAAGTCGTCTCTACAGGAAAGACAGAAAGGTAGATATAGACTCATTAGTAATGGACTTGCTCCCTGATCTTTCGGAGGTGCATCTTAGGCTTTGTTAGTGAAGCTCAGGGTTCTACAAAGACAATCAGGTTGGTATGGTCTCCGGGAAATCCACAAGAATTAGATAGTAGGAGCACTTTTTTTGAGCATCATATTGAAATGTCCAATCTGAATTAAATAAAATTAAACTGGGGGCACCTGGGTGGCTCAGTCAGTTAAGTGTCCAAGTCTTGATCTTGGCTCAGGTCGTGATTTCACAGTTCATGAGTTTGAGCCCTGCATCAGGCTTTCTGCTGTCAGGAGGGGGCCCACTTTGGATCCTCTGTCCCCCTCTCTTTCTGCCCCTCCTCCGCTCACGTTCTCTCTCTCTCTCTCTCTCTCTCTCTCTCTCTCTCTCTCTCTCTCTCAAAAAATAAACATTAAAAAAATTAATTAAATTAAATTAAACCTCCAACACTCTGCTTCCCCACCCACTTTACCCACTGTCCACTACTCCCAACGTAACATGAAAAGTGAGGTCTAAATATTTCAATCACGTAAAATGTGGAGTTGCATCACTATAAGGGCACTAAAATGACCTGAGGGAGCCTACACAGTCAGCCACCAGGGGTCCTGCTGCAAGACCCACATTTTCTCTATCCCAGTTAGCAGCCTGGTTCTACCTGGGCCAGTGGGCTGCTCTGGGGTAAATACCAATGGGATGACTCTAGAAGCTTTGGCTGCTGGGACTTCCAGGACAGCAGTAATGATCCCAGGAACATCTTGATTAGTTGGCTCCTGTTTTATTGGCCAGATTCCAGATTTCAGGGAGATAGAGCCAGGAAAACACTGAAGAAAATAGGATTCCCACCTTCTGAATTTCTGCTTCCCAAGGCAAAGCTGCCCCAACCCCCAGTAAAAAAAAAAAAAAAAAAAAAAAAAAGAACTTTAGCCTAATTAGCTGAGACTAGGTCAGGGATTGGAGCTGATAGCCATTCTCTAGATAACTGATTTTACATTATGAATTGGACTGTGTGGTATCCTACTGCAGGACTGAACTGCACTTAAATAATTATGCCATTGCTCTTCAGCTTTAAAGAACTATAATTTGGAGGCCATTTAGAGCGATCATAGTTTTTCTCATCAGACTATGTTGTAACACAGAATGTGTTGGTTTTTCAGATGACAATTGACCCAGCCACTTGCTCATCTTGGCCTTCTCAGGTGATCTTTGCCCATCTGTACTGTCATCCTTACAATTCTTACTATCAGCCTCACTCCCCAGTTAGAGAAGCTATTTGTACCCAAAGCAAATTTAAAAGAAAGCGCAAAAAAATTAGAACATGACTAGGATGAACCAAAAAGGAGAACCTCATAACAGTGGAGGCTTTGTTGGGATACCTTCCTGATTGGACTTGCAGACGCGGTGGTGGGAAAGGGAAGGGAAGAGGGTTGGGCTGATGGTTTCAAGAGCCACTGTCATGGCTAATGAAGATCCCTAGGCTACAAGTCCATTTTCTCAAATGTGGGTGTTCTGCCCTTTCTCCTTGTTCTGACTGGTTGTCATGTCTTCTTCTCTTTCCAGTCCCCTAACCAAGGATAGCTCCTCTGGACAACACAGTTTCAGATACCACAGGTTCAAGGAGGGTAAGCTCAGGCCACAAACATGATCACCTAGCAGAGGTCGTGAGTGATACGTAGAGGGAGGTGAAAAGCCGCATTGATGCTGGCTCACTTGCAGAACCAAAGAGCCCAATGAACCAGAGATCTGGGGCAGTAAGGAAGTGTGTGGGAGTCTCCACTACTTGGAATATTGCCTGACATCAGAGAAGTTCCAGAACAGAGCAGTCCTTGAGCAAGCCGACTGTGCCTCTCTCAGCATGAATTTGATGGCTACAGAAGGGCTGGGAATTTCCCTGCCATGGTGCTGCTATTGGCTTGCTGCTGAAGTCAGGGCACAAAGAAAGGGTGTTTTCCATGAGTCCATTGATCTTAATCCCTGCCTCTATCTCTTTCCTTTTGCCAAATTTGCTGAATATCTGGGATGTTACAGTTCCATGGACCTAGACGCACCTGGAGTTTGGCTGATCTAATTAGCCTTAGATGTGTCTGCTCCCAAAATAGAGAGTTAATTATTCTAATTTCTGCTCTAACCAACAAGGCATGGCCTGGGCCCATGGCTCATAGACCCAAATTGGGAGAGGAACCACATTCCTTCTGCACAGTTCCTAATAGGCTTTCTCTCCCACATGACTGTAACTTTGAAAGCTGAAGCTCCATCTGAAGATGGAGCTGAGCACATCGATCTATGTACATACCTTCGCCCCTTTGCATATAGCTCCCAAGTCCCTGGATCCAAATGAAGAGCACTGGTGAGCTTGCCTCCTTTGCAAAGGTCCTCACACTACAAGAAAGGGTTGTAGGATAGTCCTAACACCTGGAGACTGAGCCCAGAGATCAGGAAAGCATGGCTACTCTCACCAATGCTGAAGACCAGGATGCCTTGAGAAGAGTCAGGACCCAGCTCAAGCATCAGCTCCATAGAGAGGCTTTCCCTTAGCCCACTGAAGTGCTGACCACTCCCTTCCCTCACATCCACACTGCCCTAGACTCACCTCACTGTAGCATTAATTTAGAGCATCTATCTAGAGCTCTAGCTCCAGGGATTCAGATCATTTCCTATGTGACTCTGGGGGAGCTCCCTTGCTTGTGTGAAGGCCTGTCTCATCTATGAAATGAGGATGATGATAGTAGTAAGGCTCAGATGAGTTAGAAAGAAGAAAAAGCTTAGAACGTGGACTAGAACATACTAGAACATAGTAAGCTGCTATTGTTACCACCACTACTATTTGTCAGATTCCACATGAGACTGTGACCTCCTGAGGGCAGAAAGCTTTTCCTGTTTCCATCTGCGGCCCCCAATACCCAGCACAAAGCACGGTACACAGGTTCACTAAATGTTTGATGGATGAATAAATGATGTCAATCCAGTAGGCTGTGCTGGACCACTGACACTCAGTTTTATGAGACCACAGTTGCCCTACTGAGTCCTTCTCTGCAGTATCCTGAGTGAAGGGAGGATGTCATGGGGTACACCAGACAGACAGGATCTGAGTGAGGTGAAGACAGACGGAGGGGATGAACGTGGCAGCAAAACAGACAAGCCTTAACGTTGGCCAACTGGGTGTTCGTGGGCACGTGTGTCTGCTCTCAGGCCTCAGTCCATTCAATGGTGTGCCTAAACAGGCTGAAACTGTTAGGAAGGTTGGGTCATTATTTCAGCAAGAACAAGGTGGGGAGGGAGAGCATGACCCATCTATCTCCACCTGTCCTAGGAGACTCCACCATGACTAGGAAAACCAGCAAGCTCTCAACAGACCCTGCTTCTGAAGTCATAGCAGAAGCCAACTGGTGTCCCCAGTAATTGTCCAGGGTTGGCCAGTGCTCCTGTCACCAACGTAAGGGCCAGTTTCTCCCCATCACAGGCCCTGGGCGGTGTCATGCCCTGCCTCTCTCTGAATCCACGTGGCAGGAAGTCTGTGACACTCCTGCGGCTGCTCACAGGCAACCCACAGAGCTGGCCTGGGCTGTTGGCCCCTGGGTAACCATCACTGAAGAGGCATTTGTGGCTTTCCTCCTGTGACCCTAAGAGGAGGCAGGGGCTGGGACCTGGCAGGCAGCCAAGGAGCCGTGGTGGCCACATGCCCAAATGCATGAGAGTAACAATGGCCTTTGAAACTGGGACTGCTGAGGTCCCATCTGCAGCTCAGACAGCACTGTGGGCCCCTCTTGCAGGCCCGTTACCTTACCTGGGCTCTGACTAAACAATCCTGTGACGCAGGCCCAGCCTCCAGATTCCGGCTCAAGAAGTATCTTCTTGCCGATGCCCTGGAGGCCTCCATCACCAAGCCCTATATGTCTGCCAGGCAGGAAGCCCCCGCTCTCCTGGAATCTAGAGGAGGAAGGGGGCCCTGTACAGCTGGAAAAGGTGTGTTCTAACAGTCCTTTGTGACTTCAGACATGGTATTTAATCTCTTTTGAAATGCCAAATAATATTGAAAGAGGGAATGCTATTTTTATGATTTTTTCAGAGGGGGTCATGAACCAGTAAGAGTTTGGGAACATGGCCTGAAGGGTTTCTGCCCCTGCTGTGTACATATCACTGCTCTATTTATAACTGGCATCAGTCGCCTCACCCTAACAGTTACACATGGAAACAACACAGTAATCCAGGACTTAACAGATGTACACAGCCCTTTCCCCTACCTACTTCCTCCCTCAGATCTGGAATATTCTGGACTTTCAGCAATGGCTGAAAGGAGTTGAACAAATGCAGAGCCCAGAAACAGAGACCCCCCCCCCCACCTCTCTTTGTCTGCATCCAGGAGACACCCGGTCTGACCCATCTCAGCCTCCCACACCCCCCCAACCCCTCCCTGAGCATGAAGTGGCAAGGAGAAGGCCCCCTGCCACCATAAACATTTGTCAGCGTGATTTGGTGAGGTTCAGCACTGAAAGCAATTTCTTACTCGGAAAATCATTTATCATGGACAGTCTGTCGAAAACAATCTCATTTCAAACCCTTCCCAGGGAAAAAAGAACTGACAACTGGCACTAAGTAATCTACAACACGGCCACTGGGACTCATTTATCTTTGCCTCGCCCAGCCCAGGACTGGATGCTTTGAGGAGAGAAGAGGAATAAATCACATCAGCTCTAAGGAAACCTGTTCACCCTGCAAGCAGGGGCTTCAGGTAAAAGGAGGAGCCATCAGGACCACCACACACACTCCAGGGTGTGTCGCTGGAGACTTTTTATGGTCTCCATTTTACTAACAGCCAACGTCCAGAAAAAATAACCTCGGTACTCTGAGAG